>NW_026975011.1:325083-650166 GCF_030014295.1 Loxodonta africana | reverse complement strand
TCTAAAAACTAAGCTCTAAGTGTTAACTTTATTAATGTATTCTTTTTCCTAAAATTAGTGATGTTTAGAGGGTAATGCTTAAATTTTAGATTGACAGTTTTAATTTAGGAATGAGCTGAATTTTTGTATTTCTTTATAGGTAAAACAAAACAACTACAAAATTTTCTTATAAGCAGGTTTACCTCTAGGAATGACGGTGGTGGTGGTGACAGTGGTGATGGCAATGACAAAGATAGCAGTGGTGGCAGTAGTAATGATTGTGGTGGTGGCAGTGTTGGTGATGATACTGGTGTTGGTGGTAATGGCAGTAGTAGTTGCAGTGTTGGCGACGACAGTGGTGACCACAGTGATGAAGGTGGTGGTAGTGGTGGGGACTGCCTTGGTAATGCTGGTGGTTTGGTGACGGTGAGGATAGAGGTAATTTAGGAGCATTCTGTGGAAACACTGAGAAATTATTGTAGATTCCAATACCAAAAATTAAAACATTATTGCCACTTCCGTTCTACAAAATTCTGCTGGAGTTAGTTACAAACCCACAAATTTGCCATTAATTTTTATGAAAACAAAGCAAAACATGGGGTAATATATGCACTAAAGAGGTTACTTTAAAGTACTTTAACGGTAAGAGAAAAACCTAGCTTGATACTCAGGAAGCTTCAGAGCTACAAGTCCACTGACTATATAAAACTGACAGTCCAAGTGCAATCACTAGAGCCATCTAGGTACTTAGATTTCGATGGAGGTATTATATATAGCCCAGGTGAATTCAGAAAGAAATATCAGCTCCAGAGTCCAGCTTCCTGGATTCAAAAGCAGGCTATATTATGCAGTAACTCTGTGGACTCAAGGAAGTGAACAAGTCACTATGCTTAATAAATGTTATTGTTATTACAGTTATTATTTTGAGATGAGTACATCGATTATTGACAAATCTACTTAGAGAAAGAATAATTGTCCTTTATGAAAGGAGTTTAAATGTTTACTTACTAAAAATTCTTCTGAATTATATTCTGATATAGAATGCATGCTTCTATAATAATAAAAATAATACAAATGAAAAGGAATTGATATAAACAAGAAAGACAAAACTGATAGAAACATAAAAGCTGTCTAATACCTTATTGTCAGGCATGACCATTTTGTAAGGAGAATTTACCAATATCTTTTTTTTTTATCCAAGTGGATCCCTGGTGGCACAGTGGATAAGAGCAACAGCTGCTAATCAAAAGGCTAGCAGTTCAAATCCATCAGCCGCCCCTTGGAAAACGTTTGGAGTAGTTCTACTCTGTCCTGCAGTGTTCTGAGTTGGAATCAACTTGACGGCAATGGGTTTGGTTTGGTTATCCAAGTGTAAAATGTTCCTATCCTGTGATTTTACAATTCTATTGCAGAAACTCACTTTACAGAAATACTTAAATCTATTGCTATATATCTTTACCTGTATCTATATTGTTATAACCTGGCCCAGTTGCTGTCTAGTTGATTCTGACTAACAGTGACCCTAAAGGACGTGGTAGAACTGCCTCACAGGGTTTCCAAGGAGCATCTGGTGGATTCCAACTTACCATCTTAGCTCTTAACCACTGTGCCAAAACTCATAGCAACCCTGTAAAACAGAGTAGAGCTGCCCCTATAGAGTTTCCAAGGAGCACCTGGAAACTGTTCAGCAGCTGCAGGTCTGAACCACTATGCAACCAGGGTTTCCCTGATATAGTCATAGATATATCAATACAAGACATTCACTGTAGCATTGTAGCAGCAGAAAATTGGGAATATTATAAATCTCCTTATACTGACCTGGAATGTTGTCAATGATAAATCATTGATTAAAATTCAATGTACAGTGCATTTGCATACATGATGCCAGCAATGTTTATATAAATTTATATTATTAAAATGCATTTATAAATATGCAAATTCAATATTTCTAAATAAAAATGCAAATCTGGAAGGATAAATGACTTTTAGCTAATTACACAGCTAAAAAGCGTTCCAGAAGTCGAAATTAGAACCTGATGTACATAACTCTAAGACCTTAGCTTTCTGTTCTGCCCTGAACCATGTCTCTTATCCCTCCTTCTGGGTCTTTGCACATGCTGTCCCCCTGCTGGGAATAGCCTTTGTCTAGCTTTAAAACTTCAATAATTTACTTTTCTTTCATTTCTTCAGTTATCACTTATTTCTTTGTCATTATTTTAAATTTACTAGGTCTGCCCTTATTTAAGGAAACAAGCCACATCTGATGCTTTTTATTGTTCAAATTTGCAGCATCCTCTGAGTTTTTAAAATACTTGTTGTCTGCTTAAATAATTAGGGAATAAGAGGGAAGTGGACTGACAAAGAAAAAGAAAAATGTTAACTAAGATTGTCCCTTTCTTCATTTGAGTGGTCTTTCGAAAATGTTCTTCAGTGAACCATTGTGGAAAGAGAAAAGAAATATCACAAAAGTAGCTGAGGGTTGTGATTCAGAGCTGAATTGGAAATTTGGGGTATGGTTTGATCCTTGATTATGGCTGAAGCAAGTCTAGAAATACAAATGTTTACCGACTAAAGCTGATAGCTGTCATCATTGAGTCTGACTGACAGAGAAATAATAGCCAGTCCCTGATATCAAATCCACTCTCAAGCCTGGAGAAAGGGCTAATACTAGTATTCTCTATTCAGTTCAGAGTTCACTGCCGTTTCCTTTTGTTCTATAAAATATCATTAATTGTATTGGTGCCCACTTCATCTTTAGTAATCTATTAAGAACCTTGAGAAATGTGAAGTCCCAGGTGATACAGTTTATGGCCTCGGCTGCAAACCAAAAGGTTAGAGGTTTGAATCCACCCAGAGATACCTCGAAAGAAAGGCCTGGCAATCTATTTCTGAAAAATCAGCCATAGAAAACCCTATTGCTCACAGTTCTACTCTGACATTCATGGGGTCACCATGAGTCAGAATCTACTCCATGGCATCTGGTCTAGACTTTGGTTGGCAAGTAACTGTCACTATGTTGAGAGCATTATGAATTTCCCCTGAGATTCATTCTGTCAGAGATATGTGAGAAATAAAGCTGTCCAGCTTCCACTAGAATCCACAGGTATCTTTTAAAAATGTAAGCCTGATTTATAATTCAGGCTATTTACAATTAAGAAATTATAATACTCTTTTGTTTTATACTCTCCCTTGGTTTCCCATTGCCCTCAGAAATTCCTTGCCTTGTCCTAAAATTCTCTGGTTTACCTGGTTACTGCCTCTACCTCTCCAAACACACATTGAGCCAAATGAATGACGCCAAATAGTCACTAACTATAAACACTATGTTGCTTTTTTAGATTTTCCGACTCTCAGCCAGCGCTCATATCAGTACCTGGTAAATGCGAAACCAAAACAATGTGACTGAATTCATTCTTTTGGGTCTTACGAAAAACCCAGAGCTGAGGAAAATATTTTCTGCTGTGTTTCTAATCATGTATGTTGTCACCATGTTGGGAAACCTACTCATTGTGGTAACTATGACTGCAAGTCAGAGTCTGAGGTCACCTATGTATTTTTTCCTTACTTCCTTGTCCCTCATGGATGCCATCTTTTCTTCTGTCGTCGCCCCCAAGATGATTGTGGATTCCCTCTCTGAGAGCACTACCATCTCCCTCAAAGGCTGTATGACCCAGCTCTTTGCAGAACATTTCTTTGGTGGAGTGTCAATCATCCTTCTCATTGTGATGGCCTATGACCACTATGTGGCCATCTGTAAGCCCCTGCACTACAGGACCATCATGAGTTCTCGGATGTGCTGCCTGCTGCTGGGAGGGGCCTGGGTGGGAGGATTTTTGCATGCAATGATACAGCTTCTCTTCATGTACCAAAAACCTTTCTGTGGTCCCAATGTCATTGATCACTTTATGTGTGACTTGTTTCAGTTGCTGACACTGGCCTGCATGGACACCTGCGTCCTGGGCCTCTTGGTCATCCTCAATAGTGGGGTGATGTGCGTGACCATCTTTCTTATCCTCATTGTCTCCTACATGATCATCCTCTGCTCTTTGAAGTCTTATAGCTCTGAAGGATGGCGCAAAGCCCTGTCTACCTGTGGCTCCCACCTCACAGTGATTGTCTTGTTCTTTGTGCCATTTGTTTTCTTGTACGTAACACCTGTGGCCACTTATCCCATAGACAAGGCAATGGCTATGTCGGAGTCTATCATCACACCCATGTTAAATTCCTTGATCTACATCCTGAGAAGCACAGAGGTGAAAAATACCATGAAGAAACTTTGGATGCAATGAGAGACTTTAGATGGCAAGTAACTGTCATCATGCTGAAAACATTATGAGTTTCTCCTAAAGAGAAGTCATTCTTTCCAAGATGTGTGAGAAATAAAACAGCCCAAGTTCCAGAAGAATCCAGAGGGATCTTTTAGAAATACAAGTCTGATTTATTGTTTAGGATATTTACAACATAGAAATTATGATACTGATTTTCAAGGTTTCTTTTCTTCCTCCTAATCTCATCCTTGTGGTGGTTACCCTTTCCCCTTTAGCCTTCCCCAGGTCAGTCCTTTTACCTCACTACTGGAACTCCATTATCAGATCTAAGAGCTATAATTCATTTTGTAGTTTTTCCTGTTTACAGGTAAAGTTTAACTATACAAACTTTTGTCCATAAAATGTACCTTTCACATGTGTGCACACAAGTTATTTCTCAAATTCGAGTACTGTGTAAGCCCTTCCTAAGGAGAAATCAGTTCTTTTGAATTTCGGCAATGATACGAATCATGATTTCACATTTCTAATGTAACGAGGTGTTAAGATTGAAATTTTGGCTACACATGATAAGTGAAATTACAAAGTGCGTTCCAGATCACACCATACCTGCTACTACAGTGAAGGCAGTGAATGATGAAGATAAGAACCCTCACAACTAAGTAAAGAATATGAAACCTGGTCAGTATAAACTGGAAGAGTGGTTTGTGAGAACAGCTTTGGATGTAGAGAATTCCCCTGCCCCACCATGGGAGTAGAGGTATGCCTGCCTCTCATGTCGGTACTCGTTTCTCTGATGTTTCTGTGGAAGGACATGTTTGGAGTTACCTACTCTGCCATTTGGCTGACATCACCTCCTACTTTAATTTTTAATTGTCTGTCAACCAGAGGTCATAGTACCTTAAAATTCCAGTCAAGTACCTTAAAATTTGTTTGTATTTGTGAGTGTGTGTGCATTTACACATACATGTGTACGTGCATGCTGAAAGGGCACTTCTAGAGAGTGCTATTCTGACAGACTAGCATATGATCCTCCACATTGGTGGCTGCAGGGACTGAGATCAGAAAAATATAGGCAGAAAGAGAGACTTAGTGGTATCAGCACAGGATTGCCCAGTAGGGCAGGCTCAGCTACAGGTGTCCAATGTATCATCTTCAAGGAGCATCCTATCAAATGCTCATACTGGCAAAATGACAATCTGAATTCTGCAACTTTCCAGTCTCCTACAGATTGGCTCATGTTGACCAAATTCATATGGTACTAGAAAAAGATTTGTAAAAGGAATTTGGTGGACACACATGCACACGATTATCCTGTGATTAGTCAGCACATTTCTTTCTGGAGAAAAATGTCTACAAGAAGTTAAATTACCAAGTGAAAATGGTCAGGTGTTGATAGAATCCAAGTAAGGCTCATTATAGGTTGTTTACAATGGTTATGAGCTTTAAGTACTCATAGTCTAATGCAGTCCTCTCAGAATATTAAATGTGTATATAATGGACCAATAACATGTTGATATACATTGACTGCTTCCTGTTAGGACTGTTTCCTGTTAGGAGTATTTCACCTTTCCTGTCCATGTAACAAAAACTAATGTGTTAAGGAAGTGTAAATTAAATACACCATATTTATCAGCTGAAGTCATAATTTGCTACGCCATAACTTTTTCATGGCATTTTTCACTTCTGCATTCCTCAGTATATATATCAGAGGGTTGAGAAAGGGTGTCCCAATTGTATAAAACACAGCCACCATCTTGTCCACTGGAAATGTAGCTGGTGGGTGTGTGTACATGAATATACATGGACCAAAAAACATGACTACCACAATAAAATGGGAGATGCAGGTAGAAAGAGCTTTTCACCTTCCTTCTGCACTGTGGTTTCTCAGAGAGTATCAAATGACAACATAGGATATAAGCAAGAGCGTGAAACTCATCATGCATATGGCCCCACTATTGGACACAGCAGCAAACTTATCACATAGTGTCCATGCAGGCAAGTTTCAACAAGGGCTGCAAGTCACACAAATAGTTATCAATCACATTGGGACCACAGAAGGACAATATCAAAGCCAAGGAAATCTGTATTGAAGAATGGATACAAGATCCCACCCAGGCCAGAATCACCAGCACACCACAGACACCTGCTCATGGTGGTTGTTTATATTGCAGCAGCTTTCAAATGGCCACATAGTGATCAAAAGCCATGAGGATGAGCACAAATATCTCCATACACCCAAAGAAATGGGCTGCAAAGACCTGAGTCATGCGCTCACGGTAGGAAATGGTCTTCTTCTAGGATAGAGCATCCGCAATCAACCTGGGTGCCGTAGTTGTAGAAAAGCAGACATCAGCAAAGGACGGGTAGAATAGGAAAAAGTACTTGGGACTCCCAAGGGTATGACTTGTCTTAATAGTCACCACAATGAGAAAATCCCCCAGCAGAGTCAAAAGGTAAAGAATCAAGAAGATTCCAAATATTGCTTTCTGCTTTTCAGCATCCTGTGTCAACCCAAACAGAATGAATTCGGTCACACTGTTATTCATCACTATGTAAGTGGCTGTAGGTGGGATGAATTTGACAAAGGTTTAATCTGCAGAGAGAAAAAAAGTGACATTTTGGGAAAATCATTTGGCTAAACTCTGAATTAATTGGTTCTGTTCCATGTTCTGTTACCTCCAATTACCTTTGGCGTGCACCAAAATTCCCCAGGAATCTTTGTAAATCTACAGATGCACAGACCTCTCCCAGATTTATCTGTTGATTCATTTAGAAACTGTCTGATTGGCCCAGCACTTTTGTATTTTTTGAATAAAAAAATTATATATATATATATATGCCTCCTTTACAAACTTTGATTTTTTACCAAGACTGAGAACTATAAAACTTGTTCTTTCCCTGGGCAAGTGACTTAACTGCTTTGAAACTTGGCCTTCATATGAAAAATGAAGTACCAATATCTGCTCTACCTTATTCTGAGTTATCATGAGAATTTAAAAAAAGATTTACACACAGACATTTACATGACTATGTGTTTGATGGAAACCCTGGTGGCGTAGTGCTTAAGTGCTACGGCTGCTAACCAAAGGGTCGGCAGTTCAAATCCGCCAGGCTCTCCTTGGAAACCCAATGGGGCAGTTCTACTCTGTCCTATAGGGTGGCGATGAGTCGGAATAGACTTGATGGCACTGGGGTTTTTTTTATATGTTTGATGCATTATGCATCTTATCTATGTGCTTTGAAATCTGAAAAACACCATTCCAATGTAATTAAGCAATAATTTTATTGTTGGAGAATTCCTTCTTAAGAACATATTTTCAGTTCTGTTGACTCATTTTTGTGTCTATTATCCCTGGCTCTTTAGGATCTTGAGTGGTATATGCTTTACAACTAAACTGTTTTGACAATTTATCATCTATGCCTCTAGTAGTCAAGATGTGAGCTTCTCTGATGTTCATGACATAATGAATGTCTGGATGATGTTTGTCTTACTTATCTAGTGCTGCTAGGATAGAATTACCACAAATAGGTGCCTTTAACAAACAGGGGGCTAGAAGTTTGAATTCAGGGTGCTTTCTGTCTCTGTTGGCTCAGAGGAAGGTCCTCGTCTCTTTGAGCTTCTGCTCCTGGGTAATCTTCATGTGGCTTAGTATCTTTCCTCCCCTATCTTGCCTTCCCAGCTTTCTTGTTTCATCTGTTTTATCACTAATTCTGTCTCATTAACATAAAAAAGACAACCCATCCCCAAATAGGAATATAACCACAGGCATAGAAGCTAGGATTTACAACACGTTTTGGGAGGGTGCAATTCAACCCACAGCGATGCTTTTGGTTGGCATGATGGAGGGAAACTACTCTTTATCTTTGTCTTGAACTTATTCCCTTAACTTAGCTTTAAAATAGAATATTGAGCTTCTCTATCTATAAATTTGACTTGCATATACTTTCTAATATTCTAACAACCTCAGTATTGTTTTTACTCATATATAACCTTCTTTATTCTGAATTCCCCAGGATACTTCTTCTAAAAACTTTATTTGGAGATCATTAATAAAGTAAGACATTATGCAATATGTACTAGAAGAGAAGAAACCACATGCAGAGAGAAAAGCACAAATTTCTCAAGGATAGATTGAAAAAAAAAGTGAAGAATTCAAAATTATGTAAAAAGTGAGCTATAATTTTAACTGGAAAGATCCAAGTTCCAAACCAAGTTCTATTAGATGTAAACTTTCAGACTTAGAACTGAGAGGAGATATGTTAGCAGAGTGATCAATACATAGAGTCTGAAGTCACATTGTCTAGTTTCAAACCTCACCCCACTGTTCATCAGAGGTGTGACATTTAACAAGTTCTTTGATATCTCTGTGCTTTGTTTTCTTCATCTGTAAAACAGAAATAATAAAATAATATATGCTTTAAGGTTGCTGCGAAGATTAAATAACTTGACTTAATCAGATTATTAGATGCCAGTACTCAGTACCCATAATAAGAGTGGTTATTTTCATTATGATTTTCACTACTGGATTTACAAGAGAGATTTTCCATTTTTCAAGAATATTAATTCAAATTTTTTATATATCCATAATAAAGCTATACCATTGCATTAAAATATTAAGTTCCTTTGCTGAGTGGCTGAAATCATATCAGCACTGTGGATGACAATAGTTTTCTTATGATGATCAGAAGCTAGGATTGAGAGTTCTAAATATCTCTAAGACATAAAAAAGAGAAACATCAATCAAAAGTATGTAATAGCATCATTACAAGGGACCCATGATAAGAGGAAAGCAGAGATAAAACAAGATCTTGGTAGTGAACAGTTTGGAATCAAAAGCAAAGGAATGTGGGCATTTAGATGACAAGAAATGAAATAAAAAATTTAGTGGTGGTAAGGCACATGCTATATTAAGAAAACAGATCAGTATGAACCCTCTAGTTTGGTCAGACTCAAAAGCTGTGGTAGAAAAGTTGGAAAAGTAAGTCGCCTTCGTAGCTGAAGGCCATAAAAGCCAAGTTATAAATATCTGATATTCTCTATTGGCAAAGTAGAAAATTTGGAGGCATAAAAACATAACAGCACCTTCTATTAAGATTTATCAGGCACCTACTCCAAGTTGTTTAATGGAATTTAGCCATCTTTTTTTTTTTTTTAACTGAATTTAGTCCATTTGAACTTTGAGCTTTTCTATAACAAAGTGCCTATCTTCTTCAAGATTCTGGAGACCTACTGAAGACTTTCTTTCCGTCCCTGCACTTAGAAAGTCAATGGAGAGGATTCAAGTAGATTCACTGTAAAACACCAAATGAAATCCGTTGCCATGGAGTTAATTTAGACTTCTGACAACTCCGTGTGTTACAGAGTAGGACTGCTCCCGAGGGTTCTCTGGGTTGTAATCCTCACAGAAACAGTTCACCAGGACTTTCTTCCACGGTGCCACTGGGTGGGTTTAAACTGCCACCCTGTAGGTTACTAGACAAGCACAGACCCTGTACACTGCCCAGGGATCTGGATTCACTGTAGCCTCAACAAAATAGAGACTGGCTCTGAAGTTATCCCAAATATGATTCATCAGTGGCTTCAGACTTGTCACTTCCTTTCTTAAAGAAGGATCCAAAGTGCTAACTCTCAACTCATCTCTGTGGGAGGCAAAAAACATGTAGGGAGCCCAGAGAGGTGGATTATAATCTCATCTATGTCTTTAAATGTCACTTGACCTTGGTCAAGTTGGTTCGTACCTAAGCCTGAATATCCTTACTTTCATTGAGGGCGCTCAAGAAAATAATTTTCCTCTCAATTTTAACATAAGAACCTTGTCACACAGTAGAGCAGTCATTAAAATTTAAATAAAAAGTCTCACACAATTAGATGAAATAAAAACAGTATGTATTGCTATACTCGTGTAGGTTTTCACTGTGAGAATGATTAACTCATGCTTAACAAAAATACAGACTGGGATATAATAAAATGGATAGTTCTGGAATTCTTTAAGTGGATTCTCACAAGCTTTTACTGAGATGCCTGTTCTACATTTCTAAACAGCGAAGGAGAACATAAATTCAGCAATCCCCTCTCCCTCATTTTACCCCATTGTCATCCCTTAAAAACACGAAGTTCGCATTCAAAAAAATGTGATGAGTCATAAATAAAATGGTTACTATGATTTTAATAATCTCTGTCTGCGGTGCTCATCATGGCTTTCAAGCCCTCCAGCTCTGTAACAGAATCTTGCTTTTTAATTTTCTTCTCCGGACTTCTGCCAATGCATGCTCCAGTCAAGTCTGACACTTAATGTTTCTCATTAGTATACCCAGACCATCTCATTCCGATTTTTTCACATCCGACGTCAGCTGAACACCCCTACCTCTGCTACAACCTAAACTTTCATTTCTACCTATGGAGAGAGTACCCAGTTCAAAAAACATCTCCTCAGAGAAGCCTATCTGTATTTCCCCAAGTCACTCTCTTGCTAGTGGCCTTCCACAGCCCAAAACTAAATATTTGTTGAATCATGTAGTCCCTGATTATATTCTTCTCTCATTTTTGCTTCAACATCTTTTGTCCATTGATTTTATAATATCGCATGAGTTAAGTAAGGCAAGTTAGCTTTTTTCTACTTTGTGCACTTTGTGTTAAGCTGGGAGGCAGAGTTTAGCAGAGAGCAGTTAGAGTAAATCCAAGACCAAAACCAGTCTTTGGTCTCCATAGCATTCTCTCTAACACTTCACCCTACACTGCCGTACAAAACATCAGTCTCCAGCTATCCAAATAGAGCCAACACAAAGCCCAGGAAACATAAACAGGTAAAGAAGGAAGCTGCTGGCGTGTTCATGCATGGAAATTCCAGAATGGGTAAAACAAAGAGATCAGCATTTTATGTTCATACTTGAAAAATAATACTGAGGAGGGGGTAAAGAAAAAAAAAAAGAGTCAGATCAAAAGGGAAAAAAATAAGTCATTGTGGCTAAGAGAAGGAGGAAGGATCAGGATGGGGATAAAAGGGAGAAATCCCTAGGGCAAGCAAGGGTGAGCAAAGAACTATGTTAGGGATTAAATAGTCTATCCCAGGATTTTATTAAAGAGATTTCTTCTCCCTCCTCCATGCCTCATGTTGTCTTTTTCTCCAACTCCAGAAGTAGGTGTGGTTTTAGGCTCTAAGCAGGGTTGACGGTGGGTCCTGGACACCCAATATTGTATTCACTTATGCATCCTCATGCTTTTCCTGAACTTAAACCTTGCAAATAGTCTGAAGGTAGGATATTCTTTCAGGTTGGTCTTGGTGCCAGGGAATAGTTTGTTTCACCCCCTTTTTTCCATCAGAATTGGCCTCAGAGGCAGGGATGCACCAAGCAGAGCCCAGTGAAAGTTGAGGGTCCCTGAAACATCAGAACCTTCCCATCACTGTGGGAAATACGTTCCTGGAACTTCAAGTTTCTTAGGAGACATAACTAGATGATGGTAACTGTCCTAAAAAAATGGGGTGGTGTTGGAAAATTATACAGAAGCAGCACTGAAATGGGAGGCAAGAGAAAGGAAATATTTCAGCGGGGTTTGAAAAACCTACCTTTTTTCTTGTAAGTGAAGGAATAACATTCAACGGAGAACTCATAGTCTTCTCTTTTTCAATTCTAATTTACTTTGAAGATTAACTATGCACAGTGCATTGCAACATGCAAATTGTACTTGAGATAGGTCTACTGTGGCTTTCTGTTGCAGGAGCTATCAGAAGAGAAAATAAATGCCCCACAGATAACTAACTCTTCCTAGAAGGCCTGAATTAAACTCTATGAAAGGGTCTGTAATGCTAGCAAGAGAAAATTTTTTTAAGTTTCTTATTTCTGCACTTAAAATTTTCTAAAACAAAAAATATTCTCATTATTCTATGGTAGAAATTTTTCTAATGTCAGTTCTACTACCCTCAAAACACTCCCTGACAAAACACATGAATTAAGTATGTCTTTTTCTTCTTCCTTCAGATATTTATAGGGGTTTCATAAAAGTTCACAGATGCCCAGAACTGCATTCCAGCCTCCAGAGGCCAAGGACTGCATTTCTCCCCACTCATCGACTCAACGGCACTGGGTTCAACCCTGAGAGATTGGCTCAATGAGCTACTTTGCACAGCTAGCCCAACAGCACAGCAAACCATGAAAAAATATAGCAGCAAACCATAGGGCCAATTAATCCCAGACAAGGTTGTCCACAGTCAGATTTTGTCCTCAGAGCCCTCCTTTCTACTTCATTTGTCCTAAGGGACACCTCCAATTTCAGTTACCAAGTGTTCATGTAGCCACATCTCTGCCTCCACTTCACCCACACACTCTGCTGTAAGGAACAAGCACACTTTCAAACTCACATTGATATGTAGACCACTAAAAGTTACCAAGGAAAGTTACCAAAGGCTTTCTCCTTTAAGTACAATCTTTTCAAATGGTAGGCAAATCTCAAGTAGGTGTGATGCGATTGAATTCTCTGACTCCATTGCTTATGTTTATGTGACTTTAGACAAGTTTATTAACTTCCCTTACTTTCCTATTATGGAACATATTACTGTTAACTATAATAATTATTATTAATCCTAATAATATTAATAAAATATATAACAGAAATTTACATGAAAATTATGAATTAAATTTTCCACAATTTCTAAAATATTTTGAAGTTGATAAATCAGTAAAAAAAAAAAAAAGAAGGAAGATGACAGAGGGATTTAAATTTACAACAAGTAACACAAGAACAATTAATTAAAACAAATTTTATTTAAAGATTATTTTTAGCATTGATCTTTTGGACAGAAAAAAACACCAATTTTGAATATGATACTGAAGGAAGTGAGGGACAAGCCATGCAAATATTTGGGGGAAGAATAATTAAGACAGAGGGAGCAAACTGTGCAAAGTTTCTTAGGCAGGAGCATAGCTGGTGTCATGCAAAATGTTGGCAGGAATAATGGTTTATATGTCACAATGGGAAAAAAAGAATTAATAGAGTTAGCAGAAGTAGGCTGTAAATAATGGAGATATGGTTGGAAATTGTTGTTGTTGTATATTGTCGAGATCTGATAAACAGGAGCCAGCTGCAGGATCCAGAACCAATAAAAGCCCACATGCCCTGTCACAATATCCACTTACATTCAATGCAAGCCACATGCCCAAGGAAACTCCCCTTCCACTGATTTACCACTCACAGCAGATCCCATCATGGAGGTGATCACATAACATCAAATCTCATCATGGAACTGATCACAACATCCCGCAACTATCAAACCACTGAGAATGATGGCCTGGCCAAGTTGACACACAACCTTAACCATCACAGTTGGGGAGGAGAGTTAGAATGAAAAATGGAGGCTATGGTGCTGTAAAATATTCCCGGGTGTGCAGTGGTTAAGCACTTGGTTGCTTATCAAAGGTCAGCAGTTCAAACCCACCAGCCACTCCACAGGATAAAGAAGTAGAAGTCTGTTTCTGTAAAGCTTTACAGCCTTGGAAACCCTGTGGGGCAGTTCTACTCTGTCCTGTAAGGCCTCTATGAGTCAAAATCAACTCCAAGGAACTTTTTTTTTTTTTTATTGTAGGGGATTTAAAATATTCTCATAAAAAAAAAAAAGGCAATCACTAGTTTGAATAATATTTACACAATTTCTACTAATCTTGAGAATGTATAAAAACCATGGACTTCTTATTGGGCTTTATGAAATAGCACTATCCACTATAATGTGAACACTAAAGATAGAGATTTTCATTTTATCACTGGTACTTGTACTTGACAATAATGGGGAGTCCTTGCTTCTGTGAATCCATTCTCTCCTTCCTCTTCAGTAATAGGTGATACCTAGGTTCATGATCTCCCCAAAAGAGCTCACTTTCCATAGCTTCCTTTGCAGCTTGGTGCAGCTCTGTGACCAAGTTCTTGTCAATTGGATGTGAACAGGAGAAATATGTGTAACTTCCAGGCTGAAATAGCAAATGTTGACATTGTACTTCTCAAGCTTATTTCCCCTTCTTGATACCTAAAACCGGGGGTGAGGGGTGTTACAGCTATAGATGATAATGCTGTAGGGCAATTCTTCTCAAACTATAATGTACATATAAATCAACTAGGGTGAAAAGTCAAATTATGATTCATTAGGTCTGTGTTTTATTGACTCTGCAAAGGCATTTGAAAGTGTGGATCGTAATAAATTATGGATAACATTGTGAAGAATGGGAATTCCAAAACATTTATTTTGCACCTGAGGAACCTGTACATAGACCAAGAAGCAGTCGTTTGAACAGAACAAGGGGAATCTACATGGTTTCAACAAAGTTGTGCAATCAGCATTGTATCCATTCACCACACTTATTTGATCTGTATGATGAGTAAATCATCCAAGAAGCCAGAGTATATAAATAAAAATGCAGCACCAGGATTGGAAGACTCATTAACAACCTGCAATATGCAGATGACACAACCTTGCTTGCTGAAAGCAAAGAGGACTTGAAGCGCTAACTGATGAAGATCAAAGACCACAGCAATCAGTATGGATTACACCTCAACGTCAAAAAAACAAAAATCCTCACAATTGGAACAATAAGCGACATCATGATAAATGGAGAAAATATTGGAGTTGTCAAGGATTTCATTTTACTTGGATCCACAATCCACACTCCTGGAAACAGCAGTCAAGAAATCAAATGACGTATTTTATTGGATGAATCTCCTGCAAAAGAAATCTTTAAAGTGTAAAAAAGCAAAGATGTTCACTTTAAGGACTAAGCTGCACCTGACCCAAGCCATGGTGTTTTCAGTAGTCCCATATGCATGTGAAAACTGGACAATGAATAAGGAAGATTGAAGAAGAGTTGATGCCTTTGAATTATGGTGTTGACAAAGAATGTTGAATATACCAAGGGCTGCCAGAAGAAAGAACAAATCTGTCTCGGAGGAAGTACACCCATAATGCTCCTTAGAAGTAAGGATGGTAAGGTTTCATCTCACTTACTTTGGACATGTTATCAGGAGGGACCAATCCAAGGAGAAGGATGTCATGCTTTGTAGAGGGTCAGCAAAAAAGAGGAAGACCCTCAACGAGATGAATTGACACAGTGGCTGCAACAATAGGCTTAAACATAACAACAATTGTGAGGATGACACAGGACCAGACAGTGCTTCTCTCTGTTGTACGCAAGGTCTCTATGAGTTGGAACCAACTCGATACCACCTAATGACTAATAACAAGGTCTGCAGTTGGCCTAGGATTCTGCATTTCTAACAAACTCGTAGGTGATGCCAGTGATACTAACAGGCGGATCACACTATGAACATAAAAGTTCTAGGAGGTGACCAAGCAACTGCTTGGAAGTAACCTGGGTCTTGTAATGAAAAAGAGAAGAGGTACTGCCCTTCCATCCTGGGCCATTTACATGGGACCATTATATCAAGATGAATAAAATTCCTATATGTTAACCCACTCTATCACTGGGTTTCCCTTTCATAGAAGCCTAGCCTTACTCTAAGAAACTATAAAACTCAAAATATTATCCACAAGAAAGATGCAGCAAAGTGGCAAGGTACAAGATCAAGACACAAACCAGTTGGGTTCCTCTACACTAACAAAGAGAATTCTGAAAGGAAAACAAGAAAACAGTACCATTTAAAACAGTGCACTATTATGGACTGAATTGTGTTTCCCCCAAAATAATTGTTATAATTCGTAGTCTTTATGCCTGTGGCTATAATCTCATATGGGACTAGATTGTTTTGTTATGCTAATTAGACAGGATTAAGGCATGGTGCTGAGCTATAAGAGATTAAACAATCAATCAAGAGAAGCAGAGATGGGGGAAGTGAGATACCTAGCCACATGAAGATTGCCCAGGAGCAGAAGCTCAGAAGAGACAAGGATCTTCCTCCAGAGCTGACAGAGAAAGAAAGCTTTTCCCAGAGCCAGCACCCTGAATTCAGGGTTCTAGCCTCCTAAAATGTGAGCAAATAAATTTCTGTTTGTTAAAGCCACACACCTGTGGTATTTCTGTTATTGCAGCTCTAGATAACTAAGACAGAATTTGGTATCAGGAGTGGGATATTTGTTAACTAGAAGTGGGGGTGTTGCTGTAACAAATATCTACAATGTGGAAGTGGCTTTGGAATTGGATAATGGATGTAGGCTGGAAGAGTTTTAAGGTGCCTATTAAAAACCTATATTTCCTTGAAGAGAATGTTGGTAGAATTATGGACGTCAAAGGAAATTCAGGTGAGGGCTCAGGAGGAAGTGAGAAGAACTATAGAGAATCTTCTATCATCTTAGAGAATACATATGGCTCCAGGAAAAGAATGTTCTTAGAAATGTGAACATTGGATGTACTTCTGTTGAGACAATAAAAGAAAAAGATGAACATGTGACTGGCAGTGGAGGAAGTGTGATATTTTTTATGCAGTGGCAAAGAACTTGTCTGAATTATGTCCAAATGGTGGAAGGTAGAACTTGTAAGTAATGAACTTGGATATCTGGTTGATGAGATTTCTAAGCAAGCTCTTAAAGGGGCCACATGGTTTCTTCTTGCTGTTTATAGTAAAATGCAAGAAGAAAGAGATGACTTAAAAATGAACTGTGCAAAATTAAAACAAAACTTAAAGATTTGGGAAATTCTGTTGTACAAACTATGAAACATATCTTAAGATGTTCACCAAGCATGTGGCTACACAATCTTTTTTTTTTTTTTTTTAAGAGATTAAGCCTGTTACTGATGGATCTAATCAACTACCACAGCAGAAAACACATCATTTTAGGCTGAAGAGGACAGAGAAAAAGGAAAGAACGTTGTCTGTCTTTTGGAGTTCTACAGGCAGGAAATAGGCCAAAAGTAGCCACATCTGTGGTCTCAGAATGCAGAGGATTATGCTAAAGGCGTGAGAACTAATGCAGTTTATTCTGCTGGGATTTGTACTTGCTTGGTGCCCTTTAACCCTTCTTTCCCTTCAATTTATCCTATTTGTAATGGAAATATATAACCTGTGTCTGTTCCAACACTATTTGGGAAGCAGATAATCAGTATTCTATATTTCACAGGTTTACAAATGAAGATGACTTTGCCCCAGGATGGAATATGCCTAACATCTCACCCATATTTGATTTAGATGACTCAGAAGATGAGATTTGAACTTGGAGGTGATTTAAAATTTCTGGCATGATGTGATGGAGTGAATTTGTTTTGCATGTGGCAAGGACATGAACTTTTGGAGGTCAAAGGGTGGAATGTTATGGATTGAATCCTGTACCCCCCAAAAAATATGTTTTTGTTTTTTGGTTACAATCCTATTTGGGAATGGGCTTTGTTATGTTAATGATACAGGATTAATGTAGGGCGTGTCTTGAGTAAATCTCTTTAAAAAAATCTCTTTAGAGATACAAAAAGATTAAAGAAGAGAGCAAAAGAAGTAGAGATGGGGGAAGTGAAACTCCAAGCCACATGAATATTGCCTGGGAGCAGAAACTCAGAAGAGACAAGATCCTCCTCCAGAGTCCACAGAGAGAAAAAACCTTCCCCTAGAGCCAGCTTCCTGAATTCGGACTTCTAGCTTCCTAAAATGTGAGGAAATAATTTTCTGTTTGTTAAAGAAAAACACTTGTGGCATTTCTGTTATAGCTGCACTAGATAACTAAGACATCTCCCAAAATACCTCGGAATAAACCTAACTAGTTTTTTTAGTGGCATAAAAGGCTTATACAAGGAAAATTATAAAACACTGCTGCAAAACAGCCAAAGAGGCCTACATAAATGGAAAAACATCCCATGCTCATGGATTGGAAGACTTAACATTGTGAAAATGTCAACAGTACCCAAAGTGATCTACAGATATAACGCAATCCTGATCCAAATTCCAACATTTTTTAATGAACTGAAAATAACTAATCTTCAACTTTATATGTAAAGGAAAAGGGGCCTGAATAGCTAAAGCAATATTGAATATGAAAAACAAAGTAGGAGGCCTCACACTTCCCAATCTCAAAACTTATTATACAGCCACAGTAATCAAACAGCCTGGTGCTGGTTCAATGACAGACACACAGATCAATGAAATAGAATTGAGAACCCAGATGTAAATCTATCCATCTATGGGCAGTTGAGCTTCGACAAAGAGTTGAAGTTCATTCAATAGGGAAGCAACAGTCTCTTTAACAAATGGCACTGGGAAAACTGGTCAGCCATTTGTTGAGAAATGAAATAGAATCTACACCTCACACCATACACAAAAACTAACTCAAAATAGATCAAAGACCTAAATGTTAAACGTAAAATTATAAAGGAACAAAACTAGGGGACTTAATTTTTGGCATAAATAGCCTATCAAACACAACTGAAAATGCATGAACAAAAGATAATTTAGGTAACTGAGACATCCTAGAAATTAAATACTTATGCTCATCAAAAAAATTAAAAAGAGAACCTACAGACTGGAAAAGTTCTTTGACAATGACATATCTGACAAGGGTCTAATCTTTAAAATATGCAGAAAACTTCAATAATTCAACAAAAAAAGATAAACAACCCAGTAAAAAATGGAAAAAGGACATGAACAGACATTGCACATAAGAGAATAGATATTCAGATGGCCAACAAATACATGAAAACATGCTCACATCATTAGCCATTATGTTATTGTAGTTAGGTGCTATTGAGTTGGTTCCAACTCATAGCAGCCCTATGTATAACAGAACCAAACACTGCCTGGTCCTGTGCCATCCTCATCATGATATTGGCCACTAGAGAGATGCAAATCAAAGCTACAGTGAGATATGTGACATCCCTGCAAAAATGGCAATGATGAAAAAAACAGAAAACAACAAATTCTGGAGAGGTTGTAGGGAGATTAGAACTTTTATGCATTGCTGATAGGATTGTAAAATGGTACTATGGAAAACAGTATTATGCTTCCTCAAAAAAGCTAAAAATAGAAATACTTTATAAGTCAGCAACCCCACTCCTAGGTATATACCCAAGAGATATAATGGTAGTGACACAAATAGACATAGGCACATCAGTGTTCACTGCAGCATTATTCACAATAGCAAAAAGATGGAAACAACCTAAGAGCCCATCAACAGATGAATGGATAAGCAAATTGTACATACACACAATGGAATATTACCTACACAACTATAAAGAATAATTAGTCAGCAAAACATCTTATAACACAGGTGAATCTAGAGGACATTAAACTGAGTGAAACAAGTCAATCACAAAAGGACAAATATTGTATGATCCCGCTATTATAAAAAGTCAAGAATAGATATACACACAGAGAGAAACATTCTTTGATGGTTACCAGGGATGGGAGGGGGAAGGATGGGGATTCATTGTCTAGATAGTCCAAACCAAATCCACTGCCATCAAGTTGATTCTGACTCATAGTGACCCTAAAAAAAAGCCTAGAACTACTCCATAGGGCTTTCAAGGAGCAGCTGGTGGATTCAAATTGCTAGTATTTTGGCTAGCAGCTGAGTTCTTAACCACTGTGCCACCAGAGCTCCTTATCGAGATAGCAGACATTTGTTATTTTTGTTGATGGGAAAGGCAATACCAATATGGGCGAAGTCTACACAACCTGACGTTGGTAAATGAAGATACTTGGAAGTACACAAGAAAAAGGAAAAACTTCAGTAAATGCTACAACAAATAAAATTTTGCAACAACAGTAATAACAACCAAAAAAAAATACATGAGTGGTTAAGTAATGTCTTAGTCACCTAATGTTGCTATAACAGAAATACCACAAGTGGATGGCTTTAACAAAGATAAATTTATTCTCTCACAGTCAAGTAGGCTTACAAGTCCAAAATCAGGGCATCAGCTCCAGGGGAAGCCTTTCTCTCTCAGTGCTGGAGGAAGGTCCTTGTCATCAGTCTTTGCTTGGTCTGGGAGCATCTCAGCTTAGGAACCTCAGGTCCAAAGGAAGCATTCTGCTCCTGGCACCGCTTTCTTGGTGGTATGAGGTCCCCCTATCTCTCTACTTGCTTCTCTCTTTTATATCTCAAAAGAGGCTGGCTTAAGGCCCTTTCTAATCTTGTAGACCTCATCAGTATAACTGCAGTTAACCCATCTTATTACATCATAGTGATAGGATTTACAACACATAGGGAAATCACATCAGATAATAAAATGGTAGACAATCATACAAGGGAATCAAGACTTAGCCAAGTTGACAGATACTTTGAGGGGACACAATTCAATTCATGACACACATATATATATTTATATATATATCCACTGCCGTCGAGTCGATTCTGACTCATAGCGACCCTATAGGACAGAGTAGAACTGCTCCATAGAGTTCCCAAGGACCACCTGCTGGATTCGAACTGCCAACCTTTTGGTTAGCAGCCATAGCTCTTAACCACTACGCCACCAGGGTTTGCATGACGCATATGCATATATGTATATAGGAAGGTATTCGTGGATGCATAGGTTTGTCTGTAGGCACATGTATATATATGTGTGTGTGTGTGTTGCATATATATCCATATACATAATAAAGCACCTGGAAGCACAATTAGAGACTTCCTAGACAAATCTGAACAACTCTCAGGATTGGTTTAAGGGGTTACAAAGCTTAGGATCATAGACTCCTGAGATAACTTAGTCAATTGCCATAACATAATTCATAAAGTTAATGTTCTACACTCTAGTTTGGTAAGTAGAGTCTGGGGGCTTAAAAGCTTGCAAGTGTCCATCTAAGATACAACCCAACTCATCTGGAATGAAAGAGAATGAAGGGAAACTAAAGATGAAAATAGTCCACAGGACTAACAGCCCACATGAACCACAGTCTCTTCTAACCTGAGACCAGAAGAACTGGATGGGCCCGGATATGACTACAGACCATTCTGAGCAGGGACACAGTAGAAGGTCCCAGACAGAATAGTAGAAAAATGTAGAACAAAACTCAAATTTCTGAAAAAAAGTCATACCTACTGAACCAGTAGAGACTAGAGGAACCCCTGAGACTGTCACCCTAAGATATCCTTTAAATTTGGCACTGAAGCCTCTCCTGGTGCTCACCTATCAGCCAAATAATAGATTAGCTTATAAAGTAAACAATATCACCCGTGAGTAATGCGTCCCTTAAACAATCAACTGTATGAGACAAAATGGTCAACATTTACCCCAAAGCAAAGACGAGAAGTCAAGGAGGGGGAAGGAAGTTAGATCAATGCAAATAGAATGGACAAAATGGAAATAATGAGAATGCTGACAAGTTGTGAGAATTGTAACCAATATCATGGAACGATCTGTATAAAAATTGTTAAATCAGAACCTAGTTTTCTCTGTAAACTTTCACCTAAAAAACAATATGATATTAACAAAAAAAAACTCAAAATATTAATGAGACCACTCTCCTTTTTATGTAATAATACAGTAAAATTTGTGAAAGCTGGAACCTGTGTAAGGCAGAAATCTGTCAGAAAAAGAAAACTCAAATATTTTCCACCACGAGCTGCACAAAATGGTGAAGTACTCTGGACAGCAGCTGAGGTGTTGGAGAGTCAGGGTGAGTTCAGAAGCAGGAGAGAGGAGGATCAGGGACTGCCCAGAAGCTGGGAGAACCTACCTGCTAACATCCAGAGCACTGGCTCATTGCAGCCATTTTGGGACAGGGCAAGGCAACACCACAATCAGGGAACACAGAACAGGAGCTAATCTGAGGAAACTGTAGCTTTATTTTTTTAAGACAACACTAATTGGAGTGGGAGTTCAAAGTACATGCAATTGGAAGGAGGTGAAGAAAAACCATGGTGCTACGAGACAATGCTGTTGAATCTTGCTGAGGCCTGAGAAGGATGGGCACTAAGAAGGGAAGAGATTTCAATGGTAGCAAAGCAAGGGGAATACTTCAGACCAATGGGCAACACAGAGGGAAACAGCTGGCTCCCTGCACACAGTGGGAAAATTTGGGAGAGCCAGAAAGCTTCGTGGAAGCAGAGATGGTAAGACTTCATCACATGTACTTTGGACATGTTTCATTCAGGAGGAATCAGTCCCGGGAGAAGGACCTTAAGTAGAGGGCCATCAGAAAAAAAGGAAGACTGTCAAAAGATGGATTGACACAGAGGCTGCAACAATGGGCTCAAGCACAGCAATGATGGTGAGGACGGCACAGGACAGGGCAGTGCTTCCTTTTGTTTTGCAGGGAGTTGCTATGATTTGGAACCTACTAGAAGGCATCTAACAACAACAACAATGGATAATGATAGTGAATATATTTTCCTATGTCTGTTGACTGCTTGGATGTCCTCTTTGGTGAATGTTCTGTTCATGTCCTTTGCCCATTTTGTGATCAGGCTATTTGCCTTTTTGTTGCTGAGTTTTTGCAGTTTTTTATAGAATTTAGAGATTAGGTCCTTATTGGGTAAGTCGTTTCCAAAGAATTTTTCCCAGTCTGTAGATTATCTATTTATTCTTTTAATAAAGTCTTTTCATGAGCATAAGTTTTTAATTTTTATGAGGTCCCAATTTTCTATTTTGTCTTCTATTTGTGTATGTGTTATGTTGGTTATCCTATTTTTACAAACGATTAGGTCCCATAGTTTTCTCCCTATGTTTTCTTCCAGGGATTTTATGGTTGTAGGTTTAATATCTAGGTCTTTGATTCATTTTGAGTTAATTTGTGTGTATGGTGTGAGGTATGGGTCCTGTTTAATTTTTCTACAGGTGGGTATCCAGTTTTGCTAGCACCATTTATTAAAGAGACTGTTTCTGTCCTGCTGAATGGTCTTTGACTCCTTGTTGAAAATCAATCATTCATAGATAAAAATATGTCCCTGTGGTCTATGTATCAATTGCTGAACAAACACCAGCCCATTTTGATTAAGTGGCTGTGTAGTATGTTTTGATATCAGGGAGTGTAAGGCCTCCTGTTTTGTTCCTTTTCTTCAGTATTGCTTTGGCTATTCAGGGTTTCTTTCCTTTCCATATGAAGTTGGTCATTAATTTTTCTATTTCAGTAAAGAATGTTGTTGGGATTTCTATCAGGATTGTATTTTATCTCTACATTGTTTTTGGTACAATTGACATTTTTATTATACTGTCTTCTAATCCATGAGCACAGGATGCCTTTCCATTTTTCTAGGTCTCTTTTGGTGTCTTATGGTAATGTTTTATCATTTTCGTTGGATGTCTTTTATGTCCCTGGCTACATTAATTCCTAGGTATTTTATCAATTTGGAGGCTAATGATATTGTTTTCTCGATTTTTTTTTTTTTTTTGGAGTAGTCTTTGATAGTGTAGACGAACCCAGATGATTTTTTGTGTGTTAATCTTACACGTTGCAACATTGCTAAATTCTTCTATTAGTACCAGCAGGTTTCTTGCGGAATCTTTAGGGCCTTCCATGAAATCAGTTTTTTTTTTTTTTGGTAATGGGAAATGTGGCATCAAATGTGGATGTAGTAAGCAAAGTACAACCAAAGTAAAATATGAGTGAGCATATATGGATGAATATAGTCATACTGGTATACAGGTAGGTACATAGGTAAGAGCAGATAGAAATATCTATAAAAACAAAACAAAACATTGCCGTCGAGTCGATTCTGACTGATAGTGACCCTATAGGACAGAGTTGAACTGCCCCATAGAGTTTCCAAGGAGTGCCTGGTAGTTTTGAACTGCCAACCTTTAGGTTTGTAGCCATAGCTCTAACTACTATGCCACCAAGGTTTCTGAAATATCTATAAAACCCAAAACAAACCCACTGCAGTCGAGTCAATTCTGACTCATAGCGACCCTACAGAACAGAGTAGAACTGCCCCATAGAGTTTCCAAGGAGTGCCTGGTGGATTCTAACTGCTGTCCTCTTGGTTAGCAGCTGTATCACTTAGCCACTACGCCACGAGGGTTTCCTGAAATAGGCATGTGTAAATATAAATATCAGTACAAGCATATAGATTTGTTGAAGACACAAATACGTATATTCCACAGACATAAGCAAACTCCTTCCATGACTGACTTTTGGGGTTTGAAAGCTTGGGACCATAGTTTCACGGGACAACTCAGTCAATTGTCGTAACATAGTTCACAAAAATCATGATCTGCATCCTAAGGAAGTGACTAGTGTCTGGAATTAAAAGCTTGCAAGCTGACCATTTAAGACACAATTATTTGTCTTTCCTGTCCAGGAGAAAAACAGTAAAAGGTAACCAAAACTCTGAGAAGAGACAAGTCTACATAAGCTACAACGTCATCTACCCTGAGACAAAAAGAACTAGTCAGTGCCTGGCTACCATCACTGACCATTCTGACCAGGATCACAATAGAATGGAAGAAAAATGTGCAGTAGAACTCAAATTGCTATTAAAAAAAAAAAAGCAAACAAACGAACAGTAGAGAACAGAGGACTCCCTGAGACTATCACCCTGAGACATTCTTTAAACCTAGAACCAAGCCTATCCCCTGAGATCACCTTATAGTAAAATAGAAGAGTGACACACAAAATAAAAGATTACCCATAAGATCATTACACTACTTAAAAACCATCAGTATGAGACTAAAATATGAACACAATTAAAGAGAATGTTAACACATTGTGATAAATGTAACTAAAAAAAAAAAAATCACTTAATTTGAGTGAAAATTGCCAAATGGAAACTTAATTTTCTGTGTAAATGTTTATCAAAAACTCATTAAAATATTATTGTATACACATGTTTCCATCTGTATATATATTTTCCACTAAATAATGATAGAAAAATGGTGACTGCATGCTGTTGAAGGAAAAATTGTGAAATCTGGAAAAACAAGAAAGTCCTGTCAAATTCTGGCTCTTACAAATTTCACTATACTATAACTAGTACTATATTCCTTGAATGTATCTGGATTTTTAATATTGTATATCACATACAAAGATAAGATTCCTTCACCAACATTCTGAGTATTTTTTACATCAAAATTCATAACATCGAAGTCTGAAGCTTATTGAAATAGAAACATAGGGCGAAAAGTTCAGAAATTGCCTGGCAGGGTTGCACCTTCTTGTTGTTCCACCATGGAGTAACTATGTATCACGACTGATCTTCAGATTTATACCACGAAAAAGGAATCTGTTCATTCTCAGAGATGGACAGCCTTCATGGACTGGCTAACTTTGACCGAATATGAGGTTAGTACATTTCTGAGAAAATATAATTAGAAAATAGGCCTACATTCTCAGCTATCTACTGTAGTTATCTACTGCTGTGTGACAAATTACCATATAGCGCCTGGCTTAACATAACACACATTTATTATCTCACAGTATCTGTGCATAAGGAGTCCAGGCATGGCTTAGCTGGTTCCTCTACTCCCAAGGCTACAATCAAGGCATCACCTGGGGCTGTGGCCTCATCTCCAGACTCTACTGTGGAAGGATCTGTGCCCAAGTCATGTGGTTATTGGCAAAATTCAGTTCCTTGCATGTTGTTGGACTGATGACCTCAGTTTCTTGCTGGCTATCTGCCAGAGGCTGCCCTCATTTCCTGTCTATGTGCACATTTCCAAAGGGCATTTCACAATCTCACAGCTTGCTTCTTCAAAACCAACAAGGGAGAGAGACTGTGAATAATACAGAAATTGCAGTGTTACATAACATAATCATGGAAGTTATCCCATTACTTCTACTATATTCTATTGGTGGTAGGAAAATCACGTATCCTGCCCCCACTCAAGGAGAGGGCATTGTACAAGGAATGAATACTAGGAGGCAGGAATAATTGAGCATCACACTCACCCTAGTCATTAGTCAATATATGGCTTTCTATGGGGAAAAAATTTTGTAGACTTCCTTGGAAAGTTTTCTTGGTTCGGAATGAATCATTAAAAGAGACAATATTGATACATTTCAATGATTAAAGGGCCTAGACAATCATAATCAACTTGGCCAGAGTCTTGCCTACCTCTAGATCATCATCCTCAGACTTAAGTCTTATGTTTCATTTTTATTTTTCTATTGCGTGTACAGAACCCTGGTGGCAAAGTGTTAAGTGGTAGACTGTTAACCAAAAGGTCAGCCATTTGAATTCACCAGCTGCTCCTTGGAAACCCTATGGGACAGTTCTAGTCTGTCATATAGGGTCACTATGAGTTTGAATCTGGTGGACAGCAACAGGTTTGGTTTGTTTTCTTATGTGGATATACAGTTTAATTAAAAAAAAAACTGTTTTGCTACTAAAAGTGCTTTCGTTTTCTAGAGAATAGACTGGATTTTTTTTAATTTAGAGTATTATATGCAACTTTTTTAAAGTAAAATATTTATCATGAATGCCAAGGTTAAATTAAATGATTTATTTTACTAACATGTGTAAACATCAAAAGAGTTAAAATTTCCTTACACTTATAATTTTTATACAAATTTAAAACTAAGTCAAATTTACAAATATAACCACTACAACATCAGTAAAATTTAAATTAACAAAAGTAATTTAATGTTACTATTAACATTTTTATTAACATAGTTTTGTTATAGTAAAATTGTCACATAAACAGACATGTGGCAAAAGTAATTTCAAGTTTGGCAAATCAATGTTATTACCAATTTTCTCTCTCTATTGTGAAATCTTTTTCTGGACTTCACAGTTATTTGATGTGCACTTCACACAAATTCTTTTTACTCACTTATCAAGTTCATCTCTACTTGTTTTTTAGCCTCCAAACACAATGTAGCAGTCTTTGGCACCACCACACTAGCAAGCACGCACCAAACCAAAACAAACAAACAAAAAATTACTTACCATTGCTGTGCAATCTATTCCAATTCATAGTGACCCTATAGGACAGAGTAGAACTGCCCCACAGAGATTCCAAGGTTTTAATCTTAAGGAAGTAGATTGCCTCGTTTTTCTCACACAGAGCTGCTGGTGGGTTCGAACCAATGACCTTCCAGTTAGCAACCAAGCACTTAACCACTGTACACACTCAAATTATGTGGTTTTGTATGGACATAAGTTTTTTGTCAGATGACTCAGAATGTGTTGTTGTTAATATTCATTGAGTTGATTCCAACTCATGGCTACCCTGTGTGTTGCAGAGTAGATCTTTTCCTTAGGGTTTTCAAGGCTGTGACTTTTCTAAAGCAGAAGCAGGTGGCCGGGCCGATCTTCCCACACACCTCTGGGTGGGTTCAAGCCGCCAACCTGTTGGCTATTAGTTGAGAGTTTAACTGTTTCCACCACCCAGGGACTCTGACTCAAAATGTTTCAATATATATTTTGGAATTATCATCAAGATGAAAACACAAAATTAAGCATTCGTATGGGCTCCAGCAGATCCTAGTGTTAGGATTTCTGGTTTAGACTCCTCAGATTTGAAGAACTCGATTAAAAAAAAAACTATATCAAATATTTAATGAGTTTCTATTATGTTCCAATCATTCTACAACTGGCTTGGGATATATTCCTGAATGAAATAGATGAAAACCGTTTTCTTCTTGGAGAGAGACAAGAAAGAGATAAAACAAGTAGGTAAATTAAATAAATGTTAGGAGATAATAAATACTATTTAAAAAGAAGAAGTAGACTAATATAAGGAGATGATGAGTACTTATGGGTAAAAAAAAAAAACTTATGGGTATTCACTATTAAATACGTTGATTCTGGAGACCTGTTTGAGGGAAGACTAATGTCTTATAGAGACGAGGCTAGACCTTACTTAAAGAGTGTTTTAAACAGAGAACACAGGTGAGACAAATATCATAGATGAAAGCTTGCCTGGTGAAATCAAGGAAAAACAAGGAAGCCAGTGTGACTGGAGCTAAGAGAGGGGGTGTGTGAGCAACAGGAGAGAAGGCCAAAAAGTTCATAGAAGGTCAAATCACTGTAAGAATTTTGGCTTTTCCTCTGGATAAAACAGGGATGTTTCAGGTTTTTATGCAAAAGAGTGACCTGATTTGACTCAAGTTTTAAGAGGAACCTTTGGCTGCTGTGTTAAAAATGGCCATAGCAGGACAACAGTAGAAGCAAGAAGAATGTTAGAGTCTATTGCTTTCACTTGGTGGACCCCTGGTGGTGTAGTGATTAAGAGCTCAGCTGCTAAAGAAAAAGTCAGCAGTTCAAATCCATCAGTTGCTCTTCGGAAACCCTATGGGGCAGTTCTCCTCTGTCCTATAGGGTTGCTTGCTATGAGTTGGAACCGACTCAACAGCACCTAATAAAAACAACAATGTTGCTATTACTTAAGTGAGAGATAATGGTAGCTCAAACCAAGAGTATAGAGGAATTGATGAGAAAATATATCAGATTCTGTATAACTTATGAAGGTCAGCATTTTTTTCCCCTAATAGGTCAGGTGAGAACTGCTATAACATTTTTTGATGTTGTAACATTTTTAGAGTTATTTCCGAAGATAACTCATACAAAGGCCCTCAGTGTTCAAGTGACATTACGTTATAGATCTACATGTGTGATGTCTTAGTCATCAAGTGCTGCTATAACAGAAATACCACAAGTAGATGGCTTCAACAAAGAAAAATTTACTCTCTCATGTCTAGTAGGCTAGAAGTCTAAATTCAGGGCATCAGCATCAGGGGAAGGCTTTCTCTCTTGGCTCTGGAGGAAGTCCCTTGCCACAGGAACCCAGGTTCAAAGGACGTGCTCTGCTCCCAGCACTGCTTTCTTGGTGGTAAGAGGTACCTCTGCTTGCTTCCCTTTCCTTTTATCTCTTGTAAGATGAAAGGTAGTGCAGGTCACACTCCAGGGAAACTCCATTTACATTAGATCAGGGATGTGACCTTAGTAAGGGTGTACGATCCTACCCTAAACCTCTTTAACAAAAAATTACAATCACTAAATGGAGGGAAATTACACAATGCTGGGAATCATGGCCTAACCAAGTTGACACATATTTTGGGGGGACAAAATTCAATCCATAACATGCGATATATAAATAGTTGGTTATTATATATGTATATATTTATTAAAATATCTGTATTTAATTATATAAATATTTACTTTCATAGATAGATACATAGATCGAGGTCAAGAGCATTAAAATACTTATTTCAGTCATTGGTCGATATCTTTCTCTCCAGGAAGGAAACTCTCTATAGGAAGCCAAATTATTATAGGATATTTGCTTGATAAAACTAGGATTTGACAAAAAGGGCATTATTGATTATGGTCTCAAGAATCCGTAGCCTGAAATATTCCTCTTCAAAAGGAAGCGTACCTACCAGGCAGACGGGCCGCTGATCAGTGAAACATATTCCTTGCACTAGGACTATGCCTGATACCTAATGAGAAGTTTTACTTTTTTGATATATTTAGTTCTATATTTCTAAGCCAAAAAAAAAAAAGTTGCCTTCGAGTTGATTCCAGCTCACAGCGAATCTATCTGACAGAGTAGAGCTGCCGCATAGAGTTTACAAGAGCGGCTGGTGGGTTGATCTGCCGACCTTTTGGTTAGCAGCTGTAGCTCTTAACCACTGTACCACCAGGGCTTGTATATTTCCAAGCAGAGAGTCTCATTTGGATGAATTATTATAACATTAACTCTTTTTCTCTATATGTCAGTTACTATCTTTTTTTATTATAAAGAAAAAAAAGAAATTTTTCTCTTTATGATCTCATCCATGTCATGTTCCTCGTTACAATATAACCCTCACAATTTTACAAAATTGTCACCAATTTACTAACCAAAAGATTTGGGCAGTATCCATTGACTGAAGCTTCAACAAAAAATGTATATGGAACTAAATTTTATGAATGAATAATGATTAACATGTTGAACAAGAAAAATGATATCAAAGTACATAGGAAAAGATTATGACAACACAGTTAATATTTATTACAACTAGAATTGTCTTTATTTGAATAGAAGCACATGAGTTGCTCACTGTATGTGTTCAAGAGGGAAGTGAAAGGATGTCCTTTTCTTAAAATTTTTTTAAGGACATTACAAAAGGGAGCCAAGCATCAAATAGGGGCTTAATTAGCTCATCTGTATGCTCCTATGAGATTCTCATAGTGATCTCATCCTATTGGCTGTTGAACCAGAAAAGCCCAGATTTAGTAGTGCCAAAACTTATTGGCCAACAACAAAAACAAAAAAATCAGCCAGAAATCAGGGACAAATTATTAAACTTGGATGAAAGACACGGAGAAAAGAAGCTCAAACCAGAATGTATGAAAGAGTGAGGTGAAGCTATATACACAACAGGATCTGGGTCACATACAGCAAAAGAACACGGGTATCAACCCCAGAAAGCAGAAGTGGGGAGTGGGCTTGTGCTCCCACAAATATTACCGTACTTAATGTTCTGTTACTTTATTGACATTGGCTCAAAATAAATGGGTCTGTGCTCACTCTACTAATGTCCCCAAACATACTTCTGGGAGAGAATGCTATTGTCCACATCAAGATAAGAATATTTTTTCTTCTCTATCTACCCAATTTTATTCAAATTATGACAGAATTAACAGCTAGAATCTTCTGTTCTTTGCTGTCTCAAATCGTAGTTGGTTGCACCATAACTTTCTCATGGCATTTTATATATCTGCATTCCTCAGAGTGTAAATCAGAGGGTTGAGCAAGGGTGTCCGAATAGTGTAAAACACAGCCACCATCTTGCCCACTGGAAATGTGATTGAGGGACAAGTGTAAGCGAATATACATGGAACAAAGAATAAGATGACAACGATAATGTCAGAAGTGCAGGTAGAGAGGGCTTTCTTTCTTCCTTCTGCACTCCTGTTACTCAGAGAGCATAAGGTGAAAACATAGGAGATGATCAGGATTATGAAATGCACCATGCATGTGGCCCCACTATTAAACACCACGAGTAGATTCATGACATAAGTATCCATGCAGGCAAGTTTCAACAAAGGTAGTACATCACAGAAATAGTGGTCCATAACACTGGGGACACAGAAGGGTAATTTCTGGGTCGTCATTTTTAATGAACAATCAAGGGCTCTGCTTTCTTTTGAAGGTGTATGCCCCAAGCACATACATCATCCATAAGGGCTTTAAAAGGACTATTTCCGTCAGTAAGCCTTAAAAATACACCGTGCTTTTCTTGAGAGTTGAGGACTTGTTAAGATGGAATAATCTCCAATAGCTCTTTTGTGTGGGATGGAAGTTAGTATGCCATTGTAGACACAAAAATTAATGTTTACTTGGAATGCTTCTGCAGACAGCAGAGGGTTATTCTTTCTTAACTTCTCCACCCTCTTCCTGAGAAAATCACCAGCATCACCCCTAACACACCACTACCACCACCCTCTTAAGAAGAGATGCTCACAAATAGGTGTGTAAGGTTTTATATTGATTGAGAAACATATTTTAAAGATTTCAACTCCCCATGACATTGATAATGAAAACCAAAAGTCTGAAGTATCATTAACTAATTAAAACAGAAAAAAATAAAAACACCATGTAAGTTTTTTCTCAGAGGCTATTGTAGAAAAATTAAGGTTAAAGAAATTGGTACAAAAGGAAACAAGATATATACATAGAGAGAGAGAGAGAGAGCACCCTGGTGGTGTTAGTGGTTAAAGTGCTCAGGTGCTAACCGAAAGATCAGCAGTTCAAGCCCACCAGCCACTCTGTGAGAGAAAGATGTGGCAGTCTGGTTCCATAAAGATTACAGCCTTGAAAACCCCATAGGGCAGTTCTAATCTGTCTTATAGGGTCACTATGAGTCGAAATTGACTCAACGGCAATCGATATATATATACACATATATATATCCCATAGCTGTTGAGTTGATTCTGACTCATAGTGACCCTATTAGACAGAGTAGAGCTGCCCCATAGGGTTTCCAAGGCATGGCTGATGGATTCGAACTACCGACCTTTTGATTAGCAGCCAAATACTTAACCACTGCACCACCAGGACTAACCAAAAACCAAACCCAGTGCCGTCGAGTCGATTCCGACTCATAGTGATCCTACAGGACAGAGTAGAACTGCCCCATAGAGTTTCCAAGGAGCGCCTGGAGGATTCGAACTGCCGACCCTTTGGTTAGCAGCTGTAGCACTTAACCACTATGTCACCAGGGTTTCCACTACCAGGACTATACATATATATATATATATATATATATATATATATATATATATATATATATAAATGTATTTTAATCTATTAAATATATGAAAGAGAATAGAAGGAAAACAGAAAAAAAAATTTAAACTATCCTCATCACACCAAGTATTCCCATTCCTTTCCTTTCTACAAGCACATCTCTGAAGCATGTGCACACACTCTTTTATTTACTAATATTCATATCTGGATAGAGGACAAAATATCAAATTATCAAAACATTTAAGTTTAAGTTTTGATAAAGTGCCAAAAGTTATTAAAGTAAATCAAGCTAAAAATGGTTGATAGCTCAAAGCTCTTACCCTGAGATCACAATTTGTGTAAATCAAACAAACAGGTGAATTATTAACACATTTTAAGTATAATTGTGTGTGTGTTTAGATGATTCCATTATTTCAACAATTTCAAAACAGCAACTTAAATTAATAGGAACACGTCTAATACTTAAGTTTTTAGGGCCACCTCCAAAACTCAGTCTGGCGTCATCTCTGACTTCTGAGAACCCAGTCAGTTACCCAGTGGTCCCGGTAGGTAGAAGGTAGAAGACTGTTGAGATAAATATTCTAGGATCACATCAGAGTAACCAAAGGTCTGACTTCATCCAGGATTTACTCACATGAAGCTTCTTTTATAGAAGAGCAAGAAATTATGACATGTGAGAGTTTCAAAGTGGTTGTTCCAAATGTAGAGGCAAGTAAATCAGGACCTGTACAGCCAGCAAATAGTCCTGTTAAAAAAAACTAGTGCCATAGTAGTCCTGTTACTTAATGGGAAATTATTTTCAAAGGACTCGGTGGCAACGGGCAGAGTGTCCAGTGATTTTCAAAAGACTTAAATAGGAAACAACCTTTGTGGTTGGCAGGGTAATTTAAATTTTCTCTAAATAGAAAAGATTGCCAAAAGACAGCCAGGAAAGCTAATTACAAAGTTATTCAAGGGACTATGCCTGCCATCTGGCTGTATTTTGAGCTTAATTTGAAAGCAGTTTCCAACCCAAGTCTTAGAAGAAGTGTCATTAATAAAATGTCTTCCTTTGGGTAATGGACCTGCGCTAAAAGAGGCCAGAGTGCTATTTTCAAAAACTGGAAATGCGCTGACTTGCATCATTGTAATTGCATCCCTTTGAGGTTGGGTCTCTACTGACTGAGGAGCTAATCACCATGCAGTGAGTTTCCATCTAGCCCTGCAGTGGTAGGTTGTTCCCAGGGGCAGAGTATCACTGGAGCCAGGCCAAGCTGATGATTCACAAGCACAAATTCAGATCCTAGTATTCACTCCAGAACTAAGCTCTGTCCTTCAATAACAGAATGATCACAGAATGATCCTTCTGCTTGATAATATAGATCCAAAAAAATTAAAAAAGAATACAACTTATTCTTGGCCATCTAGCAAAGACCAGGACTGAATTTTTCTATCCCTAGCCTGATGATCATTTCATCTTGTAAGATTATCATTACAATTATATTACATCTGACTTTGTGATTTCAAAGTCAAGAAGGACAGACCCTCTGTGCCTTGGGTTACTGATCTTTTAATTAATCTTTATTCCTTTAGAATAACTCATTTCTAAACGCATTTATTCAGCCAATATTTCTATAATCACTTAGCATTTGATAGAATTTTTCCTTGATATTTTTGACATAATGCCTCAGGTGCATATAAAATTATGGCAGAATGTGTGAACATCTCTTACTACGACTTTCTAATCTTCAGTGGCAATGCCCTACTGATTGAAGAAAGATATTCTTGGATTATTTATTTTATAATTGAATGTTTATTGTAAGACTCATTTAGTTGTATTTTCTTCCCCTACTCTGGAAACAATGTGCAATGATTTTAAGGGCAAATAAAAAGATGGTGCAAGCTAGGCAACGTTTCATTCTGTTATGGGTAAGGTTGCTATGCATAGGAGACAACTCCACAGCAAACAAAAAAGTTGGTTAAAGGAAAAAAAAGTTTCCACTATTAAGGACTTAAAAAAGTATCTCATCCAGAAAAAATAAAGATTAATTCTCTCTTACTTCATAACAGATTGTATTCTCAAATAACTCGTTTTCAATTTAGATGTATTTGGGGTTATAGCCTTTATTCTTTTCTACCTTCAATAATAATAATAATAAAAGTACTATCCTACTTTTGTAACTTGTTTATTGGAGTTTACACCTGGTTCATTGACATATTTGGCCTTATACTTTGATAGTCTCCTGAGAGGAAATTTTACAAAATATTATCCTTACAGATGATGAACGACCTCTGCATTTGGGTCATCTTTACTAATCTTCTACAATTACTCTACCTTCTCACCTAATGATTTATACATGGAGCCTTCTAAGGCCCCTGAGTGGTGCAGGTGGTTAAGCATTCAGCTACTAGCAGGAAAGTTGGCCATTTGAAACCAACCAAATTGTTCCTTGAAAAACAGATATTTTGTGTGTACTGTTTTACTATGAATTTATATTTATTGTGCTATAAATCCTTTTGCAGCATTTGTCATTGTAAATATTTGTAATGTATCCATTTGTGGCCTTTAAAATTTTTTTTTTTGCTTATTTGTCCTATGTAGTGGGGGGGGTGTGAATGTGTGTGTGTATATATATAGAAAATGACTATGATATGGCATTCAATATGTATGAGATATTATTAGCTGGTGGTGCTCATGAGGGAACTCTGGTGGCATAGTGGTTAAGAGCTATGGCTGTTAACCAAAAGGTCAGCAGTTCAAATCCACCAGGTGCTCCTTGGAAACCTTATGGGACAGTTCTACTCTGTCTTACAGGATCACTGTGAGTCAGAGTCCCCTCGACAGCAATGGTTTAGTGGGTATTATGCATATATATTCACTTGCTTACCCTTTAATGGAGAGGAGGCATGGTTGTGCAATGTCCAAAACTCACTGCTAACTGAAAGGTTGCCAGTTTTTACCCCCAAGCCATTCCAGGGAGAAAAGATCTGGCCATCTGCATCCATAAAGATTACAGCCTAGATAACCCTATGGGGCATTTCTACTCTGTCTTGTAGGTCACTATAAGTCACAATTGACTCAAAAGCATCTCACAAACCAAAAATTCTTTAATGGTAGGTTTTTTTTTTTTTTTTTTTGCTTCCAACAGAACATGTTCTGGCTTTCTTGCTTTGGACGTGTCTTTAGGAAAGACCAGTTGCTGGAGGAGAACATCATATTTGGTGAAGCAGAGGGCCAAGGAGAATGAGGGAAGCCCTTCATGAGTTGGACTGACACAGTGGCTGCAACATGGACTCAAACATGCCAATGATTGTGAGGATAGCACAGGGCCAGGCAACACTTTATTCTGTCACTGTAAGTTGCAGTCAGCTCAATGGCAGATAACAACAACCTCTAGAGATAGATTTTTTTTCACTTCACATTGGTTCTATTGAGGTCCTTCCATGCTATCATAAGCATTAATAATTTGTTCCTTTTCACTGCTGAGTATTATTTCATCATGAATTTACTACAGTTTGATTACTCGTTCACCTATAGAGGGACATTTTAGGTGGTTACCAATTTTTAGTTATTAATGTTTCTGTGAATATTTGTGTAAGGGTTTTTGTATGAACATAAATTTTCATTTCTCTGGAATAAATTTCTAAGTGTGGGTTGTTTTAATTTTGACAAAGCCCAACCTGTCATTTTGTACTTTTCTTCCATATGTTTGCATGTACCAGTAATTCAGAAGTTTTTATTATTGAGTGATGGGCACTCTCTTGGATATATCACAATTTATTTATTCATTCTAAAGTAGATGAACCTTTGGGTTGATTCTAGTTTTTGAGTATTACAAATAAAGTTGTTATGAACATTTGTATACATATCTTTATAAGAAAAAATGCTGTCATTCCTCTTGAGTATATATGAGTAAAATGGCTAAATAATATGGTAAAACCATGTTCAGCTTTTTAAGACCCTGATACTTAAAATAAATTATTTTTTAAAGTATTGACACAGATTTAATTTTCCACTAGCAGCATATGAGAGTTCTGGTCCCTTCACATACTTACCAGCTATCTGATATTCTAATAGCTGTATAGAGATCTGTCATTAATGTTTTCACTTGAAATTCACCAAAGGTTAATGAACTGAACATTTTTATGTGCTTATTTGCCAACTGTATATGTTCCTTGGGTAAATTGTTGTATTTATGGCCATGTTTGTGGACTGTTTCATTTCTTTTCTTTCCTTCTCTCTTTCTTTTTATTTCTTTTCTGTTTTTTGAGCTTTGAGATATCTGTATATCATGGAAACAAACCATTTATGAGATATGTTATTTGAAAGTATTATCTCCCAGAATATAACTGGTTTTTATACAACTGTCTTTTGAAGAGCATAAGTTTTAATATTTGATATGGTTAAACTTTTTTATGGATTTTGCTTTTGGCTTTATATCTATGAAATCCCCAAATAAATCTATAGAGTTGATGCAAGCCCACTTAAAATCCAAACGGGCTTTGTTTTTTTTTTTTAATAAACTAATAAGCTGAAAGTAAATTCACAAAAAAAAGTTATCTTTTTAGTTCTATAAATGTAATGTAGGCTCTATTAGATTTTTTACATAAAAAAATCATGTCTTCTATCATTAAAAAAAAAGTTTTCCTTCTTCCTTTCCAATCTGGATGCTTTCTATTTATTTGTTTAATTTTTTATTGCCTTTTATTGCCTTATTGTGTTACCTAGAATATCCACTAAAATATAAACATGTTTGGTAAGAGTGGACTTACTTGTTTTTTTCCTGGTCTTACTGAGAATGTATTCAATTTTTCATACCACGTGTGATGGTAGCTGTAGGTTTTTCATGGGTGCCCTCTATCAGTTTGAGGATATTCCATTTTAATACTAGCGTTCTCAAAGCCTTATCACAATTATTAGAACTTTTAAAATATTCCTCTAGATCTACTCATATGGCATTGTTTTTCATTTGTAATTTGTTATTACGTTTAATATCAGTAATTGATTTTTTTTTAATGTAGAACTATCCGTGCATTTCTGGAGAACACCTAATTTGGTGTGTTATTGTCTTTACATGTCATCAGGCTCAATTTCTTAAATTTTTCTTTACATTTTACATATATGTGTTCTGTTGTTTTCTCTTCTTTTAATGTCTTTGCCTGAGTTTGATATCACGGTTAAAGCTACGTTCATATGGAAAATGCAAATACACTGTTTTCTTCAGATTTGTGGAAGATTTTATGTGGAATAGGCTACTTCTTTTTTTCCTAAAAGCTTAATAAAGTTTCCCAATCAGCTCACTTGGACCTGAGTGAGGATGCAGAGTATATTAAACTGAAATTTCCATTTTGATACTCTCTTTACCAGTGACTTTTTTTTTCTTACGTGTTTTCTAGTCTCTCTATACATGAAAATATATCATACCCCCCCTTGTATGGTGCTAAACTAAAACCTAGATTGGATCTTTTTTTTTTAATAGACAACCTTAGTATATTTAAAATTTATTTTTTCTTTCTCATTACAATTTTTTTGTTACTATTAAAGGGATAAAAATACAAAAATATGCATGGAAAATTAGCAAGGAATATGGAAGAACTATGTCCAGAAAAAACACATAGATGCTGTCGGATGAATCCTGGCTGAAAGCAAAGAATACCAGAAATATGTTTACCTGTGTTTTATTGATTATGTGAAGGCATTCGACCGTGTGAAGCATAACAAATTATTGATGACATTGAGAATAATGGGAACTCCAGAACACTTAATTGTGCTTATGCAGAACATGTACCTAGATCAAAAGGCAATCTCATTCAAACAGAACAAGGGGATACTGAGTGGTTTAAAGTCAGGAAAGGTGTGCATCAGGGTTGTATCTTTCACTATACCTATACCTATTCTGTATGCTGAGCAAACAATCTGAGAAACTGGCCTCCATGAAGAATGCAGAATCAGGTTTGGGAGAAGACTTATTAACAACCTGTGTTATGCAGATGATCCCCAACCTTGCTTGCTGAGGGTGAAGAGGACTTGAAGCACTTAACTGATGAAAATCATAGGCCAAACCTTCATTATATATTACACCTCAACTTAAAGAAAATAAAAACCCTCACAACGGGACCAATAGGCAACATTGAGATAAATGAAGAAAAGATTGAAGTTGTCAAAGATTTCATTTTACTTGGATCCACATTCAATGCTCCTGGAAGCAGCAGTCAAGAAAGCAAAAGACATGCTGCATTGGGCAAATTTGTTGCAAAAGACCTCTTTAAATGTTGAAAAGCAAAGGTATTACCTTGAAGACTAAGGTGCTCCTACCCAAGGCATGGTGTTTTCAATCGCCTCATATGCATGTGAAAGCTGGATGATGAATAAGGAAGACCGAAGAATTAATGCCTTTGAACTGTGGTGTTGGCGAAGAATATTGAATATACCGTGGACTGCCAAAAGAATGAACAAATTTGTCTTTGAAGAATACAACCACAATGCTCCTTAGAAGCAAGACAGGCAAGATTACATTTCATATACTTTGGACCAGTTATCGGGACGCCTCAGTTCTGTGAGAAAGATGTCATGCTTGGTAAAGTAGAGGGTCAGCAAGAAAGAGAAAGACCCTCAAGGAGATGAATTGACAACAGTGGCTGCATCAATGGGCTCAAACATAAAAACTATTGTGAGGATAGCACAGGACCCGGCAGTGCTTCCTCCTGTTGTATATAGGGTCACTATGAGTCAAAACCAACTTGATGGCACCTAACAACAATAACATGTGCAGAAACCATGTCAAATATATAAAATACTACAAATCACACCTCACTCACTAGAAACACAGCATAGTTCAAATCATGGGATTATCTTCTTTTGCTTCTTCCAAGTAGAATAGTCAAAACAATGAATTCAAACAATAGGTCACTCAAAATATAGTGCACACTCATATTACACAAATTTGAGAACATTCTTAAAAAAAAAAAAAAACAAGGCAAATGACCTAAGTCATCATACCATAGACCTCTTATGCAAGGATACCTTAAACAGATAATGTCTCCTAAATAGAGTAACTATTGTTTTCTAGACAGATAAGGGGAAAAATCTATGAGACAGAAGCGTCCAATAAGGAAGTGATATCCATCTGGAAGAGAAAAAATGAAAAAAACCCGGAAACTTCTGTGGCTGACGCCAATAAATTTATCTTACCTGGTATATCTAATGATACAGACAAAATGGGCTCATTTAGAGAAAAACAGATACTGAGCTGGTCTTATCAAATATAATAACTATATTTTATTACTGTTTATATTACTGTTATAATAACGATAGAAATAATAACAAAGCAAACAGATTCTAAGGGCTCATATATGAAAATAAAGGCGCTGATGATGAAAGAGATGGATTTCAAGGTTTAGAAAGTGGACATTTGAGCAAATTTCATATCATCCCACTATACAGAGCCTTCTTGCAATCAGAATTAGCCACCCCTGGGCAGAGAATGAACACAAAACAGAAGGTATGCAGACACGAACACACACACACATATACATACACACATATGTACACGTACAGACACATGCACGTAGGTATACATACATTCACATACACATACAAACAAGTGTGCACGCACATACACACAAGCACACATAAACACATGCACACACGTACACGCATACATGCACCTACACGCACATACATACACGCACACATATACTTTCTACAATTTTTTTTTTCTTCTAAATGGGGAAAACACCAGATACTTGGAATTCTTCCTGTATCTACTACTGTTTCCCTATCCCACTGGGCATATTTACTCTTGTTTTTCATTTCTTTTTTTTAATCACCACCTAACTCCTTCTAATATCCTATAAAATTTCTTAATTAGTATGCTTATAATACATCTCTCCTGCTTAAGGAAGACAACATTTTTTTAAATAATTTTTATTGAGCTTTAAGTGATCATTTACAAATCAAGTCAGCCTGTCACATATAAGCTTATATGCACCTTACTCCATACTCCCACTTAATCTCCCCCTAATGAGTCAGCCCTTCCAGTCTCTCGTGACAATTTTGCTAGTTTCTAACCCTCTCTACTCTCCTATCTCCCATCCAGACAGGAGATGCCAACACAGTCTCAAGTGTCCACCTGATACAAGTAGCTCACTCTTTACCAGCATCTCTCTCCAACCCATTGTCCAGTCCCTTCCATGTCTGATGAGTTGTCTTTGGGAATGGTTCCTGTCCTGGGCCAACAGAAGGTTTGGGGTACATGACTGCCGGGATTCCTCTAGTCTCAGTCAGACCATTAAGTCTGGTCTTTTTATGAGAATTTGGGGTCTTCATCCCACTGATCTCCTGCTCCCTCAGGGGTTCTCTGTTGTGCTCCCTGTCAGGGCAGTCATCGGTTGTGGCCGGGCACCATCTAGCTCTTCTGGTCTCAGGACGATGTAAGTCTCTGGTTCCTGTGGCCCTTTCTGTCTCTTGGGCTCATAGTTATTGTGTGACCTTGGTGTTCTTCATTCTCCTTTGATCTAGGTGGGTTGAGACCAATTGATGCATCTTAGATGGCTGCTTGTTAGCATTTAAGACCCCAGACACCACATTTCAAAGTGGGATGCAGAATGTTTTCATAATAGAATTATTTTGCCAATTGACTTAGAAGTTCCCTTAAGCCATAGTTCCCAAACCCCCGCCCTTGCTCCGCTGACCTTTGAAGCATTCAGTTTATCCCAGAAACTTCTTTGCTTTTGGTCCAGTCCAGTTGAGCTGACCTTCCCTGTATTGAGTATTGTCCTTCCCTTCACCTAAAGTAGTTCTTATCTACTAACTAATCAGTAAATAACCCTCTCCCACCCTCCCTCCCTCCCCCCTCGTAACCACAAAAGTATGTGTTCTTCTCAGTTTATACTATTTCTCAAGATCTTGTAATAGTGGTCTTATACAATATTTGTCCTTTTGCCTCTAATTTCGCTCAGCATAATACCTTCCAGGTTCCTCTATGTTATGAAATGTTTCACAGATTTGTCACTGTTCTTTATCGATGCGTGGTATTCCATTGTGTGAATATACCACAATTTATTTAACCACTCATCTGTTGATGGACACCTTGGTTGCTTCCAGCTTTTTGCTATTGTAAACAGAGCTGCAATAAACATGGGTGTGCATATATCTGTTCGTGTGAAGGCTCTTATTTCTCTAGGGTATATCCCGAGGAGTGGGATTTCTGGGTTGTATGGTAGTTCTATTTCTAACTGTTTAAGATAACGCCAGATAGATTTCCAAAGTGGTTGTACTATTTTACATTCCCATCAGCAGTGTATAAGAGTTCCAATCTCTCCACAGCTTCTCCAACATTTATTATTTTGTGTTTTTTGGATTAATGCCAGCCTTGGTGGAGTGAGATGGAATCTCATCGTAGTTTTAATTTGCATTTCTCTAATGGCTAATGATCGAGAGCATTTTCTCATGTATCTGTTAGCTGCCTGAATATCTTCTTTAGTGAAGTGCGTGTTCATATCCTTTGTCCACTTCTTGATTGGGTTGTTTGTCTTTTTGTGGTTGAGTTTTAACAGAATCATATAGATTTTAGAGATCAGGCACTGGTCAGGAAGTCATCATTTTTTACTGTTTTATTTATTAATCTCTTTATAGCTCTTAGTAAACTGAGTGGTAGAAGGCAACATAGAAATATATGTTGAACTTGTCTATGCTTTTTTGCTTGCTATTCCCTTTGGAGGCAGAGAGAAAACAGTTTAAAGCCCATAATGTAATTTATATGAATCATATGGTATAGTGAACTTTGAGTAAATATATTACATAATTGTCCCAAAGTCCTATGTAAGACATATTTTACATCTTTATTCCTTAAACTATAGATCAAGGGATTTGACATGGGAATAACCAGTATGTAAAATATGGAAGCCATTTTATCAGTGTCAAAGGAGGAACTGGACTTGGGCTGCATGTACATAAAGATTAAAGTCCCATAGAACACTACCACCACTGTTAGGTGGGATCCACAAGTGGAGAAAGCCTTGTGCCTGCCCTCAGCTGACTTCATCTTGAGAATGATTGAAGAATGAGCAGGTAAGAAACAAGAACTATTAGGAAGGATGAAATTAAATCAAAAGCTGCTAAGATGAGAATGATCGATTCAATTCCAAGTGTGTCTGAGCAGAGGAAAGACAACAAGGGGAGACCATCACAGTAGAAATGCCTGATGACATTGTAGCCACAGAAGAATAAATTAAAAATCTTTATGGTGAGGAGAAGAGAAACAAATGTGGTGTAGAGGTAGGGAGTCACCACCAGCACCCACCACGTCCTTTGTGACGTGATGACTGTGTAGAGCAGAGGGTTACAGCTGGCTACATAGTGGTGATAAGACATTGCTGACAGAATAAAAAATTCACTATTTATGAACAAAATAAAAATAACTAGCTGTATAGCACAAAAATAATAGGAGATTGTATTTTCATGCACAACAAAATTTACCAACATTATGGGTCCCACAGCTATTGAGTAACCAAGATCAGTGATAGCTACGTATCTGAGAAAAAAATACTTGGGAGTTTGTAGACTAGAGTCTATCTTGGTGAGGATGACCATACCCAAGTTGCCCACCACTGAGATCATGTAGTTGATGAGGGACAGTCCAAACAATGGAGTCTGCAGCTCAGGACAGTCTGTGATTCCCAACAGGATGAATTCATTCAGCACTGTTAGACTGTGTTTGTCCATCTAGGTCTATCAGGAAACCTATTCTGGATAGAGACATCAGCATCGTCAATAGCTTTAACATAGTCGTCCGATGGATTTTTAGTATACAAATCCAGTGTGAATAATATAAATCCAATCTTTCCTTATTAGGATATTTGAATATATACCCTACTCCCACAAATTTTATACACACACACACACACACACACATATTATAGATTAATGGATAGATTGATAGATGAAACAAAAATGGATAAACTGTTAAACCTTTAGGTGTTAGATACATGGATATTTATTGTACTCTTCTTAAAACTTTTATCTTTTTCGTATACCTAAAGAAAAGCTAGACTATATGAAGAACAGGGCATCAGGATTGGAGAAAGTCTCCTTAACAACCTGCGTTATGCAGATGACACAAGCTTGCTTACTGAAAGTGAGGAAGACTTGAAGCACTTACTAATGAAGATCAAAGACCACAGCCTTCAGTATGGATTACATCTCAACATAAAGAAAACAAAAATCCTCACAAGTGGACCAATGAGCGACATCATGATAAACGGAGAAAAGACTGAAGTTGTCAAGGATTTCATTTTACTTGGATCCACAATCAACAGCCATGGAAGCAGCAGTCAAGAAATCAAAAGATGCATTGCATTGGGTAAATCTGCTGCAAAGGACCTCTTCAAAGTGTTGAAGAGCAAAGATGTCACCCTGAAGACTAAGGTTTGCCTGATCCAAGCCATGGTATTTTCAATCGCATCATATTCATGTGAAAGCTGGACGATGAATAAGGAAGACTGAAGTAGAATTGACGCCTTTTAATTGTGGTGTTGGTGAAGAATATTGAATATCCCATGCACTGCCAAAAGAACGAACAAATCTGTCTTAGAAGAAGTACAGCCAGAATGCTCTTTAGAAGCAAGGATGGCGAGACTGCATCTTATGTACTTTGGACACATTGTCAAGAGGGATCAGTCCCTGGAGAAAGGACATCATACTTGGCAAAGTACAGGGTCAGCGGAAAAGAGGAAGACCCTCAACGAGGTGGATTGACACAGTGGCTGCAACGATGAGCTCAAGCATAACAAACGATTGTAAGGATGGCGCAGGACCAGGCAGTGTTTCATTCTGTTGTGCATAGGGTCGCTATGAGTCAGAACCGACTCGATAGAACCTAACAACAACAACAACGAAGAAATATGTGAAAACATTTTGAACCTTTCATTTCAAAACATTATCTTATGCAAACTCATGATTACAGTTGGTTCAGGATGGAACAATCAACATAGTAGATGAGTTTTAGATAGATATATAATTGATTACAATAGGGATTATTTGTCTTTATAGATGAAAACATTCCTTTGTATGAACCTAGATACAGCCTCTGCTATACTAGGTTGGGTTATACCTCCATTTGTAAGATATACAAAGTGGTACTTTGGGTAAATAACATAAGTTATATGAATCTGTTTATCCCTACCTGAAAAATCATATTCTAACACTTTCTTGCAGGATTGTTATGAAGAATACATGAGAATTAAATGCTTCAATGTGTCTTTGTTACTTGAAAATAACTCTAAAATAGAGTGTGTTTAGTACACTTTATCTATCTATCCATCCATCCTTCCATCTATCCACCCATCCATCCATTCATCCATATGTCTCTCTGTATAACTATCTATCATGTATTTGTCTATCATCCTTGTCACCTATTTTTTTTGATGTTGCCAGTAATTACTTGAAATGATTTTTTTTGTTAATTGTTTTGATCTCTATGATATTTATAGGTAAATTCTTCTGGACTGTGACTTAAATTCTTTGCCACCACTTTCATAATGACTAGGTTCATTATGGTTCTATCCTTGTAACTGACCCCAGCCCCACATTTCCATAAAACCCATTCTATGACTGAAGTGCCTGAAAGTGCCATTCTATAGATGACTTTCTTTGTTAGTCTACATAATTTCTCCTCCAATTGAGCATTAGTATTATAACTGACACATTCTAAGTTTTTTTTTAACACATCAGATATATGTAGTTTTTCTCATGGAGAAATCTAGGATATATGAGGAAATCTGAACAAATAGTGAAACATTAATGTCACAAACTCTGCCTTGTAAAAAAAAAAATCCTCTACTTTTTATGAAAAAAAAGAAAGTTAAAAAATCACCATATGACACAATAGCGTAGGAGAAAAAGAAAATATACTGACGATGACATATATGTGAATTACTGGAAGTTATTTAAAATCTGTCTGAACATGAAGCGTCTTCCATTTAACATCAGAACTTTTATGTGCCATGAGACATCAGAGATCCATTTAATTATAATCTCAAAAAAAAAAGTATCTGAATATACCTCAGATGTTTTAAAAACACAACAATAGCCCTACAGGTTAAGATAACAGAATGGTTGGTTTAAAATTTTGTAGTGATTACTTCTTCCTAACTATGTCTGTGTGTCTATATCTATCTATCTATCTGTCTGTCTGTCCGTCTGATCTGTCTATCATCTATCTAATCTATCATCATCTATCCTTCCTTCCTTCCTTCCTTCCTTCCTTCCTTCCTTCCTTCCTTCCTTCCTTCCTTCCTTCCTTCCTTCCTTCTTCCTTCCTTCCTTCCTTCCTTCCTTCCTTCCTTCCTTCCTTCCTTCCTTCCTTCCTTCCTTCCTTCCTTCTTCTCTCTCTCTTTCTTTCTCTCTCTCTCTTTCTTTTCTTTCTTAACTTGCATATATCTATTCCTGAACACTATAAGCAGAGCAGTCTCTGAGTAAACTATTAGCAAGCAAATGCAGACATTAAAATTCAAAGCGTTAAATTAGAAAAGAGAATACGAGAAGTCCACATCTACCTCATATAAAACTTATCAGGGATAATGATGGAAAGCAGACAGAACTAAATCAAAATTCTTACTATTTTGCTGTTGCTTTGCCATTGATTAAAATGAAGCCTTGAAAATGTCACCAAAACATTCTAGATGTTAGAAAAATGGCACTGCATAAAAAATTATGCCTTTTACCTGTAATCAATCTGTTTTATTAGCTCCTTAGCATGGCATAGTGGAAACAATTTATAGCTTTCTCTCAGCCCTTGAGGCTCTCCCTGAGGAGATAGCAAGCAATGTGTTAATGTCTGAAGCCCTTGAAAGCTTAAGAAAACATCTAGGGTGTCTGCTAATTTTCTAAACTATTTGCGTTCACCAAGGAGTAGGTTTCTTTTAGATACATTTATTAATTTAACTCAGTTAACTTTCAAATTGTCGCACCCAGGGACCTGGATTAAAAAAATTTACCTTTAGGACAGGCCACTCAATATTTCCTTATTTCCACCATGTTCTCAAATGCAATAAAATTATTACATTTGATGTATATGATATGCATTTTTTCCCTATATTTCTCTTATTTTTTTAATATGGAGACAGATATTAGTCGCTCCACTCCTTCTTTCGTTGTGAATTGTCTGTTTAAGACTGCTTTCTTATTCTATTTTATCAGATTAAGATATTCAATTTTATTAGCATGACTCAAAATGAAAAGAAACTGGCAAATAGCCCTTAATAATCAGAACATGAAATGTATGAAGTATGAATCTCTGAGAAATGAAATTGTAAAAAATGAAACAAAAAACATAAAGATGGGCATCCGGATATCCTAGACCTTAGTGAGCTGAAATGGACTGGTATTATACGTTTTGATTTGGACTATCATGGGAACAACAAATTGAAGAGGAATGGCATCACACTCATCCTTAAAAAAGAACATTTCAAGATCTATCCTGAAGTGCAATGCTGTCAGAGACAGGATATATCCATACTCCAATGAAGAAAACCAGTTAATATGACTATTATTCAAATTTACCCACCAAACACTAATGCCAAAGATAAGGAAATCAAAGATTTTATCAACTTATGAAGTCTGAAATTAATCAAAATTGCAGTCAAGATGCATTGATAATTATTGGTGATTAGAATGTGAAAGTTGGAGACAATGAAGAAGGATTGGTAGTTGGAAAATATGGCCTTGGTGTTAGAAACAATGTCAGGCATCGCATGTTAGAATATTGTAAAACCAACAAATTTTTCTTTACGAATAACTTTTTTTTCAGCAACATAAAGGAGACTATACATGTGGAACTCACCAGACAGAACACACAGGAATGAAATCAACTATGTCTGTGGAAAGAGATGATGGAGAAGCTCAATATCATCGTTGCAACAAGGCCAGGAGCCAAGTGCAGAAGAGACCAATGATTAATCATATGTAAGTTCAAGATGAAGCTGAAGAAAATTAGAGCAAAACATGACCTTGAGTACATCCAGCCTGAATTTAGAGACCATCTCAAGAATATATTTGACACATTGAACACTAATGACCAAAGATTAGACAAATTTGGAATGGGATCAAGGACATCAAGTATGAACAAAGCAAAAGGTCATTAAAAAAAAATAGGAAAGAAAGAAAAAAACAAAATGGATGGCTGAGGAGACTCTGAAAATTGCTCTTGAAAGCAAATGGAAGAAATAATGAAGTTAAAAACTGAAGATTTCAAAGGGTGGCTTGAGAAGACAAATAAACTATTATAATGAAATGTGCAAAGACCATGGAAAACCAAAAGGGAAGAACATGCTCGGCATTTCTCATACTGAAAGAAATGAAGAAAAAAATTCAAGCCATGTGAGTGAACTATAAAAACCCAGTGAATTATATGCTATGTTAATTATATCTCAATAAAAGGTTTTAAAAAATAAATGTAACAAGAAAAAGCCAATTTATCTGACTTCTAGATGTGAAAAAAGAGATTTACCCATGTATAAAGCACTTTAAATGTGTAGAATCCTTGCTTACTCAAGTAGGTATTAAAAGTCTTAATGTTTAAAAAAAAAATCATGAACATTTAATGACTTTGTAAAAAATAAAGCCTTGAAAAAAATCCAATGTTTCTTTATCAATTATTTTAAGTTAACAATTTCCATAGAGTCATTTGTTGTGATGGTCAAAGAAAATGTCCATGAAGAAGTGAGTTTTAAATACCAATATTCTCTATGAGACAGTAAACGTTGAATTCTTATTTTGCCTACTTTAGGGTTGGCTAGTTTTTATTGCTTCAAGTAATAAACTAATATTTTGAGCTAAAATTATGTAAATAGATATATCTGATGCTGTACTTTGCTGTTATTTCATATATTAAATTGTGCAGGTTTTCTGGGATTTAAGTAATATAATATTTTTATATTTCTCACCAAGGAGCCTTTACAGGTTTGCTATTGTTTTTAGTTGCCATTGTGTATAGAAAAGACTGGCTATGAATACAAGATAACCTACTACTAGAATATGACACAACGAAAACTGGGAGGAATACCACGTTGTAGTGAAGGGCATGCCCCTCACAGTTCTAGCAATGTGCCAGTCACATATACTGGAAATTAGAATATCACTCTTCCTGTAACTTGACTTCTGTGACTTCCCTACCTCAAAGCATTTCTGTTCACCTCTCCACTGGTTTACTCTTTCTCCAGGGAATCCAGCAACGTATGTAGTACCAATTTGGTGGTAACTTTCTCTAGATGAAAGATTACATGCAGATACTATTTGACACTTGGTGGTGGGGACCAGTCACTGGAGAAGAACATCAAGCTTAGTATAGTACAGGGTCAAAGAAAAAGAGGAAGACCCTCAAGGAGGTGGATTGGCACAGTGGCTGCAACAATGGTCTCAAACACAGCAATGATTGTGAGGATGGCTCAGGACCAGGTGCTATTCCATTCTCCTGTACATGGGGTTTCTGTGAGTCAAAACTAACTCAATGGCACCTAACAACAACAAGTATTAAGATTATTGGGGACCATTAAATATTTAAATGAATCACAGATCATTTCTTATTCTAACTGTAAAAATGTTTAACTCGTATACTCAAGATCCTCAGCTAGTATTTCCTTTTTTTTTTTTTTCTCTCTCTCTCCTCTCTTTCTCTCTCTTAATTTCAGGAGCTCCTTCAGTGAAAAACTATATAGGTGAATTACACTTTTTTTTCCTTTGGGTTGATGGATATCCCTGAGTTGTATGTTATTCCTTTTGATCTGATGATTTCTGTGGTGGGAAGCTCTTAGATGTTTGCATTAAACTTGGGACTACCCAATATATTGCAAATTTTCAGCTGCTTCTTTCACATCTTAGTGTATATGAATGACACACCCTACAATACCATGGTGCCCAACTGTCACAATTGCTTATGGTGCCTCTGCCTCTCTGCATTGCATCATCTAGTAATGCTTTTCCCATGCATGTAATGAAACAATAAGCAAAGGGATCACCCAAAATTAGCTCAAGAAAGGGGTTTTAATTTATTTAAAAAAAAAGTCCAGCAGCAGGGCCCTATTGGCGTGGTGGTTGAGAACTCTGCTGCTAACCGAAAGGTCAGCAGTTCAAACCCACCAGCTGCTCACTGGAAACCCTATAGGGGCAGTTCTACTCTGTTCTATAGGGTTGCTATGAGGCAGAATCCACTCGATGGCAACGGGGTTTTGTTTGGTTTAGTGCTCATGACCTTCATAGCCTTCTAAGTACTTTAACATTTTTAAACTATTTATGCTCACATGACAATAAACCGTGCACCTTTTTATATTCCAATGGACTATTTTTATTCAAGTTTCATTGGCTACACGGAGAATTTTATTTCATGATCATGTGCCAAGAAAATAATTTAGACTTTTGAAGTTTCAAAAAAATACTAGAAATTTTAAAATAATAACAATAAACAAAAATACATGGAAAAAATTAAGGAGCATCGGAATCAACTCGACGGCAGTGGGTTTTAACATGCTGCAGCTATGTCCGTAAAACTAGATAACTATATCCTTACCACATAAAAGGTCTTACTTGAATTAGAAATACAGGTAAGCACAAACCATGGGATTATCTCATTTTGTCGCTCACAAGTAGGGTGGACAAAAGTCAATGCAAATAAAATTCATAATAAATATTTACCAAAGTTTAGGAAAGCCAAACCAATGAAAGAGAGGCAGCAAACTTAACTCGTCATAGACTATCCTGTTACCCAAGGAGATACACAGAAAGTAATTGAACAAACAACTTAAAAAGTTGTTGATATAGATAAGAAAGGATCATCCATTAAACAAAAAAAGATAATTATTAAGAAAGAACAACCAGCAGGGGATGGATTTCAAACCTGGGAGCCTCTATGGTTGGCCTCAAGAAATTTATCTTAACTGGTGTATATTCTGATCTAGGCAAAAACAAGTCAGATGCAGAGCTGAACTTTTGAACTGCAAAAATTTCAAGGTATGTTGAGTAAACAGATTTACATGTGAAAGTAAAGGCATTAATGGGTAAAGGGTAGAACTCCAAGATCTGCAATGGGGGCATTTAAGCAATTCATGCAACTGAGTACTTTAAATCGCCATATACTCTGAGACTCCTCGCAACCTGGCCCTGATCTAATGCAGCCTTCAGAAGACTTTGAAGACTAAAACAGAAGGCAAAGGCTTACAAACACACACACGTACATAAACACAAGTGCTGACACTGAAAAGTTTAATAATTGAAAAAAAAAAACACCAGAATCTTTGTATCTCCACTTTTGTACCTAGTACTTTTTCCCACTTCCACTCAGCATATCCACTCTCCTTGCCTAATTTCATGATTCCCAACACATTCTCCTGGAGCCCTAGTGGTGCAGTGGTTAAGAGCTTGGCTGCTAACCAAAAGGTCGGCAATTCAAATCCACTGCCCACTCCTTGAAAACCCTATGGGGCAGTTCTACTCTGTCTTACAGGGTTGCTGTGAGTAGTAATCGACTCAAGGACAATGGGTTTGGTATTTTTTAACACATTATCAAAAAAACCAAATGCACTGCTGTTGAGTCAATTATGACTCATAGCAACATTATAGGACAGAATAGAACTGTCCCATAGGGTTTCCAAGGCTGAAAATCTTTATGGAAGCAGATTGCTTCAATTTTCTCCCAAGAAGCAACTGGTTTTTTGAAACACTGACGTTCCAGTTAGCAGTCAAGCAATTTAACTGCTGCACCACAAGGGTCCTAACACATTCTACTGTACTATAGATTGTTCTTAATTATTGTTTGTGATCCATCTCTTTCCTTCAAGAAAGGTACCAGTTTGTACTCTTTTGTTCATCAATGCACTTAGAAGAGTGACTAGCATGTAGAAGGCAATTTATAAATATATGTTGAATATATTTGTGCTCACTGTTCCCTATGGAGGCACACAGACAAGGTTTGAGTTCATGGTGTAATTTGTAGGAATCATATGCTGCATCAAACTCTAGAAAATACATTGCGTATTTTTTTCCATGTCCTATGTAGGGCACATTTTACATCTTTGTTCCTCAAGCTATAAATCAAGGGATTCAACATGGGGATAACCAGGGTGTAAAATATGGAAGCCACTTTATCAGTGTCAAAGGAATGACTGGACTTGGGCTGCATGTACATAAAGATTAAAGTCCCATAGAACACTACCACCACTGTCAGATGGGATCCACAGGTGGAGAAAGCCTTGTGCCTGCCCTCAGCTGACTTCATCCTGAGAATGGCTACAAAAACGAGTAGGTAAGAAACAAGAACTGTTAGAAGAGATGAAATCAAATCAAAAGATGCTAAGATGAGATTGATCAATTCAATTTCATGTGTGTTTGAGCAGAGCAAGGATAACAAGAAGAGATTGTCACAGTAGAAATGATTGATGATATTGTAGCCGCAGAAGGATAAATTAAAAATCTTTATGGTGACCAGAAGAGAAACAAATGTGCTGTAGAGATAGGGTATTGCCACCAGCACCCAACAAGTCCTTTGTGACATGATGACTGTGTAGAGCAGAGGGTTACAGATAGCCACAAAGCGGTCATAAGACATTGCTGACAGAAGAAAAAGTTCACTAGTTATGAACACAATAAAGAAAGCTAGCTGTGTAGCACAAAAATAATAGGAGATAGTGTTTTCATCCACAATAAAATTGACTAGCATTTTGGGTCCCACAGCTGTTGAATAACCAAGATCAGTGATAGCCAGGTGTCTGAGAAAAAAGTACATGGGTGTTTGTAGCTTGGAGTCTGTCTTGGTGAGGATGATCATGCCTGAGTTGCCCACCACTGAGATCGTGTAGATGATGAGGAACAGCCCGAACAACGGAGCCTGGAGCCCAGGGTGATCTGTGATTCCCATCAGAAGGAATTCATTTAGCATTGTTAGATTTTGCTTTTCCATCTTGGTCTATCAGGAAACCTGTTCTGGATAGAGATATCAGCGTAGTCAATCGGTTTTATGTAGCATCATCTGGTAGATTTTTAGTATACAAAGGCAATATGCTAAATGAATAAGATAAATCCAAACTTCCAATACAGGTTTTTGAAAGTAAACCCGCCTCCCACAAGTAAAGTATAGGTACATGAAGAAAGAAAAAAAGATAGAGGGAAAGAAAGAAAAATCTAACTTGTTATCAATTGAGGAAAATTTGCTGCCCATGGAACATTTGTCAATGCCTAGGACATTTTGGGTGTCAGTACTAGGAGAAGGGTACTACTGGTATCTAATGGAGGCCTGGGATGTTATTAAAAATTCTACTATATACAGAGTAACCCCACACAATAACAAAATTTCCAGTCCAAAATGTCACTATGGCGGAAGTTGAAAAGCCCTGATACAGACATAGAGATAGAGATAGACACAGATAAAGATGTAGGTGAAGGCATATGTGTACGTGTACACGTAGATGTAGATGTACATATACATATACCTTGATGGGATTCCTGGTGGAGCAGTGGTTAAGAGCTTGGCTGATAACCACAAAGTCAGCTTTTTGAATCTACTAGCTGCTCCTTAGAAAACCTATTGGGCAGTTCTACTCTGTCCTATAAGGTCTCTATGAGTCAGAATCAACTCGATGGCAACAGGTTTTCTTTTTTTACATATAGATATATGAAGCAAAAATAAAAAAAGTAAAAAATTTTAGATGTGTTAGGTATATGGGTGGTTACAAAACTTTCTTTTTTCATTTACAATACTGACAATTACATAATGACATGTATAAAATTATAATATGTATGTTAACTTCATTAAAAACATTTCAAAATGCAAATTCCCAGAATGTGTGGAAACATTTAGTATCCCTTACTTCAAAACATAGTCCTGTAAAAGCCCTTGTGCCACAGGTGGTACAGTCGGAAACAACATACTTGACAAGTATTGAACACAAGGAAAATCTAATAGATCGTGGTGGGGATAGTCTGTCTTTATACAGGAAATTATTCCAGGTGGTAGACCCATACAGATATAGTCTTTTTTATACCTCAGCTTGTGGGTAATAGAAAAGTTTGTGGCATAGTGGTCAAGTGCTACGACTGCTAACCAAAAGAGCGGCAGTTCAAATCCACCAGGTACTCTTTGGAAACTCTTTGGGGCAGTTTTACTCTGTCCTATAGGGTCACTATGAGTTGGAATCAACTCAGTGGCAATGGGTTTGGTTTTGGCTTTGTGGGTTATAGAATAAAAAAAAAAAAAGATACCTTAATTTCTTTATTCACAAGTGCAAAATGACCACTTCCCTTCAGTGTTGCTGGAAAAAAAAATGAGGATTAAATGTTTCAATGCATTTAAGATATCAGGACATAAGTCTCAAATATCAAGTATATAGTGATGTTTTTTTTTTTAAATGACAAATGATGACAGTAAGTTACCTGAAAGGTGTTTTCTTTACATATGCATATGCAAATTCTCCTACTGTGATCTAGCTTCTATGTCAGGGTTATGATGATAAGTAGGTTGAGTAGTTTGTTATCCATGTAACTGAGCCCAGCCCTTCCCTCCTGCATCCTCAACTCCATGACTAAAATTGGACCATCGATGTGCCAATCTTCTGGATGATACATCTTCTTAATACATTTTAATATAAGTTGATGGACTGCTAACCTAAAGGTCAGCGGTTCAAAACCACCAGTGGCTCCATGGGAGAAAGATGTGGCAGTCTGCTTCCATAGAGATTTATAGCCTATTTACAGCTATGGGGTCACTTTTGAGTCAGCAGTGCATTTGAATATAAATTTACTTAAAATATGTCCTAACCTAGGAGCATTTTCATTATAACTAATATACTAAATTGTTTGTAACAAATGAGATATAGTTTCTCATGGAAGAATCTAAGACAGTGAGAGAAAATTTGAACAAATTGGGAGAAAGTAAGGTCCATGTCACTGATTTTATATAACAAAATTTCATTTAAAAATTCCATTTGGATAAAGAAATCCTCTAGTTTAAGCTATTATATAGTACATAATGCATATAAACACATGTATATTTAAATTAAAATGTATATATGTATCCCTAATAAGCCACAGATTAAAAAAAAAAAATGCCAGAGAAGGATGAGGATGGCAGTTTAAGGTAAAAGAACGAAAGGTTTGAAATGATACTACTTACATGAAAATAGCACTACCAGCAGCCTCTGAATCAAGAATAACCAAACAAATAGAAAAATACAATAGTATCATATTAAATAATAAAATGGTTGCACAGGAAATACACTATCTCATTTAAAACATTGCTTACAAGGTTGTGACCCTGTACACACATTGCTTATGTCAGAAAAAAAAAAAAAAACTATTGGCCTCTTTCCACCTAGAACAAAGGAGAACGAAGAAAACCAAAGACTAAAGGAAGTAATTAGTCCAAAGGACATATGGCCCACATGAACCACAGCCTCCTCTAACCTGAGACCAGAAGGACTAGATGGTACCACTCTGACCAGGATCACAATAGAAAGCCTGGAGCAAAATGGGGGAAAAAATGTAAAAAAAAAATTCAAATTCAAAAATAAATAAACAAAAAAGACCAGATTTACTTGTTTGAAAGAGGCTGGAGAAACCCCTGAGACTATTTTCTTAAGACAATCTTCTAATGTGAAACTACAGACACCCCTGGTGGCCACCTTTCAGGCCAATAACAGACGGGGCTGCTAAACAATAACTTCGATCAACTACAGGAGACCAAAAGGGCAAGTAGTCAGGGAGGGACAGGGAAACCTGACTAATGGAAACAGGGAGCCAGGAAGGAAATGAGAAGAGTGCGGACACAGTTTTTGGTAAGAGTTTCTGATTGGAAAATTAATTTGCTGTGTAAACTTTCACTTAAAGCACACTAAAAATTTTTTTTAAGAGGTACTGAATTGGGTATTAGTAGATATTATAATTAGGAAATCAACTATCTTCAATGAATACAATAAAAGCAATGTAAATCTTGTCGAGTTGCAATGATGAAAGGCTGAAGAACAAAAATACTTATATTGGTAAGTGCTGCTTTTCCTATAAGTTAAGAGGAGATAAGAGGACTTCCTCCCATCGGCTTTGGAGTTCCACGGAGAGCACCAAATTATTTTCCATAGTTTACTGTATTTGTTGAGCATTTAATTCATTTTACACAGCTATGCTCTTTGAAAAAATTATGTCTTCTTCCTGCCAGATTCTACTGGAAATTGAAGAATATGGTATATATTATACTATCACCATAAAAAAAAAAACTAGGTAATTAAAAGTTTCCTAAACTCCAAAAATTGCTTTTCACTTCTCAACACGAGGTGTGAGATGGAAATTTATTTGTTTCTTCATCAAGAGATTAGGAAAAATGGACATTTGTACTGTTATCTAAATATGCATTAAATATTAAATTACACTTGAGAGGTACATAAGAGCCTAGAGGCAGCTTATAACTGAGGATTTTGAAGAACACCAATGCTAGAAACTGAATACCTGCAGCTTCATAATTCTGCTGCAGTATTTTTAATACTGTATATGCTTCCTTTACTTTCATATTGGAGCTCTATTATTCACATAATTAGGCCACCTGGGTGGCAAAAACACTTAAGCACTCAGCTACAGACTGAAAGGCTGGTGGGTCGAGTCCACTCAGAGGCACCTTGAAGAAAGAAAGATCTACTTCTGGAAGGTCACAGCCATTGAAAAACCTGTGGAGCACGGGTCTCTGATACCCAGGGGGCAGTTATGAGGCAAAACTGACTCCAGGACTTTGTTTTTTTCTGTTAACTTTATTCAGATAACTACTTATATGAAGTAAAAATATTTAGACATGGAATGATAATGTTTCAAAATGCTTCTTAGCATTTAGCCTCTGAAATAGAGTGTGAAGATTTGAAAAAAAAATTATGTCAAAAAATTGGAGAGAGATCCTAGCTTCAGGCACTATTGAAAAGTATAACGCACACAGAACTGAATCAGAAATCCTAATATTTTGCAATGACTTTGCCATTGGATAAAGGTGGGACCCTGCAAGGGTCAATGAAACATTCTGGATACTGGTAAAATACGGAAACAGTCTTTTTACCTGCAATGAAGCCTCTGTCTTGACTCCTCTCCCAAGTGTTTCTTAAAACGGCAGAGGGAGAAGAATTTATGGATTTTTTTTTTTTTTTTACCCATGGAGATCCTCCCTGAGGAGATGCCAAACAATTTGCTGATTGTTCCTGAGGCATTTGAAAGCTTAACAAAATACCTGGCCTTCGTTTGTTAATTGTCCAGTATATTTTGTATTCACCAGTGACCAAATTTTTACTCATAGAGTGTGTATGCATGTCTATGTTTATCTGTTTCATATAGTCCTTTGTTTTACTCTTTGTTAACGTTCCATTTTTACCACATGGGGATCGGGATTAAAATATCGTATCTGTATAACAGACCTATCAACATTCTCTATTTCTACAGTGGTTTCTTCAAACGGATGACAAAACGAAGAAGTGCTTAAACACTGTCTTATCACATTATTTAAAAGACTTAAATGGAATAAAACTATTGCATTGTGCATATGTGAGGTATCACTTCCTAGTTTGCTCTTACTATTTTTATTATTGTTGCTGTTATTGCTATTTTCAAGTTATTTTTTGTTTGTTAATTTTGTTTTGACCTAAAGAACAGAAATGTTACCCTTGCTTCTCATTTGATGATCAATTGCCATCATCTGTCTGTTTAGGTTTTTTGCTTCCTTTATTACATCTCAATATTGTATGCTTTTCCATTCTGTTCAATCCTCATCCCAAAACATCTTTCTTGCCTTCACACATATTCAGCTGTGCTTGACATATGCTGTACCATGTCAATATACACTTGTGTCTTAGGCTGGGTTCTCTAGAGGAGCAAAACCAGTAAAGCATATAAATATGTGTATACAGAGATTTACATCAAGGAAATGGCTCACAGGGATATTGAAGCTGGAACATCCCAAGTCCCGAGATCAGGATACAGGCTTCTCCTGATTCATGCAGCTGCAAGGGCTGGATGACCCAACATCTACAGGTCAAACAGCAGGGCTCTTGCTCACTGGCTGGGAAGATCCAAGAATCCCCAAATCAGCAGGCAATACTGAAGGCAAGCTGCTGGCTCAATTCCCAAGAACCAGAGGTCAGATGAACAGGAGCCAGCTACAGGACCCAAAGTGAGCAATAGCAAATGAACCTTGCCAGAATGTCTGCTTATATTCAATTCAGACCACACACCCAAGGAAACTTCCTTTCAACTGACTTGCTACTCAGAGCAGAGTCTATCATGGAGGTAACCACATTATATCGAACCTCATCATGGAAGTGATCACAACATCTTTGGACTGCCAAACCACTGAGAATGATGGCCAAGACAAGTTGACACACAACCTTAACCATCACACCTTGTAAAGTGTGGTATTTTGTGTGTAATGTTTTATTATGAATATATATGTATTATGCTATAAATCTTTTTGATGCATTTTGCCATTTTAAATATTTGTAATGTAAACATTTGTGACTTTTTTTTTTGCTTATTTGTGATATGTAATGATATGTATATGTATGTGTGTATTTTTTTTTACTTGTCTATTCTTTAATGGAAGGAACACCGGTATTGCAATGTTTAAAAATTCACTGCTAACCAAAAGGTTCACAGTTTTAACCCACAAGCCATTCTGGAGAAAAAAGAACTTGCCATCTGCATTCATAACAGCCTAGGCAACCCTATGGGGCATTTCTACTCTGTCCTATAGGTCACTATGAGTCACAATCCACTCCATGGTACCTAACGAACCAAAAATTTTTTAATGGTAAATATCTTGTTGTCTCCAACAGAACATTGTCCGATCTTCTTGCGTTGGACATGTCATCAGGAAAGACCATTTTCTGGAGGAGGACATCATATTTGGTGAAGTAAAGGGCCAAAGAGAATGTGAGCCCTCTGTGACATGGATTTCCACATTGGCTGCAGCAGTGGACTCAATCATACCAGTGATTTTGAGGATAGCCCAGGACTGGGCATCATTTTGTTCTGTTATACATAAGGTTGTCATAAGTTAAAGTCAACTCAATGGCAGAAAGCAACAACATTTTGAGATAGACTTTTTTCACTTCACATGACTCTACTAAGGTCCATCCATGCTGTTGTGTGTATTAATAATTTGTTCATTTTATTGTAGAGTATTGTATCATGTATCTATTTATTACAGTTTACATAACCATTCACCCACAGAAGGAAATTTTGGGTTGCTGCCAGTTTTTAGCTATTATAAATAATGTTTTTATCAACCTTTTTTTCTTTTTTTGGTTGTGATTTAGGTGAAAGCTTTCAGAGCAAATTAGTTTCTCATTAAACAGTTAATGCACAAGTTCTTTGTGACATTTGTTGCCAACCCTGTACTATGTCAACACTCTCCCTTTCTTTACCTTAGCCTCTGTTTCCATTTGTCCAATTTTTCTGTCCCATCCTGTTTTCTCTTCTTTGCTTTTGAACAAGTGTGCCCACTAGTCCTGTATTTATGATTGCAATACGAAGTACGTCACTCATGTGTGTTATTTTTGGCCGCATAGACCTGTCCAATCTTTGGCTGAAGGGTGAATCTCAGGGGTGACTTCAGTGTTGGACTTTAAAAGGTGTCCAGGAGCCATACTTTTATGGTTTCTTCAGTCTCTGTGAGACCAACAAGCCAGGTTTCTGTGTGTGTGTGTGTGTGTGTGTGTGTGAATTTGAAGTCTGTTCTACATTTTTCTCCCTCTCTGTCTGGGACCTTCTATTGTGACCCCTGCCAGAGCAGTTGGTGGTGGTAACTGGGCACTGTCTAGTTGTCCTGGGCTCAGTCTGGTGGATGCTGTGGTTGTTGTGGTCCATTAGTCCTTCGGACTAATCTTCCCCTTGTGCCTTTGGTTCTCTTCATTCTCCTTTGCTCCAAACAGAATGACCAGTAGATATATTTTAGATGCCTGCTTGCAAGCGTCACCACAGTTGGATGTACAATATTTTCTCTATAGACTATGTTATGTCTGTTGAGCTAGATATTCCCTGAGACCATGGTCCCCAGCCCCTCAGCCCAGTAGCTCAGTCTCTCAGGTGGTTTGGATATGTCTATGAAGCTTCTATGACTTCACCCTAAACAAATTATCATGACTTCCCCAGTACTGTGTACTATCTTGCACTTTTCCAAAGTTACCATTTATCTACTAATTTGTGTAAATGTTATTGTATGAAAATAAGTTTTCATTTCTCTGGAATAAATGTCTACGTGTGGGTTGTTTTAATTTTGACAAAGTCCAATTTATTGATTTGTACTTTTTATCAATATATTTGCAGGTAACAATAATTCATTAGTTTTTATTGTTGAGTAGTATCCATTTTCTTGAATATACCGCAATTTACTTATTCGTCCTCAAGTAGATGAGCAGTTGGGTTGATCCTAGTTTTTGACTTTTGCAAAGTTGCTATGGACATTTGTATACATGCCTTTGTAAGGAAAAATGCTGTAATTTCTCCTGGGTAGACATATATGAGTAATATGGTTAAATTTTATGATAAAACTGTGGTTAGCTTTTGAAGACCCTGATCCTGAAAGGAAATTATTTTTTAAAGTATTTATACCATTTTAATTTCCCTGTAGGAGTTTATGAATACTCAGGTTCCTCCACATACTTACCAACTACATGATATTCTAATAGATGTAAAGAATTATGTCATTAATGTTTTAACTGAAATTCTTTAATTACTAATGATGCTGCTCCCAACTTGGAGAGTGGCAGCTGGGGTCTTAAACGTTAGCAAGCAGCCAACTAAGATGCATCGATTGGTCTCAACTCACCTAGAGCAAAGGAGAATGAAGAACACCAAACACAAGGTAATTATGAGCCCAAGAGACAGAAAGGGCCACATAAATCAGAGACTACATCAGCTTGAGACCAGAAAAACTATAAGGTGCCCAGCTACAACAGGTGACTGCCCTTACAGGGAACACAACAGAGAACCCCTGAGGGAGAAGGAGAGCAGTGGGATGCACACTAAAAACTCTCATAAAAAGACCAGACTTAGTGGTATGACTGATACTTAAGCACCCTGGTAGTCATGGTCCCCAGACCTTCTGTTGGCCCAAGATAGGAACCATTCCCAAAGCCAACTCTTCAGGAAGGGATTGGACTGGACGATGGGATAGAAAATGATACTGGTGAAGAATGAGTGTCTTGGATCAGGAGTCACATGAGATTATGTTGGCATCTCCTATCTGGATGGGAGATGAGTGGGCAGAAGGGGTCAGAAGCTGGCTGAATGGACATTAAAAGAGAGAGTGGAGGGAAGGAGTGAGCCGTCTTATTAAGGGGGGAGCAATTAGAAGTATACAGCAAAGTGTATGTAAATTCCTGTATGAGAGACTGACTTGATTTGTAACCTTTCACTTTTAAAGCACAAATAAATAAAAATAAATGAGGAGGTGGGGCCAAGATGGCAGAATAGACAGACGCAACTGGCGAGCCCTCTTACAACAAATACCTGGGAAAAAAAGTGAAAGGAGTACATTCATGACAAGCTAGGAGCCCTGGACATCACAGACAAGGTTAGAAAACGAACTGAGAGGCAGGGGAGGAAGAGACAATTCAGAAGCAGAGAGAAGTTACCAGACCTGAACGGCCAGGAGCCCTCAGGCACCATTCCCGGGAGCAGCTGTGGTGGACTGGTACTAGTGTTCAGCTGCAGTTTCCTCAGGGAGAAGCAGCCAGCCACACAGCCTGCTCACACCTCTGAAACCAGAGAAGAATGTCACTCTCAGCAAAAGCCAAGTACTTGTGTATATTCTACCACACCCCCAAGATGGCTTCATGGCTGAATTCCCTGGGCCCGAGATAGGTCCTGTTGAGCACCTAGAGCCATCCTCCAGGCCCTGGAGAAGGAATAAATATGAAATTGAGGGAAAAGATAATTTGCCAGCTCCACTAACATGGGGAGCTCAGGACTGAAGCGGCTCCTGTCCAGGCATAAATGGTCCATGGACTTTGACTACCTTTACTCTCTGCATGGACATCTGTGGGCATATTTCGGGAGAATAGGCCCTTGTTGGTAGACTACAACTATTTCAGCTGGGCGGTGGAGAGGTGGGTGTTTGATGTTTGACACCACTTTGCCTATTACACAGGGTCCTCACCAACCCACATAAGGGGCATAAGGACTGGTGGCTTCACTCAGGTCACCCAGTCACCTGCAACAGGGGTCCAAGGATAACTGGTACCTCCCAGTCCTTACAACCAAAAACATTGGGTGCCCATGGTCTGTCTGCAGAACCCACCCACCTGTACACTCCAGGAAAAATGGACCAGCTTTCTTCAGAGAGACTTGGGGGATGATTCTCAGCCCCCTGCCTTGTTCAGAGTGTGACCACTTGCTGCAACCAGATACCAGTACCTACACCAATCACCCTTACCCCTGCAAGACTGTAGGACAGAGCCTGTACCATACACTTGGTGATCAGCTACCTGGAAACCTAAGCTACCTGAAAACAGCTCTAGCCATCTGGGGAGAGGATGTCAGAGCTCCAAAGGTGAAAATAATCAAGCTAGCTCATTCAAGCAACCCATAGGGTTATACCAAAACAAAACAAAAAAAGAAGCTATGATACAGTAAGCAAACAAAACAAACTAATAAAATAACTTATAGGTGGCTTGGAGACAACTGTCAATATCAAGTCACATAAAGAAACAGACCATGATTGCCACAACAAGCTCTCAAAACAAAGAATCACGGAATTGTCCAGATGAATGAGTATTCTTTGAACTACCAGATGCGGAAAGCAAAAGATTAATATACGGAACTCTTCAAGACTTCAGGAAGAAGATAAGGCAAAATGCAGAACAAGCCGTAGAACACACAAATAAAACAATTGAAGAAATTTAAAAAGTTCTTAAAGAACATAATGAAAAATTTAATAAGCTGGAAAAATCCATAGAGAGACAGCAATCAGAAATTCAGAAGATTAACAATAAAATTACAGAATTAGACAATTCAATAGAAAGTCAGAGGAGAAGAATTGAGCAATATTTGTGAACTTGAAGATAAAGCACTTGGCACCAATATATTTGAAGAAAAATCAGATAAAAGAATTTTAAAAAATGAAGAAAAGAATCATGTGGGACTCTATCAAGAGAAATAACCTGTGAGTAATTGGAGCTCCAGAACAGGGAGGGATAAAAGAAAATTCAGAGAGAATTCTTGAAGATTTGTTGGCTGAAAACTTCTCTGATATGGTGAAAGATGAGTAGATATCTATCCAAGATGCTCATCGAACTCACTTGAGGTAGATTTTAAAAGAAAGTCACCAAAACATATTATAATCGAACTTGCCAAAACCAAAGATAAAGAGAGAATTTTAAGATTGGCTAGTGTCACCTACAAAGGACAGTCAATAAAAAAAAGCTCAGACTACTCGGCAGAAACCATGCTGGCAAGAGGGCAATGGGATGACATATAAAAAACTGAAGGAAAAAAATAGCCAGCCAAGAATCATGTATTCAGCAAAACTGTCTCTCAAAGATGAAGGTGAAATTAGGACGTTTGCAGATAAACAGAAGTTTAGGGAATTTGTAAAAACCAAACCAGTACTACAAGAAATACTAAAGGGAGTTCTTTGGTTAGAAAATCAATAATGTCAGGTATCAACCCAAGACTAGAATGCTGGGCAGAGCCATCAGAAGTCAACCCTGACAGGGAAATCACAAAAATAAACCAAGATAAAAAACGCTCAAAAGAGAGAAAGGGCGATTCTATTACATAAAAGAAGACAACATTAAAACAACAAAGAGGGACTAAGAAATGTAGTCATAGATCTTTCATATGGACAGGAAGACAAGGTGATACAAAGAAATAAAGGTTAGGTTTAAATTTAGAAAAATAGGGGTAAAGAATAAGGTAACCACAAAGGAGACAAACTATCCTACACATCAAAATAAAATACAAGACAAAAATAGAGACTCGGCAGAAACAAAATGGTCAAAGAATAAGAGGAAAAGACAATATATAATCTACTCAGCACAAAAAATTAAGTGGGAAAAAGAAACTGTCGACAACACACAAAAATAGACATCAAAATAATAGCACTAAATTCATACCTGTCCATAATTACACTGAATGTAAATGCACCAGTAAAGAGACAGACAGTGGCAGAATGGGTAAAGAAACAGGATCCGTCTATATGCTGCCTACAAGAGACACACCTCAGACTTAGAGACACAAACAAACTAAAACTGAAAGGATGGGAAAAAATATATCACGCAAACAACAATCAAAAAAGAGCAGGAGTGGCAATATTAATTCCTGACAAAATAGACTTTAAAGTTAAAACCATTATAAAGGATAAGGAAGGACACTGTATAATGACTACAGGAACAATATACAAGGAGGATATAACCAGATTAAATATTTATGCACCCAAAGACAGGGTTGCAAGAGACTCAAAACATACTCCATCAGCATTGAAAAGTGAGATAGACAGCTTCACAATAATAGTAGGAGACTTCAACACACGGCTTTTGGTGAAGGACAGGAGATCCAAAAGAAGCTCAATAAAGACAAGGAAGATCTAAATGCCACAATCAACCAATTTGACTTCATAGACATATACAGAACACTCCACCCAACAGCACCCAAGTATACTTTCTTTTCTAGTGCACGTGAACATTCTCTAGAATAGACCACATGTTAGGTCATAAAGCAAGCCTTAGCAGAAAGCAAAACATTGAAATATTACAAAGCATTTTCTCTGACCATGAGGCCAAAAAAGTGGAAATCGATAACAGAAAAAGCAGGGAAAAGAAATCAAACACTTGGAAACTGACCAAAACCCTGCTCAAAAAAGACTGGATTATGGAAGACATTAAGGATGCAATAAAGAAATTCATAGAATCCAATGAGAATGAAAACATTTCCTATCAGAACCTTTGGGACACAGCAAAACCAGTGTTCAGAGGCCAATTTATGTCAATAAATGCACACATCCAAAAGAAGAAAGGGCCAAAATCAAAGAAGTATCCCTACAATGAAAGAAAACCCTCAGGCACCAGAAGAAAACAAATAATAAAAATTAGAGCAGAACTAAATGAAATAGAAAACAGGAAAAAAAAAATTGAAAGAATTAAGTAGACCAAAAGCTGGTTCTTTGAAAAAATCAACAAAATTGATAAATCATTGGCCAAATTGACAAAAGAAAAACAGGAGAGGAAGCAAATAACCTGAATAAGAAATGAGTTGGGCAATATTACAACAGACCCAACTGAAATTAAAAGAATCATATCAGATTACTATGAAAAATTGTACTCTAACAAATTTGAAAACCTAGAAGAAATGGATGAATTTCTAGAAACGGACTACCTACCTAAACTAACACAAACAGAGGTAGAACAACTAAATAGACCCATAACAAAAGAAAAGATTGAAAAGGTAATCAAAAAATCTCAACAACAACAACAACAACAACAAAAAAAACCTGGCCCAGATGACTTCACTGAAGAGTTCTACCAAACTTTCAGAGAAGAGTTTAGGTATTTCAGAGCATAGAAAAGGACTGAATACTCCCAAACTCATTCTATGAAGCCAGCATATCCCTGATACCAAAACCAGGTAAAGACACCACAAAAAAAGAAAATTACAGACATATATCCCTCATGAACCTAGATCCTTTAAAAACCCTCAACAAAATTCTAGCCAATTGAATTCAAAAAAATAATCAAAAAATTCACCACGACCAAGTGGGATTCATACCAGGTATGCAGGGATGGTTCAACATGAGAAAAACAATTAATGTAGTCCATCATATAAATGAAACAAAAGACAAGAGTCACGTGATTTTATCAACTGATGCAGAAAAGGCATTTGACAAAGTTCAACACCATTCGTGATAAAAACTCTCAGCAAAATAGGAATAGAAGGAAAATTCCTCAACATAATAAAGGGTATTTATACAAAGCCAATAGCTAACATCATCCTAAATGGAAAAGGGAACCTGAAATCATTCCCTTGGAGATAGGGGAACAGACAAGGATGCCCTTTTTCAGCACTCTTATTCAACATTGTGCTGGAGGTCCTACCCAGAGATATTAGGCTAGATAAAGAAATAAAGGGCATCTGGATTGGCAAGGAAGAAGTAAAAGTATCTCTTTTTGTGGATGACATGATCTTATACACAGAAAACCCTAAGGAATCCTCCAGAAAACTACCAAAACTAATAGAAGAGCTCAGCAGAGTATCGGGATCCAAGATAAACATACAAAAATCAGTTGGATTCCTCTACACCAACAAAAAGATCATTGAAGAAGAAATCACCAATTCAATACCATTTACAGTAGCCCCCAAGAAGACAAAACACTTAGGAATAAATCTTACTAGAGATGTAATATTAATGTATAAGACCACTATTATAAGAACTCGAGAAATAGTTTAAACAGAGAAGAAAACATTCTTCGATGGTTATGAGATGAGGGAGGGAGGGAGAGAGGTAGATAAGAACTACTTTAGGTGACGGGAAAGACAACACACAATACAAGCGATGTCAGCACAACTGGACTAAACCAAAACCAAAGGGGTTTCATGAAGAAACTGAATGCTTTGGAGGCCAGGGTAGCAGGGGCGGGGATTTGGGGACCATGGCTTCAGGGAACATTTAAGTCAATTGACATAATAAAATCTATTAAGAAAACATTCTGCATCCCACTTTGGAGAGCAGTGTCTGGAGCTATCTAAGATGCATCAATTGGTCTCAACCCACATGGAGCAAAGGAGAATGAAGAACATCAATGACACCAGGTAATTACCAGCCCAAGAGACAGAAAGGGTCACATAAACCAGAGACTACATCAGCCTGAGACCAGAAGAACTAGATGGTGCCCGGCTACAACCGATGACTGCCCTAACAGGGAACACAACAGAGAACCCCTGAGGGAGCAGGAGAGTGGTGGCATGCAGACCCCAAATTCTGGTAAAACGACCAGGCTTAATGGTCTGACTGAGACTAGAAGGACCCCGGTGATCATGGCTCCCAGACCTTCTGTTAGCCCAGGACAGGAGCCATTCTCGAAGCCAACCCTTCAGACAGGAACTGGACTGGACAATGGGATAGAAAAAGATGCTGGTGAAGAACGAGCTTCTTGGATCAAGTGGACACTTGAGACTATGTTGGCATCTCCTATCTGGAGGGGAGATGAGAGGGAAGAGGGGTTAGAAGCTGGCGAAATGGACAGGAAAAGAGAGAGTGGAGGGATGGTGCAGGCTGTCTCATTAGGGGAAGAGCAATTAGGAGTATATAGTAAGTTGTGTATAAATTTTTGTAGGAGAGACTGACTTGATTTGTAAACTTTCGCTTAAAGCACAATAAAAATAAAAAATAATAATGACGACGAGCATTTTATATGCTTGTCAGCTGCATATTTTCTTTGGATAAGTTATTGTTGATTTTTATGGCTATTTTTTGCAGAGTGTTTCCTTTTTTATAGTTCTGTGCCATCTGCACATATTATGGACACAAGTCATTTATGAGATATGTTATTTGAAAACATTATCTCCAAGAATATAACTTGTTTGTATACAAGTGTCTTTGGAAGAGCAAGAGTTTTAAAATTTGATTTGGCCAAGCTTCTTACGGATTTTGCTTCTACTGTTTGTCTTAGTTATCTAGTGCTGCTATAACAGAAATATTACAGTTGGATGTCTTTAAAAAATAGAAGTTTATTTTCTCACCAATTATGTGTTACTGTTGAGTTGCTTCCAACACATGTCAGAGTTTAGAAGGCTAGAAACCTGAATTCAGGACGCCAAGTCTGAGGGAAGATTTTCTGTCTCTGTTGGCTCTTAGGGAAGGTCCTTGTCATCAATCTTCCCCTCATCTAGGAACTTAGCTCCAGGTCTCTGGGTCCAAAGTATGTGCCCTGCTCTGCGAGGTTTTTCTTGGTGACATAAGGTACCACTTCTCTCAGCTTGCTGCTCTCTTTTATATCTCAAAAGAGAGTCACTCAAAATACAACTTAATCTTGTAGGTTGAGTCCTTCCTCATTAACATAACTGCTTCTAATTCTGCCTTAGTAACATCTTAAAGGTTAGGATTTAGAACACATAAGATAGTCACATCAGATTCCAAAATGTTGGACAACCACACAATACTGGGAATCATGGCCTAGCCAAACTGAAACATATTTTGGGGAACACAACTCAATCCATTATCAGTGTTATATCTAAGAAATCCCCAAATGTATTTATAGAATCAATGCAACTCCACTTAAAATCCAAATAGCTCTTTTTTTAATAAACCAATAAGCTGAAAATAAATTCACAAAGAAATGCTAGGTTAATTTTTAATTCTATAACTCTATTTTTTTTTTTTTATTGTAGGCCCTATTAGACATTGTACATGAACGATCCTATCATCTATCAATAAAAAGTTTCATTTCTTCCTTTCCAATTTGGGTACTTTCTATTCGTTTTTTTTTTATTGCCTTATTGTACTGGCTACATCCACAAAATGTCAGATTTGGTAAGGGTAGATTTACGTGTTTTATTCCTGGTCTTACTGAGAATTTACTCAATCTTTCATAGCATGTGTGATGGTAGGTGTGACTTGTTCTTTGTTGCCCTCTATCGGTTTGAGTAAGTTACATTTTAACAGTGTTGCTACTTGGGGTTAGGTGCTGCTGAGTTGGTTCCAACTCCTAGCGACCCTATGTACAACAGAACAAAACACTACCGGGTCCTGCACCATCCTCACCTTCGTTATTATGCTTGTACCATTTTTGCAGCCGCTGTGTCAGTCCACCTCACTGACGGTCTTCCTCCTTTTTGCTAACCCTCTACTTATCAAACATGATGTCCTTCTCCAGGGGCTAGCTCCTCATAATGTGTCTAAAGTATGTGAGACAAAGTCTCTCCATCCTTGTTACCAAGGAATATCCTGGGTGTACTTCTTACAAGACAGGTTTTTTCGTTTTTTTTTTTTTGGAAGTCCTAGCCGATACCATGATTCAAAGGCATTAATTTTTCTTCAGTCTTCCTTATTCATTTTCCAGCTTTCACGTGCATGTGAGTTGATTGAAAACACCCTGGTTTGGCTCGGGAACACCTTAATCCTTAAAGTGACATCTTTGCTTTTTAATGCTATTAAGGGTCTTTTGCAGCAGATTTGCTCAATGCAAAGCGTCTTTTGATTTCTTGACTGCTGCTTCTACGCGTGTTGACTATGGATGCAAGTAAAATGAAATCCTTGACATCTCCAATCTCTTCTCCATTTATCACAATGTTACTAACTGGTCCAGTTATGGGGATTTTCATTTTTTTTTTTTTTTATGTTGAGGTGTAATCCATACTAAAGGTGGTGGTCTTTGATCCTCATCGGTAAGTGCATCAAGTCCCCTGCACATTTAGAAGGGAAGGCTATGTCATCTGCATATTACAGGTTGTTAATAAATCTTCCTCCAATCCCGATGCCCTGTTCTTCATGTAGCCCAGCTTCTTTGAATAAGTATTGTGGAAAGATACAACCCTGACACAAACCTGCCTTGACTTTAAAACAAGAAGTATATCACTGCCCCTTGGTCTAAGTACATGTTCCTCATGAGCACAATTAAACGTTCTGGAATTCTTACTTTTCTTAATGTTATCCACAATTTGTTATGATTCATACAGTCGAATGCCTTTACATAGTCAATAAAACACAGGTAAACATCCTTCTGGTATTCTCTGCTTTCAGCCAGGATCCATCTGACATCAGCAATGACATCCCTTGTTATATATCCTCTTTTGACCAGCTTGAATTTCTGGACTTTCTTTGTTGATGCACTAACCCTTTTGAATTATCTTCAGCAAAATTTTACTTTTGTGTTATACTAATGATATTGTTCAGTAATTTCTGATTCTGTTGGATTACTTTTATATTACTTTGGTCAAAATTTTATCACAATAGGGACTTTTAAAATATTTTTCTATATCAGTTTATGTGGCATTGGTTTTCATTTCTAATAGTTTTTATGGTGAATGCCATTAAGTGATTTTTAAAAGCCAATCACGCATTCTTGGGGCATACCTAATTTGATATACTATTGCCTTTACATATTTCAAGATTCAATTTCTTAAATTTTTCTGTATGTTTTTCACATGCATGCTGTTTTATCAAATGCTTTTGTCTGCATTTGATATCAGATTGAAGCTATCCTCATATAGAAAATGGAAACATACCTTCCTTTTCAGTTTTCTGGAAGAGTTTATAGAGAATAGGCTAATTCTTTTTCCCTAAATACTTAATAGAATTCCCCAGTCAAGCCGCTTGGACTTGACTAGGGATGGAAATTATCTTAAATTTAAATTTCTATTTTGGTAAACTCTTTATCAATGATTTTTTTTCTTATGGGTTTCCTAGTCCCTGTATACATGGAAATATATCACGCCCCTCCTTCTATGGTCCTACCTTAAAACACAGAGGTTTTTTTTTTTTTTAATATAGAAAATCTTAGTGTCTAAAATTTCCTTTATTTTTTCTCATAAATTTTTTTTGAATATTAAATGAATAAAAATAAGAAAATATGCCTGGAAAATGAGGAAGGAATATGGAGCAACTATGTCAAGAAATCATGGCAAATATATAAAATGCCACATATCACACCTCACTCACTAGAAACACAGCACAGTTCAAACATTTGTTTTCTCCTTTTGCTTCTTCCAAGTAGAATAATCAAAATGATGAACAAATATAGAGCACACTTACATTAACCAAATTTGAGAAAATTCAGCCAAACAAACAAAAAAAAAGCAATGACCTAGCTCATCATACAATAGACTTCTTATGCAAGGATACATAAACAATTACAAAATGTCTTCTAAACAATTATAATTTTCCGGATAGATAAGGATAACAATCTGAGACAGAACCATGCAGTTGGGAACTGATATCAATGAGGTAGAGAAAAAAAATGTAAAAACCTGGAAACTACTGTGTGTACTTCAATAAATTTATCCTAACTGGTATGTACACTGATAAAAAAAAAAAAAAAAGGTCGATTTAGACAAACCGGATACTGAGCTGATCCTTCTGAATATAATAAATTTATTTTGTTACCATTTATAAGATAATATTAATAAGGAAACCCTGGTGGTGTAGTGGTTAAGTGCTACGGCTGCTAACCAAAGGGTAGGCAGTTCGAATCTGCCAGGCGCTCCTTGGAAACTCTATGGTGCAGTTCTACTCTGTCCTATAGAGTCGCTATGAGTTGGAATCGACTCAACGGCAATGGGTTTGGTTTTTTGATTTAATATTAATAAAAACAATATAAAAGTAAGCAGACTCTAAGGGTTCATATATGAATGTAAAGACACTGATTATGAAAGAGAGGGATTTCAAGGTTTAGAAAGGGGACATTTGAGCAAATTCAGATGACTGAGTACTTCAAAACATACAGCCACACTGAGGCACCTTGCAATTACAGTAAGCCATCTAAGGGCAGAGCCGGAGCACTAAAACAGAAGATGTGTGTGTACACACATACACAAACACACACACACGCACACACGTGTGCACATGCAAACTCTTTCTACAAAATTTTATCTACTCTTCTGTATTCACTCCTCTTTTTTTATTTTAATTTACCAATCCTAACACTTTCTAATAGACTATACAATTTCCTACCTGTTAAGCCTATGATGCATCTCTCCTGCTCAAGAAAGGCAACTTTTTTTTTCTGTTTTATTAATTTATTTACAGCTCACAGTAGACTGACTGCTAGTAGGCACTATATAAATAGATGTTGAACTTATCTGCACTTTCATGCTTGCTATGCCCTCCGAAGGCGCATAGAAGAAATGTTTAAAGCCCATAATGTAATTTATGTGAATGACATGGTATAAAGAACTTTGAGAAAACATAATGCATAATTGCCCCTAAAGTCCTACATAAGGCATATTTCACATCTTTATTCCTTAAACTATAGATCAAAGGATTCAACATAGGAATAACCAAGGTGTAAAATATGGGAACCACTTTATTAGTGTTAAAGGAGTGGGTGGGCTTGGGCTGCAGATATGTAAAGATTAAAGTCCCATAGAACACTACCACCATCGTCAGGTGGGACCCACAGGTGGAGAAAGACTTGTGCCTGCCCTCAGCTGAGTTCATCCTGAGAATGGCTACAAGAATGAGCAGGTAAGAAACAAGAACTGTTAGGAGTGGTGAAATAAAATCAAAAGCTGCAAAGATGAGAATGATCAATTCCATTTCATGCATGTTTGAACAGAGCAAGGATAACAAGTGGAGAGTGTCACAGTAAAAATGAGTGATGACATTGTAGCCACAGAGGATAAATTAAAAATCTTTATAGTGATCAGAAGAGAAATAAATGTGCTGTAGAGACAGGTGATTGCTACCCACACCCAGCACGCCCTTTGTGACATGATGACTGAGTAGAGCAGAGGGTAACAGATGGCTGCGTAGTGCTAGTAGGACATAGAATGAAAATCTCACTAGTTATGAACATAATAAACAAAGCTCTCTGTGTAGCACACAAATAATAGAAGATTGCATTTCCATGAACAAAAAATTCACAAACATTTAGATCCCACAGCCGTTGAATAACCAAGATCAGTGTTAGCCAGGTATCTGAGAAAAAAAGTACATGGGCATTTACAGACTAGAGTCTATCTTAGTGAGAATGAGCATGCCCAAGTTGCCACGACTGAGGTCATATAGATGATGAGGAATAGCCCAAACAATGGAGACTGTAGCTCAGGGCGCTCTGTGATTCCCGTCAGAGTAAATTCGTTCAACATTGTTAGATTGTGTGTATCCATCTAGGTCTATCAGAAAATCTATTCTGGAGAGAGATATAAGCAACATCAATAGCTTTAATGCAGTATCATGTGGTAGATTTTTAGTATACAAACCCAGTATGAATAAGATAAATCCAAACTTTCCATTTTACTGTATTTGAATATATACCCACCTTCCACAAATTTTACACACACATGTACAGTTAGGTAGAGTGATGGATAGCCTGATAGATGAAACAAAAAAGAATAATATGCTAAACTTCAGGTGTTGGATATGTGGATATTATCACATTCTTCTTAAAACTTTTCTTTTTTTATATACTTAAAAAAATTCATGGATACATTTTGAACCTGTACTTCAATATATTATCTTATTAAAACTCATGATAATAGATGGTCCAGGATGGAACAGTCAACATACTAGACAAGTTTTGGATAGATATATAATTGATAACAATGTGGATTATTTGTCTTTATACATGGAAATATTCCTAGAATTATATGTATACAGATATACCTCTGCTATAACTTCATTTGGAGCCCTGTTGGTGTGGTGGTTAAGAGCTCTGCGGCTAACCAAAAGGTCAGCAGTTCAAATCTACCAGCTGCTCCCTGGAAGCTCTGTATGGGCGGTTCTACTCTGTCCTATAGGGTCCCTATGCATCTGAACCAACTTGAAGGCACCTAACAATAATAACAATATATCTCCATTTGTAATATATAGGAAGCGATACTTAGGGTAAATAACATCAGTTATAAGAATCTGTTTATCCTCACCTGAAAAATCATATTCCAGCACTTTCTTGCATGGTTGTTAGGAAGAATAAATGAGACTTAAATGTTTCAATGTGTCTGTGATACCTGAAAATAACTCTAAAATAGTGTGTGTTTAGTACTATTTGTCTGTCTGTCTATCTATATATCTATCATCTGTGTATCATCATCATCATCTATCTTTATTTGGTTGTTGACAGTAATTACTTGGAATGATTTTTTGGTTGTTGTTAATTGTTTTGATCCTTAAGATATTTATAAGTAAATTCTTCTGGACTGTGACTTAAGTTCTTTGTCACCATTTTCATGATGAAATAGGTATATAAAAAAAACCCAGTGCTGTCGAGTCGATTCCGACTCATAGCGACCCTATAGGACAGAGTAGAACTGTCCATACAGAAAGGTGTATATAAATTTTTGTATGAGAGGCTGACTTGATTTGTAAACTTTCACTTTAAAGCACAATTAAGAAAAAAGTGCCATTCTTTAGATTACTTTCTTTGTTGGTCTACTTAAAATACTTTCTCCTCCAACTGGGCATTTGTATTATAAAGGACACATTCTAAGTTTTTTGTAACAAATCAGATATACATATATTTTTTTCTCATGGAGAAATCTAGGATATATGAGGAAACCTGAACAAATAGTGAAATATTGGTGTCAAAAAAAAACGCTTGTAAAATATGTATCCTCTACTTTTTATGAAAAATAAAAGTTTAAAAAATCACAATAGCGTAGGAGAAAAAGAAAATATACTGTGACTATATATGTAAATTACTAGAAGTTATCAAAACCTGTCTTTAAATGAAGCAACTTCCATTAGACATTGGAATGCCTATGTACCAGGAGATATTACAGATAAATGTCAGTATAATCTTAAATAAAAGTATCTGAATATGCCACAAATGTTTTAAGAAATATAAGAATAGCCCTACAGTTTAAAATAATGGAATTGCTGGTTTAAAACTTTGTGATCACTGCTTCCTAGGTATGTATATGTGTCCGTCCGTCCTTCCGTCCGTCCTTCCGTCCTTCCATCATCTATCTATTTGTCTGTCTGTCTGTCTACCTGTCTGTCTGTCTATCATCTATCTATCTATCTATCTATCTATCTACCTATCTATCTATCATCTATCTGTCTGTCTGTCTATCTGTCTGTCTATCATCTATCTAATCTACTTACCTACCTACCTACCTGTCTGTCTGTCTATCTATCTTTCTATCTATTTGTCTGGCATACATCTATTCCTGAACACTATGAGCAGAGCAGTCTCTGAGTAAACTATTAGTGAATAAATGCAGCCATTAAATTCTGTAGGATTAAACTACAAAAGTCAATACATGAAGTCCACATTTAACCATAAAAAACTTACCAAGAATAATGGTAAGCAGATAGAATAGAATCAAAATTCTAAATATTTTTCTGTGGCTTTGTAATTGATTAAAAATGGGGCCTTGAAAATAGCACTAAAATATTCTAGACATTATTAAAACGTGACACTGCATAAAAAATTCTACCTTTTACCTAAAATGAATCTGCTTTGACACACCATGCGCTTCTTAACATGGCATAGACGGAACAATATATGGCTTTCTCTCAGTCTTTGAGGCTCTCCCTGAGGAGATACCAAGCAACGTGTTAATTATGTCTGAAGCACTTGAAAGCTTAACAAAATGTCTAGGGTGCCTGTTAATTTTCTAAACAATTTGTATTCACCAGGGAGTAAGTTTCTTTTAGATACATTTATTCTCAGTTAACTTTTAATTTCTCCCACCAAGGGATCTGGATTAAAATGTTTTACCTTTAGGACAGACCGCTCAATATTCATCCACTTCCGTAAAGTTTTCAAATGGAATAAAATCAGTACAGTTCATATATATGGTATATACCATTTCTTTGTGTGTTTTCTATATTTTCGCTATTTTTGGACCTCTGAGGACAGTTATTAGTCAACACAACTCCTCCTTTTAGTTCAAATTTTTTGTTTAAGGCTTCTCTCTTATTTTATTTTATCAGATTAAGATACCCTATTTTATTGGCATTGCTCAAAATCGGAAGAAACAGCTGCAAAAACCATTAATAATTAGAACATGAAAGTATGAATCTCACACATTGGAAATAATAAAAAATATGAAATGGATGCATAAATATGGATACTCTAGGTATTACTGAGCAGAAAACGACTGGTATTTTTCATTTTGAATTGGCATTCATATGGTCTAATATGGTGGGAATGGCAAATTGAAGTGGAATGGTGTCACACTCATTGACAAAAAGAACATTCCAAGACGTATCATGAAGTAAATGCTGTCAGTAATAGGATAATATCCAGAGAAGACCAGACAATACTACTATAATTCAAATTTACCCACCGAGCGGTGAGGCAAAGATGAGGAAACTGAAGATTTTACCAACTTATGAAGGCTGGAATTCTTCAAAATTTCAGTCAAGATGCACTGGTCATTAAGGGTGAACAAAATGTGAAAGTTGGAAACAAAGAAGAAGGATTGTTCGTTGCAAAATATGGCCTTGGTGATAGAAAGGACTCCAAAGATCACATGTTGGAATATTGCAAGACCAATGAATTCTTCATTACAAAAAACTTTTTTTCAACAACATAAATGGAGACTATATTTTATACATGTGGACCGCACCAGATGGAATACACAGGTGTCAAATTGACTACATCTGCTGAAAGAGATGATGGAGAAGCTCAATATCATCAGTCAGAACAAAGCTAGGGCCCAACAACAGAACAGACCATCCATTGCTCATACTCAAGTACAAGTTGAAGCTGAAGAAAATTAGAGCAAGTTCATGAGACCCGAAATATGACCTTGAGTTCATCCGACATGAATTTTGAGATCATCTCAAGAGTAGATTTGACTCATTGAACACTAATGACAAAAGATTAGACAAGTTTGGAATGACATCAAATATCATAGATGAAGAAAGCAAAAGATCATTAAAAAGGGAGGAAAGAAAGAGAAAATCAAAACAGATGTCAGAAGAGGCCCTGAAACATAAAGTAGCTAAAGCAAATGGAAGAAATAATGAAGTTAAAAACTGAACTGACGATTTCATGGCGGCTCAAAAAGACAAAGTATTGTAATGAAAGGTACAGAGATTTGGAGTTAAAAAGCCAAAAGGGAAGAACCTGCTCCACATTTCTCAAGCTGAAAAAACTGAAGGCATACGAGTGAATAATATGATGTATTACTTATGTCTTAATAAAATGTTTCAAAAATAAAAGTAACCAGAAAAAAAAGCCAATTTATCTGACATTCTAATGTATAGAGCACTTTAAAAGATGCAGAACTCATGCTTACTTGAGTGGATACTAAATGCCTTTATGATTAGAAAAATCACGAAAAGTTAATGACTGTAAAAAATAAAGCCTTGAAAAAAATCCCTAGATTTTCTTTCTATATCAGTTTTTTTAATATAAATTCACAAGTTCCATAGAAGCAATTGGTTGTGATGGTCAAAGAAAAGTTCCATGAAGAGGAGAGTTTTAAAAATGCCAACGTTTTTTATGAGAGAATAAACGCTGGACTTTTATTTTGCCTGCTCTAGTGTTGATTCATTTCTTTTGCTTCAAGTAATAAGCTAATATTTTGAGCCAGTAATTATATAAATAGAGACACATCAGATCTTATACGTTGCTGTTATTTCTTATATTATGTAGTATATAATTGCTGCTATTTAAGTAAGATAATATCATAGTAAATATTTTTATTCTTCTCATCAAAGAGATGATACAGGTTTGTTATTATTTTTAGTTGCCATTGTATATAGGTAAGACAGGCTATAAATATAAGATGATTTCTCCTTGAATATGACACTGTGGAAACTGGGAGAAACACCACATTATTGTGAAGGGCGTGCTCCTAACAGTTCTAGGGATGTGTCATTCACATAAGCTGGAAATTAGAATATCATTCTTTTTTATAACTTGAATTCCAAGACTTTCCTATGCCCTGGCATTTCTGCCCACCTCTCCACTGATTTATTCTTTGTCCAGGAAATCCATCAATATATGTAGCACCGATTTGTCAATTCCTTCACTCCACTCTCTTTGGTGGTAACTTTCTCCTACAGAGAAATTATATGCAGGTACTATTTGACACTTAGGAGGAGGGCCAGTCCTCAGAGAAGGACATCATGGTTGGTATAGTAGAGGGTCAGCAAAAATAGGAAGACCCTCAATGAGATGGATTGATACAGTGTCTGCAACAATGGGCTCAAACACAGCAAATATTGTGAGGATGGTTCAGGACCAGACATTCTTTCATTCTGTAGTTCGTGGAATTCCTGTGATCACAACCAACTCCTTGGCACCTAACAGCTACGACAACTATCAACATTATTGGGAGTCTTTAAACATTTTAATGAATCACACATTATTTCTTATTCTCACTGTAATAATATTTAACTTGTATATCAAAAAAAAGCTCCTCAGTATTTTCTCATCATTGTCTCTATTTCTCTTTGTCTTTCCTATTTTCAGGAGCTTCTTCAGTGAAAAACTATAAGTGGATTAGACAAATTTCTTTTCTTTGGGTTGATGTATATCACTGCGTTGCCTGTTGTTCCTTTTGGTATGTGTGATACTGTGGTGGGAAGCACTTGGATGTTTACATTAACCATGGCAATACCCAATATATTGCACATTTTCAGCAGGTTTCTTCACATCTTAGTCTATATGAATGGCACAGCCTACGATTCCATGATGCCCAACCTTTGTGATTGCATGTCCCTCTTCCTCTGCCCCTTGTGTCATCTAGAAATGTTTTCCCAGGTATTTAATGAAACACTCAATAAGTAAATGGATCACTCAAACATTAGCTCAAGGAAGAAGTTTTAATTTATTAAAACAAATTAAAAGTCCAGTAGTGGGGCCTGAAGGCTCTCATTGGTTCAGTAGCTCAGCAAAATCAAAGCCAATAAATATATTTGCCAATCTCTTGCCCTAAAATTAAATTTGCTAAGAACTGAAGCTCAAACGGTAACACAATCCAGAAAGTAGAAGATGGTAGGGAAAAAATCTCCTCAGAGACCTCTCTTTTTAAGGAAGTAACATCAATCTTGACAAGCCCCTGGCCAACTTCTACACATCATTAGTGATAATGATTTAGCTATTTTTTAAAAAATTCTACTTCTACCTTTATTTTTAAAGGTGGCGGAACTTTTCAAGGCAGAAATTCACAAATCATTTCTTAAATGGGAACTTCCTTGTTATTATTTTTAGCATCTTCCTTACTAAACCAAAAGACCAGATTCTTCCTGCCCAGTCAATTCTGACTCATAGAGACCATATAGGACAGACTAGAACTGCCCCTTAGAATTTCAAAAGAGCACCTGGTGGATTTGAAATGTCCACCTTTTCATTAGTAGCCGAGCTCTAACCACTGTGTAACCATTGCTCCTGTTCCAGACTTAATGATAATTCCTAATATCCCCCCACAGCACATTTATTACAAACCTGCCCATGTTCTGTAACCACTTTGTGATGGTTTTCCATTATTTAGTTTGAGCAAGTCCTGCATCCAAAATGAACTGATTAGCTTGTTGTTTCAATTCATTTATTCATTGTCTTTATTGAATTTATTTTCTCTCCCAGAAATTATCCTAGGTATTCACTACTTTATGAACCCCACTGCTATTTCTCTTCTTTTAATCTGATACTTTCTGTTATTTCAGGGATGACATTATTAAAGCAGAAAACTGACATTAAGAAGTAATTTAGAGTAGCTGTTATGAGCCTGGAACCTGCAGCTAGACCACGTTTGAAACTTGATTCTAATGCTTAAGACCAATGTGAACTTGGACTATTTATTTATTCCTCATGAGTTCAACTTGGGTAATTTATTTACCCTCTCTGAACCTCCATTTTATTATCTAAAATATGAAAATATTAATAGAACTTACTTTACAGAACTGTTGTGATGATTATAATTAATGAAATTCTGAAGAATGACTATGATATACCTTTTGATAAATATGAGATATTATTACCTGGAAGTGCTCATTTTTGCTGGGTGGAAACCCTAGGTTCTTGTCGGCATGGCTTGAATCAGCTAATAAACCAGTGACTGAGATAAGAGTGTAGAAAGGCACCTTTATTTCGTGGTGCTAAGGAAAGAAATAGTCAGGGTTGCTACTGCCAACGCTGCTCAGTGAGAGGGAATGGAAGGTTACTTTTAAGGGGTTTACACGTAGGAAGTTCATATAAGTTACATCAGTAACATTATTAATCTTACTGCACAGCTGCAATGCTATTTACGTGTAACTTCATGCATCGGGTGTTCAGAATATGGGGGTTAAACTTCACCTAAAACTAAAAAAAAAAAAAAACCTATTGCCTTTGATTCGATTCTGACTCATAGCGACCTTATAGGACAGAGTAGAACTGCTCCATAGAGTTTCCAAGGAGTACCTGGAGAATCTGAACTGCAGACCCTTTAGTTAGCAGCCATAGCACTTAGCCACTATGGTACTAGGGTTTCCAAACTCACCCAGAGACAGGGAAATTACTATGTATGAGGTCTAAAAGCTTATCCTGAATGTCAGCATGATGCCTAAACCATTTCTGCCAATTTCCTCTACTTTGGGGCAGCAGTTAAGGAGACAGGAAGCAGGATTTTAATGTTGAAAAGCCAAAACAATGAAAGACAGGCAGCAAACGTAACACATCATAGTATATTCTGTCCCCCAAGAAATACTCCAAAAATAATTCAACAAACATTTTAAAAAGTTTTTCATATAGATAAGAAAAAATAATCCATGAAACAAAAAAGATAACTATTAAGTAAGAACAACCAGGGGAGAAAGGATTCCAAACATGGGAGCATCTATAGACAGTCTCAAGAAATTTATCATAATTAGTGTATATTCTGATATAGGTAAAAAGGGTTGGTTAAAACGAAGTCAGATGCAAAGCTGAACCTCTGGATTGCTAAATCAATAAGGTATGTTAACAGATTTACATGTGAAAGGAAAGGCATTAATAAGAGTGGAACTACAAGGTCTGGAATGGGGACTTTTGAGCGAATTAATTTAACTGAGTATGTCAAATCATCACACTACACTGAAACTCCTTGCAACCTGGCCCATATCTAATACCCCCCTCAGAAGACTATGAAGGGTAAAACAGAAGGGAAAGGCTTGCACAAACATACACATACACAAACACAAATGCTGACACTGCAAAGTTTATTCTAAATGTTGACAAAAACAAGACAATCATTGTAGCTCCACTTCTGTACCTAGCACTTTTTCCCACTTCCACTCAGCATATCCACTCTCCTCTCCTGATTTCATGGTTCGCAACACATTCTCTTGGAGCCCTGGTGGTGTAGTGGTTAAGAGCTTGGCTGCTAGCCAACAGGTCAGCAGTTCTAATCCACCAGCCATTCCTTGGAAAGTCTATGGGGCAGTTCTACTCTGTCCCGTATGGTTGCTATAAGTCAGAATCCTCTCAGTTCAAAGGGTTTTGTTTTTTAGCACATTCTCCAAAAAAACAAACCCACTGCTGTCGAGTCTATTATGCCAATTGACCTAGATATACCCCAAAACTATGATCTCCATCCCCAGTCCCAGCTAGTCTGTCCCTCAAAGTGTTTGAATGTGTTTAGGAAACTTCTTCGTTTTTGGTTTGATCCAGTTTGCTGACTTCCCCTGTATTGTTTGTTGTCCTTCCCTTCACTGAAGTTGACCCTCGTCTACTATGTAAAAAAAAAAAAAAAAATTGTGATTTTCCCTCCCCCCACACTCCCCACCCTCATAGCCATCAAATAATTTTTTTTCTGTGTTAAAACCTTTTCTTAAGTTCTTATAATAATGATCTCACACACTATCTGTCCTTTTGTGACTGACTTACTTCACTCAGCAGGAAGAGCTAGACCTCTCTGACTTCACCCAGTCCTCTGACAAAAGCAGGCAGAAGGAGGAAACTGCCTTTGGATTTCCCTTTCATGCAGTGAACTCAGAAACTTTGGCTCTTGCGAACACAAGATTTCCTCAACAAAGCTACATTGCAGTAGCCCTGGAAACCAGTAGAACAACTAAATAGTTTTAGCTTTAAGAGATTGTGAAAGCACATTCATGCCAGGGTAAAACAAAGAGCCCATTTTTATCCTAGAAAACCCAAGTGTCTGCGAACAGTAAATGGGTGTAGCTTTCTTTTCTTTTCCAACTAAGAGAATGGAGAGGCAACATCAGCTTGCATGTTTCTCAGTAAGAGAAAGAACTATCTGACTTCATTCACTCCTCTGATGAAAGCAGGCAGAATGACAGAAACTATCTTTTGGTTTCTCTTTCCTGCAATAAACTCAGAAACTTTGGCTCCTGGAAAAGCAAGTTTTTCTCAGCAAAACTACATTGCTGTATCCCCTCTTCTAACAGTGAAACAACTACATAGTGGTACCATTAAGAGATTGTGACGGCACATTGACCCCCAGGGAAAAGAAAGCGCATATTGGAATCCTAGCAAACCCATGTCCTCCCGAGTTCAATGGGAGTAACATTCCCTTCCTACTAAGTAAGAGAGTGCAGAGTCAACATTAGGTTGCATGTTTCTCAGTAAGAGAAAGAACTCTCGGACTTCATTCAGTCCTCTGATGAAAGCAGACAGAATGAAAGAAACTGTCTTTTGGTTTCTGTTCCCTGCATTCAAATTGGTAACTTAGGCTCCTGGAGATGCAAGATTTCCTCAGTAAAAGTGCATCGTGTTATCCTGGGTATTCGTATAGAAACAACTACACAGTGGCAGCCTTAAAAGACTCTGAAAGTACATTGACCCCCAGGACAAGCAAAGTGCATATTTAAATCCTAGCAAACTCAGGTGTCTGCTTACAGTTCAACAGGTAAAACTTTCCATTCCAACCCAGTAAGAGAGCACAGGGGCAATATCAGTTTGTTAAGTTTCTCAGTAAGAGAAAGAACACTCTGACTTCCTCCAGTCCTCTGACAAAAGCAGGCAGAATGAAACTGTCTTTTGGTTTCTCTTTCCTTCAGTGAAATTGGTACATTGGCTCCTGGAAATGCAAGGTTTCCTCAGTAAAACTACATCGTGTAACCCCTGTTCTTTCATAGAAACAACTACATAATAATAACCTTAAGACATTGGGAAAGCACATTGATGCCCAGGGAAAACAAACTGCATATTGAAATCCTAGCAAACCAGTGTCCACCTGAGTTCAATGGGTTTAACTTTCCATTCCTTTCACAGTAAGAGAGCACAGGTGAAATATCAGCTTGCATGTTTCTCAGTAAGAGAAAGAACTCTCTGACTTCATCCAGTCCTCTGACAAAAGTAGGCAGAATGAAGGAAACTGTCTCTGGTTTCCCTTTCTTGAAACGAACTCGGTAACTTTGTTTCTTCGAAACGTAAGGTTTACTCACAAAAACTGCATTGCCGTAGCACCTGTCCTTGCAGAGGAAGAATTAAATTTTGTTAGCATTAAGAGATTGTGAAAGCACATTGACGCCCAGGGAAAACAAAGAGCATCTTGACATGCTAGAAACCCAAGGGTCTGCTTATACGTCTATGCGTCTATGGTTGTAACTTTCCATTCCTTTTCCAGTAAGAGAGTGCAGAGGCAATATCAGCTTGCATGTTTCTCAGTAAGAGAAAGAACTCTATGACTTCATCTAGTCCTCTGATGAGAGCAGGCAAAATTAGAGAAACCGTCTTAGGTTTCTCTTTCCTGCAGTGAAATGGTAACTTTGACTCATGGAAACGCAAGGTTTCCTCAGCAAAACTACGTTGCGGTAACCTCTGTTCTTGCATAGAAAGAAGTACAAAGTGGTAACCTTAAGAGATTGTGAAAGCATATTGATGCCCAGGGAAAACGAAGTGCATATTGAAATACTAGCAAACCAATGTCCGCCTGAGTTCAATGGGTGGAGCATTCTATTCCTTTCCAAGTAAGAGAGCACAGAGGCAACATCAGCTTCCATGTTCCTCAGAAGGGAAAGAACTCTCAGACTTCATCCAGCCCTCTGACGAAAGCAGGCAGGATGAAAGAAATTGTCTTTTGGTTTCTCTTTCCTGCATTGAAATGGGTAACTTTGGCTCCTGGAAATGCAAGGTTTCCTCAGCAAAACTAAATCACGTTACCAAGGTATTTGCATAGAAACAACTACATAGTGGTAGCATTAAGAGACCCTGAAAGTATATTGACCCCCAGTGAAAGCAAAGTGCATATTGAAATCCTAGCAAACCCAGTTGTCTGCTTGCAGTTCGGCGCGTGTAATTTTCCATTCCAACCAAGTAAGACAGCGCAGAGACAACCTCAGTTTGTATGTTTCTCGGTAAGAGAAAGCACTCTCTGACTTCACCCAGTCCTCTGCAGAAAGCAGTCAGAATGAAAGAAACTATCTTTCGGTTTCTGTTTCCTGCAATGATATCTTTAACTTCAGCTCCTGGAAACACAAGGCTTCCTCAGCAAAACTACATCGTGTTAGCCCTGATTTTTGCATAGAAAAAACTACATAGTGGTAGCTTTAAGAGATTGTGAAAGCACATTGACACCCAGGAAAAATAAAGTGCATATTTAAATACTAGCAAACCCAACTGTGTGCCCGCAACTCAATCGGTGTAACTTTCCATTCCTCTCCAAGTAAGACAGCACAGAGGCAACATCAGCTTGCATGTTTCTCAATAAGAGAAAGAAGTCTCTGACTTCATCCATTCCTCTGAGGAAAGCAGGCTGAATGAGATAAACTGTCTTTAGGTTTCTCTTTCCCGCAGTGAAAGCGGTAACTTTGACTCCTGGAAACACAAGGTTTCCTCAGCAAAACTACATCGCAGTAACCTCTGTTCTTACATAGAAACAACTACTAAGTGGTAACGTTAAGAGATTCTGAAATCACACTGACGCCCATGGAAAACAAAGGGCATACTGAAATCCTAGCAAACCCAAGTGTATGCTTATACTTCACTGGATGTAACTTTCCATTTCTTTCCAAGTAACAGAGCACAGAGGAAACATCAACTTGCATGTTTTTCAGTAAGAGAAAGAACTCTTGGACTTTATCTTGTCCACTGATGATAGTAGACTGGATGAAACTGCCTTAAGTTTTCTCTTTCCTGCTGTGAAATCGGAAACTTTGGCCCCTGGAAATGCAAGGTTTCCTCAGCAAAACTGCATCACTTTATCCTCTGTTCTTGCACAGAAATTATTATGAAGTGGTAATGTTAAGACATTGTGAAAGCACAATGAAGGCCAGGGCAAACAAAGAGCATATTGAAATCCTAGCAAACCCAAGTGAATGCTAATAGCACAATGGGTGTAATTTTCCATTCCTTTCCAAGTAAGAGAGGGCAGAGGCCACATCAGCTTGCATATTTCTCAGTAAGAGAAAGAAGTCTCTGACTTCACCCAGTCCTCTGAAGAAAGCAGGCAGAGTGAAAGAAAATGTCTTCGGGTTTCTCTTTCCTGCAGTGACATCAGGAACTTTGACTCCTGGAAACGCAAGGTTTCCTCAGCAAAACTACATCACGGTAACCTCTGTTCTTGCATAGAAACAAGTATGAAGTGGTAACCTTAAGAGATTGTGAAAGGACATTTGATGCCCAGGGAAAACAAACAACATATTGTAATCGTTGCAAACCCAAGTATATGCTTATACGTCAATGGATGTAACTTTCCAGTCTTTTCAAAGTAAGAGAGCACAGAGGCAACATCAGCTTGCATTTTTCTCAGTAACAGAAAGAACTCTTTGACTTCATCCAGTCCTCTGACGAGAGCAGGGAGAATGAAAGAGACTGTTTTGGTTTCTCTTTCCTTCAGTGACACTGGTACTTCGGCTCCTGGAAACTCAAGGTTTCCTCAGCAAAACTGCATCAAGTAGCCCCTGTTATTGCATGGAAACAACTACGAGGTGGTAATGTTAAGAGATTGTGAAAGCCCACTGATGCCCAGGGAAAAGAAAGCGCATATTGAAATCCTAGCAAACTCATGTCTGCCTGAGTTCAACTGGCTTAACTTCCTATTCCTATTGAGTAAGAGATTGCAGAGGCAACATCAGCTTGCATGTTTCTCAGTAAGAGAAAGAACTCTCTGACTTCATCCAGTCCTCTGATGAAAGCAGGCAGAATGAAAAAAACTGTCTTTTGGTTTCTCTTTACTGCAGTGAAATCGGTAACTTTGGCTACTGGAAACACAAGGCTTCCTCAGCAAGTCCACATTGTGGCAGCCCCTGTCCTTGCAGAGGAACAACTAAGTGGTGTTAGCATTAAGAGATTGTGAAAGCACATTGATGCCTAGGAAAAAAAGAAGTGTATATTGAAATCCCAGCAAACCCTAGTGTCTTCCTGCTGTTCAATGGGTATAACTTTCCATTCCTTTCCAAGTAAGACAGCACAGAGGAAAAATCAGCTTGCATTTTTCTCAGTAAGAGAAATAACCCTCTGACTTCATTCAGTCCTCTGACAAAAGCAGGCAGAATGAGAGAAACTGTGTTTTGATTTCTCTATCCTGCAATGAACTTGGCAACTTTGGTTCTTGGAAAGGTACAGTTTCCTCACAAAAACTGCATTGAGGTAGCACCTCTCCTTGCAGAGGAACAATCACATTGTGTTAGCATTAAGAGATTGTGAAAGCATCTTGACACCCAGGGAAAACAAAGAGCATATTGAAATCCTAATAAACCCAAGTGTCTGCTTACAGTTCAATGGGTGTAACTTTCCATTTCTTTCCAAGTAAGAGACTACAGAGGCAACATCAGCTTGCATGTCTCTCAGTAATAGAAAGAACTCTCTGACTTCATCCAGTCCCGTGATGAAAGTAGGCTGAATGAGAGAAACTGTCTTTTGGTTTTTCTTCACTGCAGTGATACCAGTAACTTTGGCTCCTGGAAATGCAAGGTTTCCTCAGCAAGACTACATCACAGTAGCCCCTGTCCTTGCAGAGGAACAACTATGTAGTGTTAGCATTAAGAGATTGTGAACGCTGTTTGACGTCCACAGTAAACAAAGTGCGTATTGATATAACAGCAAACCCAAGTGTCTGCCCGCAGTTCAAAGGGTGTAATTTTCCATTCCTTTCCAACTAAGACAGCGCAGAGGCAATATCAGCTTGCATGTTTCTCAGTAAGTGAAAGAACTCTCTGACTTCATCCATTCCTCTGAAGAAATCAGGCAGAATAGGAGAAACTGTCTTTTGGTTTCTATTTCCTGAAGTGAACTTGGTAACTTTGGCTCCTGGAAATGCAAGATTTTTTTCACCAAAATTACTTCGTGGTAGCCCCTGTTCATGAAAAGAAACAACTACACAGTAGCCTGAAGAGATTGTGAAAGCACATTGTTGACCAAGCAAAACAAAGTGCATATCGAAATCCTAGCAAACTGAAGTGCCTCCTTATAGTTTAATGGGTTTAACTTTCCACTCCTTTCCAAGTCAGAGAGCACAGAGGCAACATCACCTTGCATGTTTCTCAGTAAGAGAAAGAACTCTTGGACTTCATCTAGTCCTCTGAGTAAAGCAGGCAGAATGAAAGAAACTGTCTTTTGGTTTCTGTTTCTGCAGCGAAATCCATAACTTTGGCTCCTGGAAATGCAAGGTTTCCTTAGCAAAAGTACACTGTGTTATCCTGGGTATTCGTAGAGAAACAACTACGTTGTGGTAGCTTTAAGAGATTGTGAAAGTACTTTGACACCCATGGAAAACAAAATGAGTATTGATATAATAGCAAACCCAAGTGTCTGCCTGCAGTTCAAAGTGTGTAATATTCCTTTCCTTTCCATGTAAGAGAGTGCAGAGGCAACATCAGCTTTCTTGTTTCTCAGGAAGTGAAAGAACTCTCCGGCTTCAATCACTCCTCTGACAAAAGCAGGCAGAATGAGGGAAACTGTCTTTTGGTTTCTCTTTCCTGCAGTGAACTCAGTAACTTTGGATCCTGGAAAAGCAAGATTTTTTCATGAAAAATACATCGTGGTAGCCCCTGTTCATGAACAGAAACAACTACTTAGTGGTAGCCTTATGAGATTGTGAAAGCACATTGATGACCAGGCAAAACAAAGCACATATTGAAATCCTAACAAACCAAAGTGTCCGATTATAGTTCAATGGGTGTAGCTTTCCATTCCGTTCCAAGTAAATAGTGCAGAGGCAACATCAACTTACATGTTTCTCAGTAAGAGAAAGAACTCTCTGACTTCATCCAGTCCTCTGATAAACCAAAACCAAAACCAAACCCAGTGGCATCGAGTCCATTCCGACTCATAGCGACCCTATAGACAGAGTAGAACTGCCCCATAGAGTTTCCAAGAAGCGCCTGGTGGATTTGAACTGCCGACCCTTTGATTAGCAGCTGTAGCACTTAACCACTATGCCACCAGGGTTTCCCCCCTGATGAAAGCAGTCAGAATAAGAGAAACTGTCTTTTGGTTTCTCTTTTCTGCAGTGAAAGCAGTAAGTTTGGCTCCTGGAAACTCAAGGTTTCCTCAGTAAAACTACATAGCAGTAGCCACTGTTCTTACAGAGAAACAACAATGAAGTGGTAGTGTTAAGCGGTTGTGAAAACACACTGATGCCCAGGGAAAACAAAGTGCATATTAAATCCTAGCAAACCCAAGTTTCTGTCTCCAGTTCAATTAGTTTAAGTTTCCATTCTTTTCCAAGTAAGAGAGGGCAGGAGCAACATCAGCTTGTATGTTTTTCATTAAGAGGAAGATCTCTGTGACTTCATCCAGACCTCTGGCGAAAGCATTTAGAATGAAAGAAACTGACTTTAGGTTTGTCTTTCATTTAGTGAACTTGGTAAGTCTGGCTTGTGAGCACAAGGTTTCCTCAGCAAAACTACATTGTGGTAGCCCTGTAGCTTGAAGAGGTACAACTATGTAAAGTCAGCATTAAGAGATTGTGTAAGCACATTCAGGCCCAGGTCAAACAAAGTGCGTTTTGAAATCCTAGAGAACCCATGTGTGTGCCTGCAGTTCAATGGGTGTAACTTCCCATATCCATCTAAGAGAATGCAGAGGCAACATCAGCTTTCATGCTTTTCAGTAAGAGAAAGAACTCTCAGACTTCATCCAATCCCCTGACGAAAGCAGGCAGAATGAAAGAAACTGTCTTTGGGTTTCTTTTTCATGCAGTGAACCCAGGAAGTTTGGCTTTTGCGAGCACGAGGTTTACTCTGCTAAACTACATATAGGTAGCCCCTGTAACTTACAGAGGAACATCTAGGTAGTGCTAACTTTAAGATATTGTGAAATAATATTTAGTCTCGGGTAAAACAAAGTTCATACTGAAAGCCAGAGAACTCATGTGTCTGCCCACAGTTCAATGGGTGTAACTTTCTGTTCTGTTCCAACTAAGAGACATAGGTGCAGACCTTTGGGTTTTATAAGATTTCATTATGAACTGTGTTTTACCTGGACATGAATGTGCTTTAACAATGTCTTAACAATGATAAGATTATGTAGTTTTTCCTCTGAAAGTATATGGGCTACCTCCATGTAGTTTTGCTCAGTGAATCTTCGATTGGCAAGTGCCAAAGTTTCTGAATTCGGTGTGCGAAAGAGAAACGAAAATGCAGTTTTTCTCTTCCCACTTGATTAAGTCATATGGCTTGGTGAAGTCAGATGATTTTCTCTCATATAGAAAAAATGCAAGCTAATGTTGCTCCGCAGTCTCTTAGTTGGAAAAGAAAGTAACATTACACCCATTGAAATAGGTGTAGACCCTTGGGTTTCATAAGATTTCAATACGGAGTTTGTTATCCCTGTGCGTGAGTGTGCTTTAACAATCTCTTACTGATAACACTATGTAGTTTTTCCTCTGCAAGTATATGGGCTACCGCGATGTAGTTTTGCGAGTAAACATTGTGTTTGGAGAGGCAAAGTTACCAAATTCATTGCCTGAATGAGAAACGAAAATATACTTTCTCTGATCCACTTGATTAAGTCAGGAGGTTTGATCACATCAGAGGGTTTTCTCTCATATTGAAAAACATGCAAGGTAATGTTGCTTCTGGATTCTCTTGGTTGGAAAAGAATGTTAGGTCACACCCATTGAAATTCGTGTAGACATTTGGGTTTTATAGGATTTCAATATGCACTTTGTTTTATCCCGTCGTGAATGTGCATTATCAATTTCTTAAAGAGAACACCATGCAGATTGTTCTGTGCAATTATTCGGGCTACAGTGAGGTAGAGTTTGTGTTTGCAAGAGTCAAAGTTACCAAATTCATTCCATGAAAGAGAAACCAAAAGAGAGTTTCTCTCATTCTGCCTGATTTAGTCAGAGGATTTGATGAAGTCAGAAGGTTTTTCTCTTCCTGAAAACCTGCCAGCTAGTGTTGCCTCTGTATTCTCTTAGTTGGGGAGGAATGGTAGGTTACACCCATTGGAAAATGTGCATACACTTCGGTTTTAAAGGATTTCAATATGTACTTTTTTTAAAACTGTGCATGAATGTGCCTTAACGTTCTCTTAATGAAAACGCGATGTAGTTATCCCTCTGCAAGTACAGGGCCTACCATGGTGTAGTTTTTCTAAGTAAACCTTGTGTTTGCAAGAGCCAAAGTGACTGAATTCACTGCGCAAAAAAGAAATGAAAATGCAGTTTCTGTCATCTGACTTGATTAAGTCAGGAGGTTTGATTACGTCACAGGGTTTTCTCTCATATTGAAAAACATTCAAAATAATGTTGCTCTGCAGTCTCTTAGTTGGAAAAGAATGTAAAGTTACACCCATTAAAATAGGTGCAGACCCTTGGGTTTTATGATTTCAATATGCAGTTTGTTTTACCTGGGCGTGAATGTGTTTTAACAATCTCTTAACAAGGATAAGACTATGTAGTTTTTCCTCTGAAGTATATGGGCTACCATGATGTAGTTTTGCTGAGTGAACCTTGTGTTTGCAAGAGTCAAAGTTACCGAATTCATTGCATAAAAGAGAAACCAAAATAGAGTTTCTCTCATTCTTTGTAATTTAGTCAGAGGATTTGATGAAGTCAGAAAGTTTTTCTCTTACTGAAAAACAGGTAAGCTAATATTGCCTCTGAAATCTCTTAGTTGGAAAAGAATGTAAAGTTACTCTAATTCATATACACGCAGACACTTGGGTTTTTAGGATTTCAACATGCACTTTGTTTTACCTGGGCGTGAATGTGCATTATCAATCTCTTAACAATAATACAATATAGTTATTCCTCTGCAAGTACAAAGGCTACAACAATGTAGTTTTGCTGAGGAAACCTTGTGCTTGCAAGACTCAAAGTTACCAAATTCATTGAATGAAAGAGAAACCAAAATAGAGTTTCTCTCATTCTGCCTGATTAAGTCAGAGGATTTGATGAAGTCAGAAGGTATCCTCTCTTACTGAAACACGTGGAAGCTAACGTTGTCTGTGCAGTCTCTTAGTTGGAAAAGAACGTAAAGCTACACCCACTGAAATATGTGGAGACACTTGGCTTTTATAGGATTTCAATATGCACTTTGTTTTCATCTGGGCCTGAAAGTGCACTAAGAATCTCTTAACGATAGTACTATGTAGTTTTCCTCTGCAAGTATTTGTTTTACCACCATGAAGTTTTGCTAACTAAATCTGGTGTTTGCAAGAGGCTAAGTTACCGAATTCATTGAGCAAAAAAGAAAACAAAATACGGTTTCTCTCATTCTGCCTGATTAAGTCAAGAATCCGATGAAATCAAAACATGTTTCTTTCACTGAAAAATATGCACGCTAATGTTACCTCTGCATTTTATTAGTTGGAAAAGAATGTAAAGTTACACCCATTGAAATACGTGCAGACACTTGGGTTTTAATGAATTTCAATAAGGACTTTGTCTTACCCAGTGCGAATGTGCGTTAACAATCTCAACGAGAACACCATGCAGGTTTTTCGGGGCAAGTACACAGGCTATAGCAATGTAGTTTTGCTGACTAAACCCTGTGCTTGCTAGAGACAAAGTTACCAAATTTATTGAGCAAAAGAGAAACAAAAATACAGTTTCATTCCACTTGTTTAAGTCAGCAGGTTTGGTTAAGTCAGAGGGTTTTCTCTCATATTGAAAAATGTGCAAGCTAATGTTGCCTCTGCAGTCTGTTAGTTGCAAAAGAATGAAGAGTTGCTCTCATTCCAATACATGCAGACTCTTGGGTTTCATAGGTTTTCATTTTGCACTTCGTTTTACCCCTGCGGGAAGGTGTATTAAGACTCTCTGAACGATAGCACTGTGTGGTATATCCTCTGCAAGTACATGGACTACGGCGATGTAGTTTTGCTGAGTAAAGCTTGTGTTTCCAAGAGCCAAAGTTACTGAATTCATTGCATGAAAGAGAAACCAAAGGACAGTTTGTCTCATTCTGCCTGATTAAGCCAGAGGATTTGATGAAATCAGGTTTTTTTCTGTTACTGAAAAACACGCAAGCTAATGCTGCCTCTGCAGTGTCTTAGTTGGCAAAGAATGTGACGCTACTCCTTTTCAAATCCATGCGGTCCCCTGTTTTCTTGGATTCTACTTAAGTTAGGCGCATTTGATTAGATCAGATTTTTTTTGTTTGTTTTCTTTTATTGAAAAACCTGCAAGCTAATGCTGCATCTGCAGAGTCTTAGCTGAAAAGCATGTAAAGTTACTCCCATTCAAATTGGTGCAGTCCCTTGTTTTCCTGGATTCTACTTGATTAAGTTAGGCATATTTGATTAGATCAGAGGTTCTTTTTCTTATTGAAAAACCTGGAAGCTAATGTTCACTCAATAAAACTACATCGCTATAGCCTCGTACTTGCACAGGAGAGACAGCATTCTGCTCTCAAGATATTTTTAATGCACATTCATGCCCAGGTAAAACAAACTGTACATTCAAAACCTATAAGCCCAAGTCACTGGATGTATTTGAATGGGAGTATCTTTACTTTCTTTTCCAGCTAAGAGACTGCAAAAACAACATTAACTTGCATGTTTTTCGATGAGAGAAAAAAACCCTCTGACTTAATAAAATTGTCTAACTTAATCAAGTAGAATTAGAGAAAACAAGTGCCTGCACGTATTTGAATGGGAGTAACTTTACATTCTTTTCCAAGTAAAAGACTGCAGATGCATCATTAACCTACATGTTTTTCAATAAGAGAAAAAAAACCCTCTGACTTAATCAAGCCCTCTGACTTAATCAAGTAGAATGAGAGAAACTGTATTTTGGTTCCTCTTTCATGCAATGAATCCGTTAACTTTCCCTCTTGCAAACACAAAGGTTACTCAATGGCAATCAACAATAACCACAAACCAGTGAAGTAAAATGATAAGAAATGGTAGTTAAACAAGAACATTTTATTTATATAATTTATATAATCTTAGTTTTTTCATTTATAAATTTAAAATAATGTGACCTTTACTTTGAATTTTTCAGATTCCGATGAACTACATTAATATTGTAGGAAAGAATAGCCATTAAGTTTTTAACAAAAGCAGGTACGTAAGGACACCCATATTCAATTTCTCCTTGAGTTTCTGGATAAAAAGTCTCACTGGCTGTGTACTCAGCTGACTCGACTGGAAGTTCCCTATATTTTGTACACTTCTTTTATGTGCTTCCCCTTTCTCTGAATCTGTGGAGTTTCTCCCCAGCAGCAATACTGAATCTGTAAAAAAAAAAAAAAAAAACTAGAGCATGCTATGATTTCAACCCACCAAAACCATGAAGGAATGTTTGGATGTTGTTGTAAAAAAAAAAAAAAACTGAAACCAGTTGCCGTCCAATGGATTCCGACTCCTGGTAACCCCATGTGTTAGAGAGTAGAACCCTTTTCCACAGCATTTTCTCAGCAAAGGGTGAATCTTTATGGAAGCAGATCTCCAGGCCTTTCTTCCCTGGGCTCTCGGGGAGTGGGTGTTCGAAACCCCAAACTTGAGGCTAGTAGTGAAGTGCAAACGGTTTGCATAGGTCTTGCTAAAATACTATATGAGAAGCAAAGATCAAAACACGTGGAAACAGCTTAAAAAATGCACAGTTTTTTGCTCGCTTTTGGAGAAATCTGTCTGACAGGAGCTGCAGCCGAGCTCCTTCTTCTGCAGTCTGGGCAGTGAAAAGGGAGCGTTTTCCTCATTGCCGCCGACTCATTGCGCGTTTGGTTCCAAAGAGGCTCGGGTCCTCTCCCTGCGGCGGTGGTTCCTGCAGGAAGGAAAGCTCCTGCTTTCACCATGGGAGGGCGCCCAGGTCCGTTCGGCCAAGCATCGGCGGGTCCCACGCTGGGGTCCCGGGTGGGTTTGCAAGCGCCCTCTGGTGGCCAGCCACGATTTCGCTGAAATTCAGAGTCAGGTGATTCTAAGCCATGGAAGTCAAAACTGAAGCGAAGTCACCATCTAGCGCCTTAATGGAAATAGTGGAGACAAGAAGACAGGAGCTAAATATTCAAAAGCCCACTGAGAGGACAATCTGGAGGGAGGAAACAGGCGGACAGTGGAGGGGCCCGGAGATGGAGAGGTTGTGCATTCTTTGGCTTGGACTCTGACCTGTGAGCTCCACACACCCACCCCGCCAGGGCCTGATTAGGGTAAATGAAGAGATGTTTAAGGGGTGCCAGGAAACTCGGTGGTCAGGATTAATGACACTTTAATGAAATGTACTTTAAGAACAATCTGTGAGGACAAAATATCAAAATTTTAGAGATATCCGGAACAGACAGGCGGATGGGCACCGGAGGGTGGGGAAGGGCGGCCGCACATCTAGGTGAGCCGGTGGACCCTGGGGAATCATTACCCGTGTCTGGAGATGGCTCAGGACATGAGGACAGAAGAGTCAGAACCGAGGGCTTCCAGAAGCGCCCGGCCAGCGCCTCCTGTTCAGCCCTCCTCTGGTCTCCCCGGTCCACTGATGCCTTTGAGGGTCAGCCTGAGCTCAGTCACTATACCCAGGTCCCCCGGGCTTCCTCAAAATGTCGACCACCGCTGCAACATCGCCCGGCCCTTCGCTTTGCACCTTGGTTCTGTGTCTTGCACCTCCTGCCCCTGCTCTCTCGTCCTGTTTGCCCCCACTCAGCATTTACATGAACAAGCTCCCTGAAACCCCACAACTGGCTCTGCCTGCTCCACCTTCCCTTTTCGCCTCTGCCTCCTTCCATCTTAGTCCGCACCCTATTGCTGCCAGCGACCCTTTCAGTCCGCAGCTCCTCCCCACTGTCACCGCCCGCCTCCCTCCCCCCCCCCAACGGACCCTCTCACCCCTGCCTCTGTGCCCAGCCTGTAATTTTAGGTAGAGGGTTTGCCCACCACCACATGGAAGAGTTGGAGAAGGCTGGGCCTCTTCTGGCCTGGACTCTGAACTGCCTCCTCACCAGGCCAGGTAAAGTTTAAGGGGAGCCAATAAGCTCAGCGCACCCGTTCCAGGCAGAATGGCTCCTGTATGCTTTTGTGGCATTTTGTTGCTGAGCTCCAGTTGTGGAATGGAGTGTTCAGGACTTTTTAAATAAACTAAGCTGTCTTAGAAGAAATACAGCCAGAATGCTACTTAGAAGCATGGATGATGAGCCTTGTTTCCCATGTGTTGGACATCCTATCAGAAAGGACTAGTCCCTGGAGAAGAACATGCTTGGTAGAGTAGAGGGTCAGCTAAAAACAGGAAGACCCTCGACTGGTGGCTGCATCAGTGGGCTCCAACGTAACGATTATGAGGACGGTGCAGGACCCAGCAGTGGTTCTGTGGTACATAGGGTCGCTATGAGTTGACACCAAGTCTACTTCTGCCGGCCCCTTGGTTTACACCCTGGTTCTGTGTCTTGCAGCTTCTGTACCTGTTGTGTCGTCTTGTTTGCCATCTGTTAAGTGTTCACATGAACAAGCTTCCCTGAAACCCCACGCCTGGCTCAGCCTGCACCCCGTTCCCGCCCTACCTTTGTGCCCAGCATGTGACCTTATCCAGACAGTTTTGCCACCAAGATATCACAGAGCAAGTTGGTATCCTGGCACTAACAGGCACCCAGAACTTTTAGGCTTTGTTTTTCTTTTCCTTTCTATGTGAGATTTCAGTCTGGAACTCTAGTATAACTGCCTGTGCTGGAGATGCTGACTTCAACAGAGGAGGAAGGTGGGAATGGAAAGGGAGACATTTAAGGTATGGATATTAATATTAGCACGGCTCCCCTCTGCCCCCTCGAGAGTGTCTCATCTACCACCGCACTAATTGATTCTTGTGATTTTGACCTCCATCAATAAAGCCAATGGGGAAGATTTACACTCTCAGTTTCAACAGGAGGGACAGAAATAAGCATGGTCTGCACAGAGCTTTGCATGGACCCCCTAGAGAACTAGGGAGTTCCCAGGTGGTGCAAATGGTGACACGCTCAGCTGCTAACTGGGAAGCTGGCAGTCGGATCCATCCAGAGGTGTCTTGGAAGAAAGACCTGGTGATGTAGTTCTGAACAATCAGCCATGGAAAACCCTATGCTGCACAGTTCTGCTCTGACACACATGGGGTGGCCGTGACATGGAGCAGAGTCTGCGGTGACTGACTTAGAGGGAAGCGAGCCCTTTGGGGAAACCCTAGTGCAGTGGTGTTTAAGTACTACAGCTGCTAACCAAAAGGTTGGCAGTTGGAATCCACCAAGCGCTCCTTGGAAACCGTGGGGCAGTTCTACTCTGTCCTATAGGGTTGCTATGAGTCGGAATTGACTCAACGGCAACGGCTTTGATTTTTTTTTTGAGCCCATCAGAGGGGACATATGCTCTGAGACCAGTAATTTCTGTACTTTCACGAGAAAGTCATTAGCAAGGGTGAACATGTCCAATGAGTCCAGAACACAGCACCTCCTTGAAGCCCTTTAGTGGGACGTGTGCTGTCACTTGTGTGCACAGAAAAATCTGTGTCAGGACTGGAAGGAACTCACCTTGTTTCAGACCTTTACCCATTTTCACTGAGTGAAGCCAGCAAGGAGGCAGGGGCAGAAAGGGAAGGTGCAGTGTTTGGAGCTGAACACAGCGGAGCAGAGATCCTCTGAGAACAGGAGGGTGGATGATGCCTGGAGTGTTAAGGTTAGGGTTAGAATCGGAGTTAGGGCCAGGCCATGTCAGGTGAGGGTCAATGCCAGGGTTAGTGTTTGAGCATTAGGATAAGGGTTAGAGTTGTAGGGTCAGGGTGAATGTAGAAGGTAAATCTTCACGCAGTTCTCTTTGTGAGTATGTGTTGGCAGTGTTCTCACATTCCTCTGTTTGTGGGGGCTTCTCCCTTAAGGACTGAGAAGCAAACCGGTTGTTGACAGTGCTGAATTAAGGGGTGGGCTATATAGGCAGCTGTCTGGGGTGAGAGGCTTCATGGGATACCAAATCAATATGTGTCAAAAATTACTTTGAGTGAAATATCGTCAAAGCAAGTATATATCAAGTAGTTACCCTAAGTTTATATAGATGTTCCCAAAGTGTGTGTTGCTGCACAGTGGCATAAATAGGTTGCACAAAACCCTGCTGCCTAAATGGCCTGCAGGTGTCAGTCCTCCTCTAACTTCACAAGGGGGAGGAGAGAGAATCAAGATCAACATCAGGCCCAGGCTGATTCATGTGAGGTGGAAGTCAGACATGTCTCCTCTTTCTGCCATCTTTACCAATTCTGATACCAGCTGTTCCTCCGTGACACTCTCTACTTCTCTGCTGGGTTCGAAAATTCATTGCAATACCCACACGGAACTCATAGACTATACTGATGATTATGGGATTATTATTAGGGACGTAACAGGTTACAGTTTAGGCTCAGAAACACTCAGCGTACAGTTCTTCCATCAGGACAGCATCTTTTCAGCTGTGCCTGCAGGCATACCTCTCTCTGGCCCTAGGCCTCTGGCTTGCTCAGGCAAGTGTTACAAAGCTCCTTTAGCCCCTGCCAATAAGTCCTCAGAGGCACCCCAGGCACTCAGGTTTCTCTCTCCATGGGCCGGGAAGCCCAATGCACAGGCTCCTGCGGGTCTTTCCTGCCACCGCTTCTCACTGGCTCCAGGGTTAGAGCTCGCTCTCTCTCTCTCTGTCTCCTGGTTCCAGGAGTTTCTCAGTGCAGGTATCCCAGGTCCAAAGGCTACACTGTCTACTCCTGGCTGTTTCTCCTTGGTGGTTGTACAATCCTCCCTTACCCTCCTCCGAGGTGGCTCATTTCAAGCCTAGCAGGATGGCAAAGCTGAACAGTCCTCTTGGTGGGCTACAATTACCTTATTTGCATAGTCCCACCCAGTCACTTGAGCTGTGGGAATGCATGAATTCAGCTGGCTGTAATGGTATGCTTTGCCTTACAGGCAAAACAAAGAGATATTTAACAAGTAGAGTGAGTACAAATAATGACTGCACATCAAAGCAATGGCAGGAAAAAAAAATGAGATTTGCAAGGTTGGCAATTAACTGTGAATCTTTCTTTATATCAGCTTCTAGTCTCACACAAATCTCTCCTACTTGATACGATTTAACTGAGGCAGTATTTCTAAAACGAAAAGTATAAACAATTTTGACATGAAAGTTTAGTGATGTGTTTGCAGCTGGTCCAACTTAATTGGAAGCTTTGAATACAGAACTGACCGTTAGGAAAGTCTAAATAAATTCTGCTTATTTAGCTGACAGAAAAGAGATAATACTTAGGCGTTTGCTGGGGAACTTCTTAAGTTCAAAGGAAAAGCTCCATTCCTGGCTCTTCTTGATGGTAGTGAAGTCTCCCTTCTGCCTTGGCATTAGCTCCCTTTAAGCATAGCTGGATGGCAAAACTGACCAATCCCCTCATTACGGTTCCATAAATCTTACTTTGCACGGTCCCATTCCCTATGCCTGCAGGGTTCCATGCACCTTATTTGCATTATTAGCAAGCTATCCGATCTCGGTGGACCACAAGCATGTTATGTGCATAGTCCCACACAATCATTTTGTGAGAGCTAGGAGACCATGGCTAGAAGGACCAGGTACTAGTAATTCACCACACTGAACCTGCTATAGAAAATACTCTTATTTAAACTAATTACTATTTCCATATATTGCAAAAAGTTCACCACTATGCTAGTATGAAAACTTCAGTTTATTCACCATTTATCATGATGTTGTTTATGGGCCCAATTTTGAACATTTTTGAGTTCTTCATATGAGTATATGTGCATATTATGAATAGATGCTGTCTTAGTTACCTAGTGCTGCTGTAACAGAAATACCACAAGTGAATGGCTTCAGCAAACAGAATTTTATTCTCTCATAGTCTAGTAGGCTAGAAGTCCAGATTCAGGGCATCAGCCCCAGGGGAAGACTTTCTCTCTCTGTTGGCTCTGGAGGAAGGTCCGTGTCATCCATCTCCCCCTGGATTAGGAGCTTCTCAGCACAAGGTCTCTGAGTCCAAAGGACACGTTTTGCTCCTAGCACTACTTTCTTGGTGGTATGAGGTACCCCTGTCTCTGTGCTTGCTCCTCTCTTTTGTATCTCAAAAGAAATTGACTTAAAACCCAACCTAATTTTGGAGATTGAGTCCTGCCCCATTAACATCATACAAGTAGGATAAGCAACACGGGGGACAATCATATCAGATGATAAAATGGTGGACAGGCACAAAATACTGGGAATCATGAACTAGCCAAGTTGACACACAAATTTTGGGGGGACACAATTCAATCCATAAGAGATGCTAATAGCTATAATTCTAATTGAACAGCCTGGCAACTGTTCTCTCCCCTTAAGTATCTGTATTTCCTTTCTCCAGTAGGGAGAACTCTAGGTCTCAATAATATCAATAGCGTTAATCATGTACTCAGTTACATAATAACCAAAAACCAAAAAACCAGACCTGTTGCCTTCAAATGGATTCTGACTCATAGCAACCATATAGGACAGAGTAGAACCTCCACATAGGATTTCCAAGGCTGTATTCTTTATAGAAGCAGGCTGCTACATCTTTCTTCTGTGGATTGGCTGATGGGTTCTAACCCCTCATCTTTCAGTTAGCAGCTGAGTGCTTAACCACTGTACCACCAGGGTTCTTTAGTAATATAATACACACTAAAACAGTTTCAGAATTGCTACACCCATACCTAAATAGATTTAAACATTCTTTGCAGCTGTTTTAATCTATGGAAACCCTGGTGGCATAGTGGTTAAGAGTTCGACTGCTAACCAAAAGGCTGGCCATTTGAATCCACCAGGTGCTCCTTAGAAACCCTATGGGGCAGTTCTACTCTGTCCTAAAGGGTAACTCTGAGTTGGAATCAACTTGACGGTGATGGATTTGGTTTTAATCTAAAGCCTGATATATATATATATATAACCAAGGTATTGTATTTTAATTTACATGGATTGATTCCTTTCTGTTTGTTCATTCTCCAGCTCTGTCTGGAAACTATTTTGATCCCTGTCAGAGCAGTCAGTAATGGTAGCCAGGCATCATCTGGTTTTACTGGACTAAATCTGGCGGAGGACATGGTAGATATGGTCCATTAGTCCTTTGCACTAATCTTTCCCTTGTATCTTTAGTTTTCTCCATTCTTCCTTGCTCCCAAAGGGATTAGACCAGTAGAGTATCCTACATGGCCGCTCAAAGGCTTTTAAGGCCCCAGACGCTACTCACCAAAGTAGAATGTAGAACATATTCTTTATAAACTGTGTTATGCCAATTTAGGTCCCCACAACCCTTTGGTCCCTCAGAGAGTTTGGATGTGTCTATGGAGCTACCATAACTTTGCTTTGTACAGGTTGTGCTGGCTTCCCCAGTATTGTGTGCTGTCTTACCTTCATCAAAGTTTCCACTTATCTATTGTTTATTAAGTGTTTTTCCATTCCCACCCCTCTTCTCCCTCCTAACCATTTGTCATAGATTGAATTCTGTCCCCACAAAATATGTGTCAGTTTGGTTAGGCCATGATTCCCAGTATTGTGTGGTTGTCCTCCATTGTGTGATTGTAATTTTATATTGAGAGGGTTGGGATGGGATTGTAATACCATCCTTACTCAGGTCATCTCCCTGATCCAAGGTAAAGGGAGATTCCCTGGGGTGTGGCCTACACCACCTTTTGTCTCTCAAGAGATAAAACGAAAAGGAAGCAAGCAGAGTTGGGTGCCTCATACCTCCAGGAATGAAGCACTAGGAGCAGAACACATCTTTTGGACACGGGGTCCCTGCACCTGAGAAGCTCCTTGACCAGGGGAAGATTGAGGACAAGGACCTTCCTCCAGAGCCTGCAGAGAGAGAGAGCCTTCCTCTGGAGCCGATGCCCTGAATTTGGACTTGTAACCTACTAGACTGTGAGAAAATAAATGTCTCTTTGTTAAAGCCATCCACTTGTGGTATCTCTCTTATAGCAGCACTAGATAACTAAAAAAAAAAAAAAAGATAACTAAGACACCATCAAAGGTTGTTTTTTTGTGTGTGTAAACCTTCTCATGAGTTTTTACAGTAATGTCCCATAGGATATTTGTCCTTTTGTGACAGATGTATTTTACTCGGTATAATGTCCTCCAGATTCATCCATGTTATGAGATGCTTCATAGATTCATCATTGTTCTTTATTGTTGCATAATACTCCATCGTGTGTACCACAGCTTTTTTTTTTAATCCATTCATCTGTTGGTCAGCATCTAGGTTGTGTTCCATCTTTTTGTTATTGTGGACAATGCTTCAATGAACATGGGTGTGCATGTCTATTTTATTTCTCTACGATATATTCCTAGGAGTGGGATTTCTGGATCACGTGGTATTTCTATTTCCAGCTTTCTACGGAAGGGCCATATCATTTTCCAAAAAGGTTGTATCATTTTGCATTCCCACCAATGGTGCATAAGATTTCCGATCTCCCCAAAGCCTCTCCAGCATTTGTTATTTCTTATTTTATTGATTCCTGCCAGTAATGCCAGGGTCAGATGGTATCTCATTGGGGTATTGATTTGCATTTTTCGAATGGCTAGAGATAGTGAACATTTCCTCCTGTGTGCTGGACTCTTGAATGTCTTCTTTGATGAATTGTCTGTTTGTTTCCGTTACCCATTTTTTTTTTAATTTTTATTGTGCTTTAAGTGCAAATTTACAAATCAAGTCTGCCTCTCACAGAAAAACTTATATACACCTTGCTACATACTCACAATTGCTCTCCCCCTAAAGAGACAGCCCACTCCCTCTCTCCACTCTTTTTTCGTGTCCGTTTCGCCAGCTTCTAACTCCCTCTACCCTCTCATCTCCCCTCCAGGGAGGAGATGCCAACATAGTCTCAAGGGTCCACCTGATCCAAGAAGCTCACTCCTCACCAGCATCCCTCACCAACCCGATGTCAAGTCCAATCACTGTCTGAAGAGTTGACTTCTGGAATGGTTCCTGTCCTGGGCCAACAGAAGGTCTGGGGGACATGATCACCAGGATCTTTCTAGTCTTAGTCAGACTGTTAAGTCTGGTCTTTTTATAAGAATTTAGGGTCTGCATCCCACTGCTTTCCTGCTCCCTCAGGGGTTCTCTGTTGTGTTCCCTGTCATGGCAGTCATCAGTTGTAGCCGGGCATCATCTAGCTCTTCTGGTCTCAGTCTGATGTGGTCTCTGGTAGATGTGGCCCTTTCTATCTCTTGGGCTCGAAATCACTTTGTGTCCTTGGTGTTCTTCATTTTCCTTTGATCCAGGTGGGTTGAGACCAATTGATGCATCTTAGATGGCCGCTTGCTAGTGTTTAAGACCCCAGAGGCCTCTCTCCAAGATGGGATGCAGAATGTTTTCTTAATAGATTTTATTGTGCCAATTGACTTAGATGTCCCCTGAAACTATGGTCCCTAAACCCCAGCTCCTGCTACTCTAGCCTTGAAAGCATTCAGTTTATTCCAGAAACTTCTTTACTTTTGGTTTAGTCCAGTTGTGCTGACCTTGCCTGTATTGTGTGTTATCTTTCCCATCACATAAAGTAGTTCTTATCTACTATCTAATTAGTAAATACCCCTCTCCCATCCTCCATCCCTCCCCCCTCTTGTAACCATCAAAGAATATTTTCTTCTCTGTTTACACTATTTCTCGAGTTCTTATAATAGTGGTCTTATACAATATTTGTCCTTTTGCAACTGACTAATTTCACTCAGCATAATGCCTTCCAGATTCCTTCATGTATGAAATGTTTCACAGATTCATCACTGTTCTTTATCGATGTGTAGAATTCCATTGTGTGAATATGTCATAATTTATTTATCCATTCATCTGTGGATGGGCACCTTGGTTGCTTCCATCTTTTTGCTATTGTAAACAGTGCTGCAGTGAACATGGGTGTGCATATATCTGTTCATGTAAAAGCTCTTATTTCTCTAGGGTATATTCCAAGGAGTGGGATTGCTGGATCCTATGATAGTTCTGTTTCTAGCTTTTTAAGGAAGCACCAAATGGATTTTCAAAGTAGATGCACCATTTTACATTCCCACCAGTAGTGTATAAGTGTTACAATCTCTCCACAGCCTCTCCAACATTTACTGTTTTGTGTTTTTTGGATTAATGCCAGCCTTGTTGGAGTGAGATGAAATCCCATTGCAGTTTTGATTTGCATTTCTCTAATGGCTAATGATCCTGACCATTTCCTCATGTATCTGTTAGCTACCTGAATGTCTTCTTCAGTGACGTGTCTTTTCATATCTTTTGCCCAATTTTTAATTGGCTTATTTTTCTTTTTGCTGTTGAGTTTTTGAAGTATCATGTAGAGTTTAGAGATCAGGTACTGATCGGAAATGTCATAGCTAAAAACTTTTTCCCAGTCTGTAGGTAATCTTTTTATTCTGTTGATGAAGTCTTTGGATGAGCATAGATTTTTAGAAGCCCCCAGTTATAGAATTTCTCTTTTGCATTGTTAGTAATCTTTCTTATACTATTTATGCCATGTATTAGGGCTCCTAATAATGTCCTTATTTTTCCTTCCATGATCTTTATCGTTTTAGATTTTATATTTAGGTCTTTGATCCATTTTGTGTTCGTTTTTGTGCACAGTGTAAGGTATGGGTCTTGTTTCATTTTTTGCAGATGGATATCCAGTTATGCCAGCATCATTTGTTAAAAAGACTGTCTTTTCCCCATTTAACTGTTTTGGGGCCTTTGTCAAATATCAGCTGCTCATATGTGGATGGATTTATGTCTGGATTCTCATTTCTGTTCCATTGGTCTATGTATCTGTTACTGTATCAGTACCAGGCTGTTCTGACTATTGTGGCGGTATAATAGGTTCTTTTTATTTTAATTTAAAATCAGGTAGAGTGAGGCCTCCCAATTTGTTCTTCTTTTTCAGTAATGCTTTACTTCTCTGGGGCCTTTTTCCGTTCCATATGAAGTTGGTGATTTGTTTCTCCATCTCATTAAAAAATGCTGTTGAAATTTGGATTAGAATTGCACTGTATCTATAGATCCCTTTTGGTAGAATAAACATTTTTACAATATTAAGTCTTCCTACCTATGAGCAAGGTTTGTTTTCCAGTTATGTAGGTCTCTTTTGTTTTCTTGCATAAGTGTCTTGTACTTTTCTTTGTATAAGTTTTCTACATCTCCGGTAAGATTTATTCCTAAGTATTTTATCTTCTTGGGTATAAATGGTATAAAAATGGTACTGTAAATGGTATTGATTTGGTGATTTCCTCTTTGATGTTGTTTTTGTTGGTGTAGAGGAATCCAACCGATTTTTATATGTTTAGCTTGTATCCTGATACTCTGCTGAACTCTTCTATTAGTGTTGGTAGATTTCTTGAGGATACCTTCAGGTTTTCTGTGTAATAGAGATAATTTTACTTCTTCCTTGACAATCTGGATGCCCTTTATTTCTTTATCTAGCCTAATTGCTCTGGCTAGGACCTCCAGCACAACGTTGAATAAGAGTGGTGATAAAGGGCATCCTTGTCTGGCTCCCAGTCTCAAGGGGAATGCTTTCAGGCTCTCTCCATTTAGGATGATGTTGGCTGTTGGCTTTGTATAAATGCCTTTTATTATGTTGAGGAATTTTCCTTCTATTCCTATTTTGCTGAAAGTTTTTATCATGAATGGGTGTTGAACTTTGTCAAATGCCTTTTCTCCACCAATTGATAAAATCATGTGATTCTTGTCTTTTATTTATGTGGTGGCTTACATTAATTGTTTTTCTAATGTTGAAACATCCCTGCATACCTGATATGAATCCCACTTGGTCATGGTGAATTATTTTTTTGATATGTTGTTGAATTTTATTGGCTAGAATTTTGTTGAGGATTTTTGTGTCTACTTTCATGAGGGATATAGGTCTGTAATTTTCTTTTTTTGTGGTGTCTTTACCTGGTTTTGGTATCAGGGATATGGTGGCTTCATAGAGTGAGTTTGGTAGTATTCTGTCCTTTTCTATGCTCTGAAATTCCTTAGAAGTAGTGGCGCTAACTCTTCTCCAAAAGTTTGGTATAACTCTGCAGTGAAGCTGTCTGGGCCAGGGCTTTATTTTATTGGGAGTTTTCTGATTAACTTTTCAATCTCTTTTTTTGTTATGGGTCTATTTACTTGTTCTACATCTGTTTGTGTTAGTTTAGGTAGGTAGTGTGTTTCTAGGAATTCATCCATTTCTTCTAGGTTTTCAAATTTTTTAGAGTACAGTTTTCATAGTAAACCGACATGATTCTTTTAATTTCATGTTGGTCTTTCGTAATATCTCCCGTCTCATTTCTTATTTGGTTTATTTGCTTCCTGCTCTGTTTTTCTTTTGTCAGTTTGGCCAATGGTTTACCAATTTTGTTGATTTTTTTGCAAAGAACTAGCTTTTGGTCTTGTTAATTCTTTCAATTGTTTTTCTGTTTTCTATTTTATTTAGTCTGCTCTAATTTTCCTTCTGGTGCCTGAGGGTTTCTTTTCTTGCTCTCTTTCTATTTGTTCAAGTTGTAGGGATAATTCTTTGATTTTGACCCTTTCTTCTTTTTCTCTGTTTGCATTTATTGATATAAATTGACCTCTGAGCACTGCTTTCGCTGTGTCCCAAAGGTTCTGATAGAAGTATTTTCATTCTCATTGGATTCTAGGAATTTCTTTATTCCACCCTTAATGTCTTCTATAATCCAGTCTTTTTTAGCAGGGTATTGTTCGGCTTACAAGTGTTTGATTTCTTTTCCCTGCTTTTTCTGTTATTGATTTCCACTTTTGTGGTCAGAGAAGATGCCTTGTAATATTTCAACGTTTTGCTTTCTGCTAAGGCTTGCTTTATGACCTAATACGTGGTCTATTCTACAGAATGTTCCATGTGCACTAGAAAAGAAAGTATACTTGGTTTCTGTTGGGTGGAGTGTTCTGTATATGTCTATGAGGTCAAGTTGGTTGATCGTGGCATTTAGATCTTCCGTGTCTTTATTGAGCTTCTTTCTGGATGTCCTGTCCTTCACTGAAAGTGGTGTGTTGAAGTCTCCTACAATAATTGTGGAGCTATCTCACTTTTCAATGCTGATAGAGTTTGTTTTATATATCTTGCAGCCCTGTTATTGGGTGCATAAATACTTAATATGGTTTTATTTTCTTGGTGTATTGTCCCTTTAATCATTATTATATAGTGTCCTTCCTTATCATTTGTGGTGGATTTAACTTTAAAGTCTATTTTGTGAGAAATTAGTATTGCCACTCATGCTCTTTTTTGATTGTTGTTTGCTTGATATATTTTTTCCATCCTTTGAGTTTTACTTTGTTTGTGTCTCTAAGTCTAAGGTGTATCTCTTGTAGGCAGCATAAAGATGGGTCTTGTCTTTTAATCCATTCTGCCACTCTCAGTCTCTTTTTTGGTGCATTTAGTCCATTTACATTCAGTGTAATTACGGATAGGTCTGAATTTAGTGGTATCATTTTGATGTCTTTTTTGTGTGTAGTTGACAGTTTCTTTTTCCCACTTAATTTATATATTGTCTTTATATATTGTCCTTTCCTCATATTCGTTGTTATTGACTTTGTTTCTGCTGAGTCTCTATTTATTTTTTATTTTTTTTATTTTGATGAGTAGGATAGTTTGTCTCCTCTGTTGGTTTGGTTTTTGGTGCTTACCTTATTATTTACCCTTATTTTTCTAAATTTAAACCTAACTTTTATTTCTTTGTGTCGCTGTATCTTCCTCTGCACATGGAAGATTTGTGGTTACATTTCTCTGTCCCTCTTTATTGTCTTCTTTTATGTAATAACATCAATGTTACCCTGTTTTGAGCTTTTTTTAAAATAATATTGCTTTTTTTTTTTTATTTCTGTGTCTGGGTTGACTTCTGATTGCTCTGCCCATTGTTCTAGTTTTGGGTTGGTACCTGATATTGATTTTCTAACCAAAGAACTCCTTTTAGCATTTCTTGTAGTTTTGGTTTGGCTTTGATGAATTCCCTAAACTTCTGTGTATCTGGAATAGTCCTAATTTCACCTTCATATTTAAGAGACAGTTCTGCTGGATATGTGATTCTTGGCAGGCAATTTTTTTTCCGTGAATTTTTTAAATAAGCCATCACACTGCCTTCTTGCCTGCATGGTTTCTGCCGAGTAGACCGAGGTTATTCTTACTGGCTCTCCTTTGTAGGTGACTTTTTGTTTATCCCTCACTGCTCTTAAAATTCTCTCTTATCTTTGGTTTTGGCAAGTTTGATTATAACATGTCTTTGTGACTTTCTTTTTACATGTACCTTATGTTGAGTTCGATGATCATCTTTGATAGATATCTTCTCATCTTTCACAATATCAGGGAAGTTTTCTGCCAAAAAATCTTCAACAGTTCTCTCTGTATTTTCTGTTATCCCTCCCTGTTCTGGTACTGCAATCACTCATACATTATTTCTGTGGATGGAGTCCCACATGATTTTTAAGTTTTCTTCACTTTTTAAAAATTCTTTTATCTGATTTTTCTTCAAATATATTAGTGCCAAGTGATTTACCTTCAAGTTCAGAAGTCCTGGCTCCTACTTGCTCAATTCTGCTTGTCTGACTTTCTATAAAAAAAAAATAAACTATGGAGTTTTCTAATTCTGTAATTTTATTGTTAATCTGAACTTCTGATTGCTGTCTATGGATTTTTCCAGCTTATCAAACTTTTCATTATGGTCCTGAATAATCTTTCTAATTTCTTCATTTGTGCTGTTCTTCTCTGGTTCAGGAGGTGTGAGTAGGCTATGTGGCTGGCTGCCTCTCCCTGAGGAAACTGCGGCCAAACACTAGTATCAGCCCACCCCGCGGCCTTGGGAATGGTGCCTGAAGGATCCCCGTGATTCAGGTCCGGTAACACCTCTCCGCTTCTGAACGGTCTCTTCCTTCCCCTGCCTCTCAGTTCATTTTTTAAGCTTGCCTTTGAAGCTCAGGGCTCCCAGTTTGTCACAAATGTACACATTTCATTTGTTTTTTTCAGGTCTTTGTTGTAAAGAGGGCTCGCCCGAAGCATCTGTCTATTTTGCCATCTTGGCTCCACCTCTCAAGGCTGTAAATCTTTATGGGAGCAAACCGTCACATTTTTCTCCTGCAAACACATCACAGACATTCCAAAAATAGAGGAGAGAAGGAAAGGTGCAGAAGAAAAAATAAAGCCGGACACTATCCAAATTTGATGAAAGACATAAACATGCAGCACACTGGCCTTGGCTCAAACCCCTGAGTTGCCAGGGTTTGAAGAGCAACTACAGGGCAATCCCCAAAGCCCAAGTCCTTTCAGTTCTCTACTTCTATCAGGTTTGGTATTGGCCAATGGCCAAAGCAGTCATAAGTTCTGTTGCAATTCAAGAGGCTACTAGACTTCTGTTTTCAATGAAAGCAGCTTCCAGGTCATTTTCCAAAAGCATGGAAAAGAAACAGGAAAAAGATGTCACCATACTGTATTCAGGTACAATAAGTAAATGCACTCAAGTGTTTTCTGAACTATGGCAAGGCATTTCTTGAGTACAAGAATTTCCCAGAGTAGAACGTAGTTCTGTTGTACATAGGGTCACTATGAGTCAGAATTGACTCAATGGCACCTAAAGACAACAGCATCAGGGAGTAGGATATTCTGCCAGGAATAGTGTCAAGAAAGGCTTCAACCAAGAAGTGAAACATTAAATGGGCATGGATACCAAGACAGCAAGAACAAGTGCCCATTTTTACAATCAATCACAAGGAATAAATACAATCAAGTGTGTTCTCAGCTATGGCAAATTGTTTCCAAAACATAATGGAGTACACAGCAGGAAGTAAGGAGTTATACCAGTAGTAGGGTCAGAGAAGAGTTTACCAGGAAGTGATGCTGAACCAAATGTGGAAATACCGGTAGGTGGTTAAGAAGTAGGAAATGGCCCAATATATTCAGGAAACCCCAAGTATTCTCCTGAGGCCACAGTGCAAGGTGATGGTATCATGAATGTAAAAATTATGAGGCGATAGGGTGAATCTATTGGGGCATTTTTGCTCCATTTCTGAGCAAGAAAGATCTTCTTTTGCCCTTTTGTGTTTCGAGATGCTTGTCCCAGTTCTACCCTCTGCAGTCACACAAAGCAAACCGCCTCTTCTCCTCATCTGAGAGCTTTCGTTTTCCTCCAAGTTATCAGATTCCCTTCTGTCCACCAGCAAAAATTTCTAAAACCCCTTCTCAAATGGTTTCAACAATTTTACTGGTTACTTTTCTAAATAGCCCTCTAGAACAAAATCAAACGTGCAGTCCAGCAGAGAACAGTGGGCTTTTTCCTGAGGGCTCTGCTAGGCCTCCCATGTAGGTTGACCATGGAGGTCCTTATACTCATTGCTTTTCTTTGAGGCCATAATGCTAACCCTGTTCCAGAAGGTCCAAGAGAAAGCATGGGAAGGTGGTATGTGTACCATATTCTGGGGCTCAGAGCCAGGAAGGTCAAAGAATTTGGGTCAACAGTCTACCCATGAATGATGGTACCTTTAGGCACCACATCAAAGAGTTCTATTCTGCGCTGATTTTCGATAAAGGATGGGTCTTTTGGGGGACTCATCATTCATCACTCATTGATCCAACTAACATATGTCAAGTATCTACTATGTGTCAGGTACTATCCTACTTTCTGGGACTACATATATAAGGCAGACCTTGTGTTTGCCCCCAAGTTGCTTATAATCATTTTAAAGAAGATAGATTTTTAAATGAGGATCTCACATGAATATCTGGGTGGTGAGGGGAGTGTTATCATGTAGGGATTATAGAGTGATCTGATACTTAGAGCAGGAATATCAAGTAGTTTAGGCAGACTCAGCAAGCTGTGACATGAAATATAACAATGTTGTTGTTGTTGTTATGTGCTATTAACTCAATTCCAACTCCTACTAATCCCATGTAATAGAGTAGAACAGTCCCATAGGGTTTCCAAGGCTGTAATCTTTATAAGAGCAAATAGCCAGCTCTTTCTCCCCTTTTTCGTTAGTAGCCAACACTTAACAATTGTACCACCAGGGCTCCTCTAACAGTGAACATTCATATAATCTTAGTCTGTAGCAGTCACTGTTGTTAAAGGTGGCATCCTCTCAACAACCCTATGAGAAGGATAGAGTTCTCTTAATCTGACAGGTGATGGGAGTGAGGCATAGAGAGTTTCAATGCCTCATTCAAGGTCATATGGCAGGTATGTAGAAACACTGGGACTCAAGCCCAGGAGTTTGGCTGGGGCCTGCTGTCTTCACCATCATGGTTCACCATGGAGAAGAAGGGAGGGGAGAGAATATCTTCTAGCCAAAGGAAACAACCTATGTGAAGCCTCAGCTACAAAGGAAGCCTGAGAGGGCTTCAGAGTGGACATGTGTTTCTAGGACTGGAGCAAAGTGGATCAAACAGTGTCAGAGGAGTGGCTTGGGGGAAACAATGGCCATTACACTGTTATTATTCCGTGGTCTCTCAAGTCACCCCAACAGATGTTAACCTTTTTAAGGGCAGAGGAAAGGTTCAATTCATTCTTTCTATATTATTTCCCTTATAACAACTTCCTAACCCCTGCCAGAAGAGTTGCCACATTTTTCTTGTTGCCATGTTTGGATTCAAAATGGGCCCTCAGAACTGAGAGATGTCAACAATGATGTCACACAAGGGTTACTAGAATCCTCGGTGTTCACTCAGATTCCAGTGGCTTTTTGGAGAGGTTGTTGATCTGAGATCTTCTGTGGGAGAGCGACTTAAACTACCAGTTCACAGACAGTGTTTCCTAAATTAGCATTGTCGAGCTAGGGAGAGTTTGGGACATCATCTCTAACTGGCAGGAGGGAAAAAACTCCTTCAGAAGGCCGTTCTTTTTGTCTCATCTTCACCCAGCCAGGATGGAGCGGCAGAATGCAATGAGGAGGACTTTCTCTAAGAATTGAGGTAAGAGCATGAGGAAAATGCTTCCTGATCAATTACAGCTGGCAGTGAGGGGTTGTATTTCCCTGAAAAAGAGGACTACAAGGAGAGAAGATGAAACCTGTGCTGTGGGATGACCGGGCTCACTGAGGTTTTTGCTGAGAAAGTACTTCCTGCCATTCTGTAGACAACTAAGCAAAGTAGGTGATGTGAAAGAATAAATGGGTTAATTATAAAATTCTACTGCAACCTGAGGGTTTTTCAGAGTAGGGAGGAGAAGACACTCAATGTTTTAGGCATGATATTCCTGCTTCTATCTCTGGGATTGAAGGAGGCAAGTGGTCACCTAGGGCAGTGGGTGAAGGGCCAGGAAGAACGGTGGTTATGGAGACTTGTACTTATTTTTAATATGTTCTAATGAGATTGAATTGACAAGTCATGTGATGAATTAAAAGAAATAAAATTATTTGAGGAGTTTGGGGAGTGGGTGGTGTGAGAGAACACAGTACCCCACGCTGACCCAGAGTTCCCAGTCGCTGTGAGCCCCAACAGTTCCCAGCCTGGACTCAGGCAGCAGAAGGTCTGGGCACGACTTGCTGCCTGAGCTTCAGGGACTTGCCCTTTTCCTCCAAGTTCTAAAGTTCTATTTAGACTTGAAGTTTTAAAATTTTACCACACTGAACCTGAGCTTGTGCTGTACTTCCTGGTGGCGCACCCTGATCCTGTATCCTCTTCCACCACCCACCCCTTTTTCTTCTCTGCTTTTCTCCTGTGTTGCCCCACAGTGGCTGAGCCCTGCTTTCTGCTCCCTCCTTGGTCTCTGTATCTCTCTAACATACTCCTGGGAGGTCCCTCCTCTCTATCCTGTATCTCACCATGGAGTTTTCTGTCCATCCAACTCACACAACCTACCTCCAAATCTTTTTTCATTCTGAACTCTCTAGTCCTTCCCTCAGATACAGAAAAACCTACAGACCTTTAGGCTGACAGGGATGATCCACCCAGACACACCTAGGTGAGGTGGTTGTATTTGACCACCGATGTCTCTGGAATCAGGACTCTCAGATACATACAGTCATCTGTTTTCTGCCTGAGGACCTTGAAGCGGTTCATCTAAGATGGACCTGTAGAGGGGACTTCTGTTTACAGAAAGACAAGTTTAACCCTCTACTATTGCTTGTTTAGGAAGGGTACAAGGAAGAGGTATACATGTAAGACTTTAACAAAGTATACAAATTTTCTTTCTCTTTAAGTACAGTGCCTCTATAAAAAGTCCTCCCTTTAAAGAGAGTTAAGAGATGAGACTTTCTCCTGTTTGAGTGTTTACTTGCTAAATATGCTAAGAAAATCACCGTTTTAGAAGAAATCTTTAGAAGTTTCAGACAATTAAAAAGGTTCACGGAAATGAGGACATTTACATGTTCCAAAGAAGGGAATTCACTTGGCATTCAACATATCAATGCCATGAAAAAATTAATTTGAAGATTCTTTATTTACAAATATGATACCCTGCAATACTATCTTCAAAGGGCATAAGCTCTCGTTACAAGGTACTACTATCACTAGTAAGGGACCTTCGGTGGCACAAAGTGTTTGCGCTCTACAAATAAACGAAAGGTTAGTGGTTCCAGCTCACACAGGTGCGTCCTGAAAGAGAGGCCTTGCTTCTGCTTTCATAATGATTGCAGCCAAGAGCACCCTATGGAGTGCAGCTGTACCCTGTACACATGGTATAGCCATGAGTCAGAATCCACTGCTTGGAAATGGCTACCGTCAGTAGTACCATTTTGCAGAGATTTTATTGTTCACAGCAATGCCCCCAAAAGGGTGGTAGGTTCTGTGAAAAAGAAAGAAGGGATGAGGTCTGCAGAGGTGGAGGATGCTGGTGATGGAGAGGCCTCCAGGGATTCCTGAGACCAGAGCCTTGGGCTCCTATATGAAGATCAGGGCCATGAGAGCTCATGTAAATTAACTATTCTCAGAGGTCTCTATCCGAGAGGAAAATGCCCAAGAGTCCACAACATCTCAAGCAAAAAGTCCAAGCTCTAGGCCCAGGGAGACTCCACAACCATCAGAGAGGTCTTTTCCCTCAGCTTCCACTGAGCAGACATCTCATTCATCCAGCTAAGGGGCTGCTCCAGAGAAGCGATGGGTCAGGTGTGCATATTTCACCCAGGTGTGCTCGGTCAAGGGAGTGGCTGTTGCCTGGCAGACCAAAACCTCCTTTGCCCCCATGGGCAAGATGCCCCAGGTCTTTGAGGCTGAGCTCTCTGGGGAGAGCACCATTGGCTCTGTCCTCAGTCTGGCCAACACTGAGTCCCTGGTCAGCACTCTGGGGCCCCGGCGGGAGGGGCCCCAGGCCAGCACAACAGTGCCCAGTGTCTGAGGAGAGGAGCATGGGGAGAGCCCCTGCGCAGCCACCCCGGAGTGGCTAGTGACCCATGAGCTCCGCTTCCGCCGCTTGGCCTGCTGCCTTGTGTTCAAGTCTCAGGAGGCCCTGGTGGCTCACAGGGAGCATGACCCAGGGCTTCAGCTGCCAGGTCTTCTGTGAAGGGCTGCTGGAGAAGCAAGTGCCATGCTTAGCCCAGTTCAGGCCTGGAGGCTGCCACCAGCTGGCCAGGTGCCAGCTGATGGCCTCCAAGAAGAGGGAGGTGAGGGAGAAGAGCATGGTCTGCAGGAGCTGGAGGAGCAGCTGGAGAGGCAGAGAGAGGAGCTGAAGAGGCTGAGGCACCAGCTGGTGGGGTTGCAGAGGTGGGGGCCAGGCTGCAGAGGGTGGGGGCACAGCAGCAAAGCCAGAGAAGAAATAGTCTGAAGACCTGCTAGCACCCTGGGCCTGGGAGGAGCAGGGCATTTGTGCTGGGAAATGTGGGTCCTGTCACCAGCTGCTACCCAAAACATATGTGGTTTGAATCTACCCAGCGGCCCACGGAAGAAAAACCTAGCCATCTACTTCTGTACTATCACAGTCATTGAAAACTCTATAGAGTGCAATTCTACCCTGAAACAACTGGGTTCACCATGCGTTGAAATCAACAACAGAACCGTAGGTTTTTGTTCTGTTAAGGCCTTTATTCAGGCTGCTTTAACCCACTTGCTCTGTAAGAACCTCTCCTCCTGGCCCTGTGTCCCCACCCACCTACTCCAAGTGCACGGAGAGCTGCAATCCTAGGGGGACCTGGATGGAAGGAGCCCCAGGACAGCTGACTTCAGACACCAGGTCTGCTCAGAGGTTCCCCTGGCCCAGGAGAGTAGAGGACAGGCCTCATCTGGATGGTGAGGTCTTGGAACCCTGAGAACGAGCACAGCATAAGTAGGGGGAGAGAAATGGGATTTCAGTGGGACTTGGGATGCTGCTCTAAGGGAGCTCCAAGGGAGGTGTGCTGGTGAAGGGGGTGTCTCTGAGTTCTTTGCATATAAAGAACCAGAGAGAAGGCAGGCTGTGAGGAAACCTAACTATAGGTGAGCAGTGGGCATAAAGCCCTAACCAAGGACTCTGGGTCGCTTCTCAACATCCTCCAAGCAGAGAAAGCAGGAAGTCCTGGTTAGAAAAAGAGGAATAGGTGGTGAAATAAAGAGCTCACCCCATTCAAGTCTACTGCCCTCACTGGGGGAGTTTGGGTTTATTGCTGTGATTTAGTGTTGTTGCCTCTTTGGAGGATTGGGAGGTGGTTTAGGAAAACTCTCCTGGGTGTCACCCTTTTCTGCATAACACTAGATCTAGTAGTGTCTGCATAACTCATGCAAAGGATGAGTTCCTAGGATGTAAGGGAACTTTTTTTTCTTTTAAAAAAGCTTTTTCTGTTTGATTTTGCACATATCAATAACACTAGCTTGTTCTTTCTTTTTTTCTGTGGTATAATTTGGCCGATCCTGAGTTCAGAGAACTGGAAGAAAAAGACTGGGCTGGAACTATAGGAACAAAGGCAGACGAGGCCTCTTAACCCTGGGAGAACACAGATGGTTACAGGTGAGGCCAGCAAGGGGCAGATTCAGGCCCAGACTGTATAATGAGCAGAAAAGCCCAACTCTTAGACACATCATCAAGTCCCAGGACCTGGGAAGCCCTGGAGATGCCAGGGGCATGTCAATCCTCCTGGGAGATAAGACCCCAAATGGCACAGGGAAGCCTTCAGGGGCAAGGAAGGGAGGGCAGGGCCTCCAGGACGGGCATCTCCATCCACAGGCTGCCCTATATATATTTCTCAGTGACAGTAATGGCTTCTGTGAGGGATGGGGTCAGAGGCAGACAGAAGCGAGAGCTTTGAAACGGAGTTAATTCTGCCAGTACCTGAAGGTGAAAAAGGAAAGCCTGTGATTCTCAGAGGTACAGAACTATGAGGGGGCTGACGTATACAAGGTGGGCAGAGGTGTTTGGAGAGGTCCATCTGTCCAAAGACTTATGACCATAGTCTTCATTATCCTAAAAACAGCAATTTCCCAGTTAACTTCCTCTACGTTTAAACCAAACCCAAACCCATTGCCACTGAGTCCTGATAAAAGGCCTGGAGTGCGCAAGGGTGGTTTTTTCAGTAGAGCAATGAGGGAAGGAAGGTGGTAACAGCATACCAGACAAAGAGACTCTTCTTTGTGCCTTGTTATACTCAGTTGCACATGGTGTCCAGCGGTCATCTTTGCGTATACACATGTACATGCATTAAGGGTAACTATATTGAGCCTCACGGAATTCTTTTTGGTCCTTTCTAGGGATAGAGATCCGAACAGGTCACTGGCTCCATATACCAAACATGAAATCTGCAGAGTCTGACTTTTATACAGTCTGTGCTTGTGTTCTCTATCCAGGGATTAAAATCTTTGATCTGACATTAAAGATTGTTCTTTTCCCTATAAGAAAAAGAGGAAGACCCTCAACAAAATGGATTGACACAGTGGCTGCAACAATGGGATCAAACATGGCAACAATTGTCAGGGTGGCGCAGGATGGGGTAGTATTTCCTACTGTTGTATATAAGGTCATTATGAGTCGGAACCAACCTGATGGCACCTAACAACAACATTAAAAAAAAGTTTTAAAAATATATCTGTCATATTTTACAACTTGCAAATATCTTATAATCTTATTATGACATACGTAGCAGTACAAATTTGTAAAGAAGTTATAACACAAACCATCCCTACACAGGTATTTTGCTCCTGCTCCCCCAAGGTGTCCAGTGTTCAAAGACACATGAGTGTCCTTCCTTACATTTCTCTTTTCTGGGAGACATGTTACAGTTGTACGTATCCATGTAGATCTATTTGCATGTTTACTGTTACAGAACCTTTCACACAGTCTACCTACATTACTCCTTGCCCCTTTTTTCACTTAACATATGGCACTAATGCTATCTGTTTGGTTCTTCTAATTTTTTAACTCATATTTATACACAAAGAACGTAAATAAATGGCAGCAATGATGGTGTGCAACCTATACACTTTCATATAATTCTACAGAAATGAAAACACATACCATGTATGGTGGTTAAGCATAGTCATTTCAGTATGTTCTAGCTCCCCACCCCTTGTCCCTTCCCATAACTGAATCCAAGATAGTTCATATCAACAATCAGGTAAATGTTCTATCTTATTATTCTTGCTTAAACTGTCATATTCACACATGCAAACAAGCGCATCTACTCATTTATGCACATATATATACTCGTACCCAAATATATTCGGTTATTATTGTTTTACCCATATGGGCTCACTTTATATATATACTTCTCTGTATCTTGCTTTTTTTCTTCAATAATACTTCACAGTAATTTTACTTACTAATCTTCTATAGCTCTATTTCATTCTAATGACAACTATGTATTATTGTATGATATGGTTGTTATATTATTATTCTAATATTATTAGAATATTTGAATATAATATATTAAAATTTTATTATAATATCACATCATCAATGGACACTAATTTTATTTTTCCTTTTTTGTCATTAATAATGACCATCCTTTGTATATACTACGTGGAGCCCTGGTGGCATAGTGCTTAAGAGCCCAGCTTCTAACCAAAAGGTGGCAGTTTGAATCCACCAGCTGCTTCTTGGAAACTGTATGAGGCAGTTCTACTGTGTCCTTAGGGTTGCTATATACTATAAGATTTGCGTCTGTGGGGTAGATTCTAATGAGTGAGGTTTCCAGTTCAAAGAATGTTTTAAAAGCTTAGAGCCCTGTCTATGTCTTTCCCCTAAAAGGCTATAATAACACACCTGTCTTTGTCATCTAGTGCTGCTATAACAGACATACCACAAGTGGATAGCTTTAACAAAGAGAAATTTATTCTGTCACTGTCTAGTAGGCTACAAGTCCAAATTCAGGGTAGCTTTCTATCTCTGTTAGCTCTGGAGGAAGGTCCTTGTCATCAGTCTTTTCTTAGCCTGGGAGCTTCTCAGTGCAGGAACCTCAGGTCCAATTGCTTCCCTTTCCTTTTATCTCTTTTAAGGTAAAAGGTGATGCAGGCCACACCACAGGGAAACTCGCTTTACATTGGATCATAGTAACGGTGTTAGGATCCCACCCTAATCCTCTTTAACATAAAATTACAATCACAAATGGAGGACAATTACACAATACTGGGAATCACAGCCCAGACAAATTGATATACACAGTTTTGAGGGGACATAATTCAATCCATGACAGCACCTTCCAGCCACGTCTGAGGGCATCCTTCTTCCCACAGCCCACCCAGCCATAAGTGGTGTTGATTTTTAAATTGTGCCAGTATCACTGGGATTTTGATTGATATTTTCTTAACTATCATTGTTTTTGAAACTTTGATTATGTTTATTGGGTGTTTGGATTTTTTTCTGAATGGTCGGTTAATTGCTCATTACCAACAGTTCTGATGAGGGCCACAATACACAGACCCCGAAAAAATGGGAGAAAAGCAAAGAACAGAACTCAGATTATTGAAAAGTCCAGACTTACTTGATGAGTTGAGACTAGAGGATTCCTTGAGATTATCGCCCTGAGAAACTCTTTAAACCTTGTACTGAAACTATCCTCTGAGGCCATCTTTTAGCAAAATAGCAGATTGGCACACAAAATAAAGGGTATTATCCATCAGTATGGCACTCCATTAAAAAACCATTATATGAGGCCAAAATGTCAACCATTACTCTAAAGCAAAGGTGAGAACATAAGGGGGCAGGGAAACTAGAGTACTGGAAATGGAACAACCAGAACACAATTAAAGACACTGTTGACCACATTGTGAAAAATCTGAACGATTTTTGTGGAAATTGTCAGATGGGAACCTAATTTGCTGAGTAAAGTTTCACCAAAAACAAAACATTATTTAAAAAAATCATTGCTCATTTTCCAAGTACCAAATTTTTGCGTCTGCTTCATTTAAAGTAGGAGTAGTTATTAGTCCTTTGTCATCTACACTTCAAATTTTTTAATCTTTTGCTTATCTTTTTTTTTGCAAGCTCTTTTCCCTTCTTCAATAATTGAAATATTTTATGCTCAATTACATCTACCTTTTCTCTTATAATTTCTGGATTTCCTATATAGGTTAAGAAAATCTTACATGTAACTTCCTAATTTTCTATTAAGATTGTTGTTGATTTATATATTACATTTGTAAATCTATGTGGTATTTTGGTACACTTTTCTATAAGGACAATCGGTTGAGTCAGCACCATTTATTATATAAATCATAATTTTCCCTGGTTGAAATATCAACTCTGTCTTCGTGGTTATTAGGATCTCCCTATGGATTTTCTATTTTGTTCCATTGGTGTATTTCTCAGTTCCTAGTTTTTTTTTTAGTATAAACCCTGGTGGCGCAGTGGTTAAGAGCTATGGCTGCTAACCAAAAGGTTGGCAGTTCGAATCCACCAGGCGCTCCTTGGAAACTCTATGGGGCAGTTCTACCCTGTCCTATAGGGTTGCTATGAGTCAGAATCGACTTGACAGCAATGGGTTTGGTTTTTTGTTTAGTATAACGTATTAATTTGTTCTATTCAATGAAAGAAGGCTGCACTTACTATCCTTTTTCATATTTTGGTTGTCTATCGTATAAGGACCCCTGGTGGTACAATAGTTAAGCACTTGGCTGCTAACCGAAAGGTTGACAGTTCGAACACACCCAGCAGCTCTACAAGAGAAAGACGTGGGGATCTGCTTCTGTAAAGATTACAGCCCCTTCCCTCCCCCCTACCCCCCCAAAAAACCTAAGCGGCACTTCTATTCTGTATTCAGTTCAACAGACAACTATTTTGATATTCTAATGGAAATCGCATTATATACATATCTTAGTTTTGAAACACTTGACTTTTGTTTTACAAGTCTTCACGTTCGGGAGAACAGGCATTTTTTTCGTATTCAATCAGGTTTTGTTTTATTTACTTCAGTAGATTATTTTCTTCATATAGATCTCCTACCGTTTCTATCAAAACATTTCCCTAAGTATCTTATTGTTTTTGACACTATTTGGTACAATCAAATAGCAGAGGAAAGAGAATGGTCTATCCTTCCCATTTCCATTTTTTTGGGTGCTTATTTCTGGTCAGAAATATAGCACTGATTTTGGTATATATGTCCTGTATCCTGCCACTTTATCAGCAATTTTATATTCGTCCTCTAGGTTTGCAATTATATCAGCATTAAAAAAGTTTTAAAATCTTTTAATAGTTACCCTCGTTATTTAAAATTTCTGGCTTATTCATACATCAAAACTATATTCTGGGATAGAAGTAATTATAGCTATCTTTGTTTAGTTGCAAACTTTATCAAAATGAATGGACTGTTTTGTAGTTTATCCCACATCTGCTAAGTTTTGGGATAATTCATTGTGCACCAGTAGATAACAAACACATTGACCTTGCCGACCATGATTGCATTTAGGTTCGTGGACAAGTTGAGGAGAGTTTCATCTTCACCTATTCTTTGATGGATCCTGTCTAAGGCCAAAATTACCTGTTCTTCGCATGTTTCATGAAATCTGCTGAGAGTCATCCAGGCCTGTTATTTTCTTTGCAGGAAGATTTTTAACTCTAATCCATTTTCGACTCAACGGCAGCAGGCGAGTAAAACAATCCATTTTGCTTCATGGAATCTTCTGGCAATAATTTATTAGACAAGTTTCCAATGTGTGCTCTAGGCTGCTGGAAAGCCATCTTTAAAGATTATGTGGATATTCACTCTTTTCAGCCTTATCCAAACTCTTAATCAATCCCAGATTCTCCCCATTTCCACAAAGGTTCTTTCCTGCATCCACTCCTGGTACCAGTTCCCTCATCTCAGACTTTGTATTTTCTGAAAAGAAATGAACAGTGTGCTATCCAAGCAGTGTCGTGTCCACCGGCTCCTGAGAATACTGTCTTCAAATATTCTTTTATTTTCTATTTTTGTCTGTACTTATTACTTTCTTTTTCATACCGCATCCTTATTGTTTTAAAGTTCTGCTTTTCATGTCTGGGTCTGAAACTCAGCTGGGATTGCCTTTGTGTGTGGTGTGGTGTCCAGTTGCATGTGGGGATCAAAAGGACACATTTTTCAGGAGGGTGAGGATGGGGAGGGTGCTGACACATTGCAGGGATCACAAGAAATGTCACGGAACAATTTGTGCATGAATTGCTGAATGGCAAATTAATTTACTACCTAAATTTTCACCTAAAGCACAAGAATGTTACACACATACATCCCCATCCCCACACAGGCACATTTTGGAAGTAAAAGGCAGAGAGAGGCAGTTGGGGCGGTTGGGGCGGCCACAGTGGGTGCTGCGCTTGGGGAGAGGAGCGCTCCAGGGCTTCACCGGGTCCTGGGCCCAGCAGAGCTGGCAGAGGACCGGAGCCTGGGTCCGGTGCCTCTGGCGAAGGACCAGCTCCCCTCATACCTGCCAGCCAGCCTCTAGCCCCTGCTCTTGTCCCTCTGGGTCTCCGCCGCCAGTCTCCTCATTGCTACCACTAAAATTTAGGGGGAAGCCAACGCCACGGAGAGGGCAGCCCAGAACCTGGACTTCAGGATTTCCACGCGCACCGCCCGGCCTGCAGCACTTCCGCTGCGAATCGGTCAGCTGTCTGGTATCCCTAGGACGCTGGGCACGGGTGAGTGAGTTGTGATCACACATGGGCTTCTAAATCCACCCATAGGAGGCCCCGGGGGGTGCACTTCTGGGAGGAAAAGGCCAGGCCAAAGAGGCCACACTGTCAGGTGGACCCTCTCTTTCCAGGCTGGACTCACCGGCTGCACCGCACCGGGAAGAGTCCTCCCAAGGGCTCACCCCTAAGGCCACGATCAGACTTTGGGGATCCCCAGGCTCCCAGAGCTACAGTACTGCACGGGGAGGGTAAGGTAGTGCTTCCAGGCCACCTCCTGGCAGCAGTTCCTCCTGAATGTGACCCATTTGCCAGCCTGAATTTCTTGCACTGTTTTTCCACCAGCCTGGCATTCTGCAACAGAAGCTGCAGGGAGAGTTGCTTCATGAAGCTGCTTTGCACTGAGGTCCTGAGCCTGTGCACTCTCAGCACGAGATCCCATGATTTTAGTTGGATGATTTCTTTCCAATGACATGTTTTCCTAGATTTTCTTCTCCCCCAGCTCAGATTTTCTTCTCAGCCCTATCTATTTCTTTGTCCTTTTCCTCCCATCTCCATTTTGTTGGCTCCTAAGACATCTCTCAGTTCTTTTGCCCCCACCCTCCCTTGACCCTGCCACTGTAGACCCCTCCCTGGAAGACCCCCATGGAAGGTGCTAGAGAGTGATTCATGGGCCTCCAGCTGCTCAGGAACTTGGGGAGGGGGTATCTAGGGATCTACACTTCTAAGAAGCTCTTCAGGTAATTCTGGTCCTGATGCAATGGAAGGTTTTATTTTAGAGGTCAGCTGTGAGCAGGCCCCTACTGAGCATGGCTGTGGCAGGTTTCCCACACACCCCTCTGCTTTGCTCAGTCTGGGGGGAGACAGAAGATGGTAGAGCTAAGCTGCAAGGATTTCCTGCAGCAAAGCCTGCCCTGGTCTGGGCTAGGCAATTTGTTTCCCCAATTCTCATCACTAGCTGTGAACAGACCGTTCTCTGCTCAGACTAAAGAAGAATAACAAAATGAGCTCGAAACAGTAAATGCCTGCTTGAAGCCCTAGTTGCTAAAAAAGGGGGAGGGGGAGGGGGAACAAGAACCCAAAGGATGTGAAATGAGCCTCCTCTTTTGACATCCTGCGTGGTCCCTAACTTTCTCATCTTCCACCTCCCAAGACTGTACAAACTGAGTTCAGATCCTGGAATAAAGATCCCCAGGAATATTGCTGCTTTCATCACCCCGTGAGGGTTTCCCCAGTGCTGGCCAAAATAAGGTCTGAGAATCCTCCAGGGGCTGCCCAGGCCTGTGTACTGGACATTCAACACACCGAGGTTCAGAACCACTTCAGCTTCCCAACACTCGGGCTTGACCCCAGGGACCTGACCCAGAGGATGCTGAGACTTTCTGAAGTCAATACTCCCACCCACTCCTCAGGTTCTCCCCATCTGAGCCTCAAGATCAGTCAGGCCTCATGTCCTCTCAGCAGCATTCCTGTTAAAGGATAACTAAAGGTACTGTAAGGATCCCTGGTGGTGCACTGGTTAAAGTGCTCAGCAGCTAGCCAAAAGGTTGGTGGTTCAAACCTGGCCAGCCACTCCACAGGAGAAGAGGTGGCAGTCTGCTTCTGTGAAGATTTACAGCCTTGGAAACCCTATGGGGGCAGTTCTACTGTGTCGTACAGGGTCTCTGTGATTTGGAATCGACTTGATGACAGTGGGTTTGGGTTTTTAAGGGCACTGTGGGTTTGTGCTCTATACCCTGAGAACCTGCCCCCTCTGAAAGGTGGAAGGAGCTACTGAAAGGACACCATCGTAACCGGCATAAGCCACAGCCCATGGTGCTGAGGGAAAACTGGAAGGGAGAGAGAGGTGGATAAGTTAGAAAGGCCCGGTTCTGTAGGCAGCCAGGGGCCAGGGTGACCTGAAGCCACAAAGCTGACCAGAGACGAAAAGCTTCAAGCCCGCCCCTCCTGAGTCCATTTCTTCTTTCAGAGAAGAAAGTCTTTCCATGATCTTATTGGCTAGTCCTGAAAGGCCTTTGCTTTAACATGAAGGAGCCTCCAAAGCCTCTTGGGGCAAAGAATGACCCAGGAGACCCTACCAACCACACTCCATCCTTCCCGCAAGTCAGAGGGCCAGTAATTTCAGCCTTCCAGCTACTCCACCGATCTGATGACTTGAAACAGGATTTCACTGAAGCTCAAACATGACATAGACTGGACATACTCCTGGGTTCTCTTCTCACAGCTGATCGCCTTGTTCCTAGTTTTGTTACTAAACTTAGATACAGAATGAGAAGGGGAGCTTGTGGAATGCCTGGCATCTTAGCGGCAGTTTCTTTTTTTCTTGAAGAGAGAAGAGGTGAAAAGAAGGCAGCATTTACTGTGTCCTTTTCCATGAGTCTCAAGGAATTCTCACAAAGACCCTCTCAGGTAAGGACTGATGGGAAGTGCCTTGCTTTTCTTTTAAACTTTGCCCTGAGGCGCTTTGATTATGGAGTACATACGAAGAATTTTCCCCTTAGGGAAGCATTCTAATTCTTACCTAGACTGTAAGCAGAATGACGACATATTAAGCGCTAAGCTTGGTACATAAGGGAGTGGGAACCCCTCAAAGCAGGCCTGTGGAGAGGTTCATTCATGATTCCCTGGGAGGCACACCCATTGCTCCAGACATCTTTGAAATGCCTCCCTGGGGAAGGCCTTCAGGGCTGATTCCTGGCCACGTGGGAATTCAGTCCCATTTTTCTGTTAACAATGCTCATTTGGGGTCCAAAATGACATTAACCGGTGTCTCATTTCCAAGGCCTCTGCTGTGAGTGTGACTAAGAGATAATATGTGAATTCTTAGAAAATCCTGCAAGAAAGGTGCTTTTTAAATTCAGTATTTTTCAAACCAATGAAGTTTTCATTCTTACTGAAAAAGGAGGAAAAAAAATGCCACAAACTTGTGGCGGGGGGAGGCCGGGCGGGGATATTTACAATGAACATAACTACCTAAGGATAGGCATTCAGAATATGTTAAGATCCCTCTCAGTGAATAGAGAAAAAGCAAAAACCCAATGGAGAAGAGTCACTAGAAGGCAGATTATAGCAGAGGCACCTAAAATGGCCTATAAACCCAAGCTCCTCAGAAGTAATCAGGGATCAGCACAGAGACCACACAGAATGGTCCTTCCCACACAGGGAGCAGTCCAGGGCCAGGCCCCTGAAGGAATGTGTTATGAAGCTATCACTGAGAAAAGAGGATCAGTCTATACCACCACTGGGGCCCACTCGGCATCCTGCATGCCTTTGATGAGAGTTGCCCAGAGCACCTATGTTCTGCTTCTGGTTAAAGGAAAAAATCAAGTGATCTTATGGAGTGTGGTTTGGAAAGCATTTCTTTTAGTCCAGCTTCTCAAAATGGGTTTATGCTACCCAAGAGGAGAAAATCAGAGGGAAAACCCATACAGTGCACAGATGGGCAGACGACCTATCTATCTCCCTGGGGCCAGCCCTGAAATCCTATAGCCTATTTCAAGGTGGCACAGCATGGCCATATTGAGAGGGAAATCTCCATGGTTCCCTGAGATGAGCTCACAGCTCTGCCCATGCCCTGGCCCATTCCAGCACCACCTCTCGCCCCAGAATCTAGGATTTAGACTTGACTAATTAGCTCACCACTTAAAATTCATTGCTCAAAATCCATTTCCTTATTAAGGGTCAACCTGACCACCCATTTAAAATTGCAACCAGAAAAACTCTTCCCTCCCATTCACACTCACATGCTCCCTAGCCCTGCCCTATTTTATTACTAGCACTTATCACCTTTAACTGTCTTAGTCATCTAGTGCTGCTGTAACAGAAATACCACAAATGGATGGCTTTAACAAAGAGAAATTTACTTTCTCACAGTCTAGTAGGCTAAAAGTCCGAATTCAGAGCACCAGCTCCAGTGGAAGTCTTTCTCTCTCTGTCATCTCTGGAGGAAGGTCCTTGTCACCAATCTTCCCCTGGACTAAGAGCTTCTCTGAGCAGGAACCCCAGCACTGCTTTCTTAGTGTTATGAGATCTCCAACTCTCTGCTTACTTCTCTTTCATTTTATCTCTTGAAATAAAAGCTGGTGTAGGCCACACCCCAGAGAAACGCCCTTTACATTGGATCAGGGTTATGACCTTAGTAAGGGGGTTACAATCTCAACCTAATCCTCTTTAACATAAAATTACAATCACAAAATGAAGGACAACCACACAGTACTAGGAATCATGGCCTAACCAAGTTGAGACATATTTTGGGAAGACACAGTTTGATCCATGACATTCCACCATTTGCCCCCTAACCAAATTCATGTCCTTGCTACATGCAAGATGCACTTACCCCATCATATTACAGGAAGAGTCTTAAATCAGCGCCGAGTCTAAAATCCAAAAATTCCTCTAAATCTGTGAAATCTAGAATATAAGTTATCTGCTTTCAAATACAGTGGCAGAACAGGCGCAAGGTGTACATCTCCATTACAAATGGAGAAACTGGAAGAATAGAAGGGGTAACAAGCACCAAGCAAGTTAACAGAACACATTACATTAGCCCTAAAGGTTTTGCAGATAATCCTCTGTTCTCTGAGACCATTTACACAATGGCCCAGACCTCTGAACTCTAGGTATTGGCCACACTCTCCAGATTCTGAGTGGAAGCCCCAGAGCCCTGGGCTTCAGCTCTGCCTTCCTGACCCACTGGGATGGCAACTCTGCTCCCTCAGCTTTAGTCATACCATTCTCCTGGTCCATCTGAGTGGCAACTCCACCCTTAGAAACATCAGAAGCCATGGCTTCACTTTGAAACCCCAGAGGTCAAGGCTATACCTTTTGAGACTAAGGCAGCTCAACTTCTGACATTCCTTGTCTCTTTAACCTCTGCTTTTTGGCTTCTTGGCCTCTCGGCCCTCTGGCCTTATGCACACATCTGTCCTATTGGGGCAAGTGTTCCAAAGCTCACTAGCTCCCCCAATAAGTGCCTGGAGGCACCCCACTCTGCTAGGAAGCCTCCAGCACACAGGCTTTCTTGCTCCATGGGTCGACTCCAGTGCTGCCTGGCCCTGGTTTCCTGGGTGTGCTGCTCCTGGCTCCCTGCTGCTGCTAGTTCTCTGCTGCTGTTTCTCACCATCTGTACCTTCTCGGGTGTTACCAGTTCTCCTCACTTCCTTCTGAGTCTGTCCATTCACAGTTTCAAAACCACTTCCACATTTTAAGTATCTGTTAGAGCAGCACCTCATTCTCTTGGTATCAAATTCTTTCTTAGTCATCTAGTGCTGCTACAACAGAAATACCACAAGAGGATGGCTTTAACAAAGAGAAATTAATTTTCTCACAGTCTAGTTGTCTGATGGTCCAAATTCAGGGTGTCGGCTCCAGGGGCAGGCTTTCTCTATCAGTTTTGGAGGAAGTCTTTGTCACCTTCTCTAACTGTGCCCTATTTTATTATCAGCACTTATCACCTTTAACATAATAAATATTTCCTAGTTTATTACATTTATTATCTATTGTCTCTCCACTGGACTATAAGCTTAGTGAGGACAGGAATTTTTGTGTGCTTTATACACTGATATATCCCCCAATCATAGGTAGAACACTTCCTAGTGTAGTATGTTTTAGGTAGTTCAATATCTGTGGAATGGATACATGAATCCAAAGAAAGGCAGCTCAAACAGGGAAACTCTCTCCTATCTCTTCTCCCAATAATGGAGGCACAGCTGTCACATCTCTGGTGTCTCCAGGGCTTTCCATGCCTCTGACTTGAAGCCGAAGCTGTAGACTGGGATTTCCTGACTACTCTTTAAGCTGGAGACATGCACGTGAAATGCTCCATGTCCCCCTCCCACCACTGAGATTCATATTGACACCCCTCACCCAGGCCCAACCAACATCCCCCCTCTTTTTTGCTCTTTTGGGCACTGGATGCATCTGATCTTCTGAAGTCAGCAAGGGTTAGAGAGCCCCATGGAAAGAAAGAAAGGTCACCCCCGTGTCAAACCTATGCCCCAAAAGAGACACCAAACCCATCAGAAAATCCCAAGCCCACAGATCTTCTCAATCAATATGTCTCAAAGATGTCTCCTACAGAAGAATTCTGTGCTGACCATAGGTCATGGAGCCTCACCAGGTCTAGGAGGAGGGAGTCACAAGTTGGGCCTGCATGTATTGAGGTCAACACTTAAACCTGTGCTTCACATAGAAGTAGACTCGGCCACTTCTGACTTCACCAATCCCTGTTACTCTTCTTTGTACCTTGGTGGGCTGAACACAGTAAGGAGCTTCTGGGAACTCGGCCATGGCTCTGGCTACTGCTCTGATGTCCCCGTTGGGGTTGGGAATGAAGGATGGTTGTTCTAGGCACCTCTGATCCCCACCCCTCTCAGAGGTCTGGCCAGAAGAATTGATGTAGATGTTTCCTCTTTATTCCCTGAATCTTCTTGAATCTGAAGTCTTCATTTGGATATTCTAGGATCTCTCTCCTCAGACTGGGATCCATGGACAAGCAGCACTGGTAACACCTGGAACTTTGATGGAAATGTAGACCCTTGGGCCTCAACCCAGACCTCCTGACTCAGACTCGGCATTTTAACAGGATCCTTAGGTGATTTGGGTGCACAATGAAGTTTGGGAAACACCATGGCTGACCGGGATCTCAGAGAAGTCAAATATAATGCATGTGAGTTCTTGGGCCCTTTGCAAAATGGACTGTCATCTCTGAGGTCCGGTTTGGCCCCATCTTCCTGTCAGTAAATGAAATCTCTTTGGTCCCTCCCCAGGAGATAAGCTTCCCCAGCCTTCTAGTTGAGATCTTAGAGAGAAGTACTTAGTACCAAAGGACATGAAAAATAAACTTGAAAGAAAAATGTGTTCATTTCCAGGAGAAAAACTCAGTGCAAAGTGTTGCATTTATACTTGGTATATTTTGAATCTTAGAGGAATTCACAGTTTAAATAATTCTGTTAAAACACTTTTTGTTGTTTGCTGAATTAATGTCTACTACCGGGATTTTTTTTTTTTTTTTACTGGGACATGGAAACAACACTGATTTGCTCAACCTTGATAATGTGAATTTATCATATTATTTCAGGAAGAAAATGCACGTTTCTTCATGAACATGTAATTTAAATAGGGAATCTGCAGAGTTTTATACGTGTGTCTAATGGTTTAAGCAAGGATAATGAGATAAACTTAACAGATAAACACTAAGAGATTCTTAGTGTTAATTCCCTTGGATTCACTTGTCGGAAAAGACAGAGGAGAGTTAAAATGTGTAGAAACAGTATGCTTCAAAAGCATTAAAGATATGTCTTTTCATTTCTGTAGAGTTGTATGTGACTGTTTATAGTGTGTACCGCCCTGGTGGCACAGTGGCTAAAAGCTCGCTTGCTAACCAAAAGATTGGTGGTTCAAATCCACCAGCTGCTCCTTAGAAATCCCAAGGGCAGCTCTACTCTGTTCTATAGGGTTGCTATGAGTCAGAATCAACTTGCCGGCAGTGAGTTTGGGTTTTTTGTTTTTTAAGTATGTTCCCATTTATATATGAGTTAAAAATTAGAAGAACCAAAAAGATAGTGTTACTGCGATGCCTGCTGACTTATGGGAAACAAGATAAATTGTCAAGTGAAGAATGGTGCAGAGAGAGGCGGAGCCAAGATGGCGGACTAGGCAGATGCTACCTCGGATCCCTCTTACAACAAAGACACGGAAAAACAAGTGAATCGATCACATACATAACAATCTATGAACCCTGAACAACAAACACAGATTTAGAGATGGAGAACGAACTAATACGGGGAAGCAGCGATTGTTTCCAGAGCCTGGACCCAGCGTACCAGTCAGGTACGGCACAAGCACAGAGAACTGCTGCACCCCCCTGAACTAACCCCGGGAAGGGGACCAGCTGGTTCCGTGTGCGGCGTGGGACGCAGCCGGTAGGAGAAGTCCCCGGGAGGCAGTGACTGGTCTTGGAGCAGGAAGAGCAGTGTCCCAGCCGGAGAACCATCCCGCCGGGATTTGGACTGGATGCAGGTATGGCATAAATACAGAGAGCTGCTCCACCCCCCTGAACTAACCCCGGGAAGGGGCCCACCCGGGTCGCGCGGGCGGCGTGGGATGCAGCCGGTAGGAGAAGTCCCTGGGAGGCAACGACTGGTATTGGAGCCGGGAGAACAGCGTCCCAGCCGGGACACTCAGTGACGGCACAAGCACGGGGAGCTGCTCCACCCATCTGAGCTAACCCCGGGAGGCGGCCCAAGTGGTTCGCGAGGGTGGCACGGCCATGCGGCCGGAGGGACGAGAAGTCCCCGGGAGGCAGCGACTGATTTTGGAGTCAAGAGTGCACCGTCCCAGTAGAGGAGCCTTGACGCTGGGTGTGGGGCTGGAAGCGGAGGATCTGACCGTGACTCCAGCGGGCCGGACCCCCCGGGGGCAATCTCCACACAGCCAGCACACATAGGTGATGCGCCCGCGGGAATCTCAGATATAATAGTCATTCCAAGCAAGACAAGCAACTCTGGCTATATTCTGAGGTGCTACTCTCCTATCTCTCTGTTCCCTCCCCCACCCTCCCCAGGCGGCTTCATTAACATCCGAATAGCCTGAGCCAGAGGGAGAACTCTGATAGGGATCTGACTGCATTATTTTTAGCGGATTTTCTGGAAAAACTACTTTCCCAGTGATGGCTCGGAGTCAACAATCCATATCAAACCACTTAAAGAAGCAGACCATGACAGCTTCTCCAACCCCCCAAACAAAAGAATCAAAATCTTTCCCAAATGAAGATACAATCCTGGAATTATCAGATACAGAATATAAAAAACTAATTTACAGAATGCTTAATGATATCACAAATGAAATTAGGATAACTGCAGAAAAAGCCAAGGAACACACCGATAAAACTCTTGAAGAACTCAAAAAAATTATTCAAGAACATAGTGGAAAAATTAATAAGTTGCAAGAATCCATAGAGAGACAACATGTAGAAATCCAAAAGATTAACAATAAAATTACAGAATTAGACAACGCAATAGGAAGTCAGAGGAGCAGACTCGAGCAATTAGAATGCAGACTGGGACATCTGGAGGACCAGGGAATCAACACCAACATAGCTGAAAAAAAATCAGATAAAAGAATTAAATAAAATGAAGAAACCCTAAGAATTATGTGGGACTCTATCAAGAAGGATAACCTGCGTGTGATTGGAGTCCCAGAACAGGGAGGGGGGACAGAAAACACAGAGAAAATAGTTGAAGAACTCCTGACACAAAACTTCCCTGACATCATGAAAGACGAAAGGATAGCTATCCAAGATGCTCATCGAACCCCATTTAAGATTGATCCAAAAAGAAAAACACCAAGACATATTATCATCAAACTCACCAAAACCAAAGATAAAGAGAAAATTTTAAAAGCAGCCAGGGAGAAAAGGAAGTTCTCCTTCAAGGGAGAATCAATAAGAATGAGTTCACACTACTCAGCAGAAACCATGCAGGCAAGAAGGGAATGGGACGACATATACAGAGCACTGAAGGAGAAAAACTGCCAGCCAAGGATCATATATCCAGCAAAACTCTCTCTGAAATATGAAGACAAAATTAAGATATTTACAGACAAACACAAGTTTAGAGAATTTACAAAAACCAAACCAAAGCTACAAGAAATACTAAAGGATATTGTTTGGTCAGAGAACCAATAATATCAGATATCAGCACAACACAAGGTCACAAAACAGAACGTCCTGATGTCAGCTCAAATAGGGAAATCACCAAAACAAACAAATTAAGATTAATTAAAAAAAAAATACACATAACAGGGAATCATGGAAGTCAATAGGTAAAAGATCACAATAATCAAAAAGAGGGACTAAATACAGGAGGCATTGAACTGCCATATGGAGACTGATACAAGGAGATATAGAACAATACAAGTTAGGTATTTACTTAGAAAAATAGGGGTAAATAGTAAGGTAACCACAAAAAGGTATAACAGCTCTATAACTCAAGATAAAAGCCAAGAAAAACGTAACGACTCAACTAACATAAAGTCAAACACTATGAAAATGAGGATCTCACAATTTACTAAGAAAAACGTCTCAGCACAAAAAAGTATGTGGAAAAATGAAATTGTCAACAACACACATAAAAAGGCATCAAAATGACAGCACTAAAAACTTATTTATCTATAATTACCCTGAATGTAAATGACTAAATGCACCAATAAAGAGACACAGAGTCACAGACTGGATAAAGAAACACGATCCATCTATATGCTGCCTACAAGAGACACACCTTATACTTAGAGACACAAACAAACTAAAACTCAAAGGATGGAAAAAAGTATATCAAGCAAACAATAAGCAAAAAAGAAGAGGAGTAGCAATATTAATTTCTGACAAAACAGACTTTAGACTTAAATCCACCACAAAGGATAAAGAAGGACACTATATAATGATAAAAGGGACAATGGATCAGGAAGACATAACCATATTAAATATATATGAACCCAATGACAGGGCTGCAAGATACATAAATCAAATTTTAACAGAATTGAAAAGTGAGATAGATACCTCCACAATTATAGTAGGCGACTTCAACACACCACTTTCGGAGAAGGACAGGACATCCAGTAAGAAGCTCAATAGAGACACGGAAGATCTAATTACAACAATCAAACAACTTGACCTCATTGACTTATACAGAACTCTCCACCCAACTGCTGCAAAATATACTTTTTTTTCTAGCACACATGGAACGTTCTCTAGAATAGACCACATAATAGGTCATAAAACAAACCTTTGCAGAGTCCAAAACATCGAAATATTACAAAGCATCTTCTCAGACCACAAGGCAATAAAACTAGAAATCAATAACAGAAAAACTAGGGAAAAGAAATCAAATACTTGGAAACTGAACAATACCCTCCTGAAAAAAGACTGGGTTATAGAAGACATCAAGGAGGGAATAAGGAAATTCTTAGAAAGCAACGAGAATGAAAATACTTCCTATCAAAACCTCTGGGACACAGCAAAAGCAGTGCTCAGAGGCCAATTTATATCGATAAATGCACACATACAAAAAGAAGAAAGAGCCAAAATCAGAGAACTGTCCCCACAACTTGAACCAATAGAAATTGAGCAACAAAAGAATCCATCAGGCACCAGAAGAAAACAAATAATAAAAATTAGAGCTGAACTAAATGAATTAGAGAACAGAAAAACAATTGAAAGAATTAACAAAGCCAAAAGCTGGTTCTTTGAAAAAATTAACAAAATTGATAAACCATTGGCTAGACTGACTAAAGAAATACAGGAAAGGAAACAAATAACCCGAATAAGAAACGAGAAGGACCACATCACAACAGAACCAAATGAAATTAAAAGAATCATTTCAGATTATTATGAAAAATTGTACTCTAACAAATTTGAAAACCTAGGAGAAATGGATGAATTCCTGGAAAAACACTACCTACCTAAACTAACACATTCAGAAGTAGAACAACTAAATAGACCCATAACAAAAAAAGAGATTTAAACGGTAATCAAAAAACTCCCAACAAAAAAAAGCCCTGGCCCGGACGGCTTCACTGCAGAGTTCTACCAAACTTTCAGAGAAGAGTTAACACCACTACTTCTGAAGGTATTCCAAAGCATAGAAAATGACGGAATACTACCCAACTCATTTTATGAAGCCACCATCTCCCTGATACCAAAACCAGGTAAAGACATTACAAAAAAAGAAAATTACAGACCTATATCCCTCATGAACATTGATGCAAAAATCCTCAACAAAATTCTAGCCAATAGAATCCAACAACACATCAAAAAAATAATTCACCCTGATCAAGTGGGATTTATACCAGGTATGCAAGGCTGGTTTAATATCAGAAAAACCATTAATGTAATCCATCACATAAATAAAACAAAAGACAAAAACCACATGATCTTATCAATTGATGCAGAAAAGGCATTTGACAAAGTCCAACACCCATTTATGATAAAAACTCTTACCAAAATAGGAATTGAAGGAAAATTCCTCAACATAATAAAGGGCATCTATGCAAAGCCAACAGCCAATATCACTCTAAATGGAGAGAACCTGAAAGCATTTCCCTTGAGAACGGGAACCAGACAAGGATGCCCTTTATCACCGCTCTTATTCAACATCGTGCTGGAAGTCCTAGCCAGGACAATTAGGCTAGACAAAGAAATAAAAGATATCCGGATTGGCAAGCAAGAAGTAAAGTTATCACTATTTGCAGATGACATGATTATATACACAGAAAACCCTAAGGAATCCTCCAGAAAACTACTGAAACTAATAGAAGAGTTTGGCAGAGTCTCAGGTTATAAAATAAACATACAAAAATCACTTGGATTCCTCTACATCAACAAAAAGAACACCGAAGAGGAAATAACCAAATCAATACCATTCACAGTAGCCCCCAAGAAGATAAGATACTTAGGAATAAATCTTACCAAGGATGTAAAAGACCTATACAAAGAAAACTACAAAGCTCTACTACAACAAATTCAAAAGGACATACTTAAGTGGAAAAACATACCCTGCTCATGGATAGGAAGACTTAACATAGTAAAAAAGTCTATTCTACCAAAAGCCATCTATACATTTAACGCACTTCCGATCCAAATTCCAATGTCATATTTCAAGGGGATAGAGAAACAAATCACCAATTTCATATGGAAGGGAAAAAAGCCCCGGATAAGCAAAGCACTACTGAAAAAGAAGAAGAAAGTGGGAGGCCTCACTTTACCTGACTTCAGAACCTATTATACAGCCACAGTAGTCAAAACAGCCTGGTACTGGTACAACAACAGGCACATAGACCAATGGAACAGAATTGAGAACCCAGGCATAGATCCATCCACGTATGAGCAGCTGATATTTGACAAAGTACCAGTGTCAATTAATTGGGGAAAAGATAGCCTTTTTAACAAATGGTGCTGGCATAACTGGATATCCATTTGCAGAAAAATGAAACAGGACCCATACCTCACACCATGCACAAAAACTAACTCCAAGTGGATCAAAGACCTAAACATAAAGACTAAAAGGATAAAGATCATGGAAGAAAAAATTGGGACAACCCTAGGAGCCCTAATACAAGGCATAAACAGAATAGAAAACATTACCAAAAATGATGAAGAGAAGCCCGATAACTGGGAGCTCCTAAAAATCAAACACCTATGCTCATCTAAAGACTTCTCCAAAAGAGTAAAAAGACCACCTACAGATTGGGAAAGAATTTTCAGCTATGACATCTCCGACCAACGCCTGATCTCTAAAATCTACATGATTCTGTCAAAACTCAACCACAAAAAGACAAACAACCCAATCAAGAAGTGGGCAAAGGATATGAACACACATTTCACTAAAGAAGATATTCAGGCAGCCAACAGACACATGAGAAAATGCTCTCGATCATTAGCCATTAGAGAAATGCAAATTAAAACTCCGATGAGATTTCATCTCACACCAGCAAGGCTGGCATTAATCCAAAAAACACAAAATAATAAATGTTGGAGAGGCTGCGGAGAGATTGGAACTCTTATAAACTGCTGGTGGGAATGTAAAATGGTACAACCACTTTGGAAATCTATCTGGCGTTATCTTAAACAGTTAGAAATAGAACTACCATACAACCCAGAAATCCCACTCCTCGGAATATACCCTAGAGATACAAGAGCCTTCATACAAACAGATATATGCACACCCATGTTTATTGCAGCACTGTTTACAATAGCAAAAAGTTGGAAGCAACCAAGGTGTTCATCAACGGATGAATGGTTAAATAAATTGTGGTATATTCACACAATGGAATACTACGCAGCGATAAAGAACAGTGACGAATCTCTGAAACATTTCATAACATGGAGGAACCTGGAAGGCATTATGCTGAGCGAAATTAGTCAGAGGCAAAAGGACAAATATTGTATAAGACCACTATTATAAAATCTTGAGAAATAGTAAACCTGAGAAGAACACATACTTTTGTGGTTACGAGGAGGGGAGGGAGGGATGGTGGGAGAGGGTTTTTTATTGATTAATCAGTAGATAAGAACTGCTTTAGGTGAAGGGAAAGACAATACTCAATACATGGAAGGTCAGCTCAATTGGACTGGACCAAAAGCAAAGAAGTTTCCGGGATAGAATGAATGCCTCAAAGGTCAGTGGAGCAAGCGCGGGGGTCTGGGGAACATGGTTTGCGGGGACTTCTAAGTCAATTGGCAAAATAATTCTATTATGAAATCATTCTGCATCCCACTTTGAAATGTGGCATCTGGGGTCTTAAATGCCAACAAGCGGCCATCTAAGATGCATCAATTGGTCTCAACCCACCTGGAGCAAAGGAAAATGAAGAACACCAAGGCCACACGACAACTAAGAGCCCAAGAGACAGAAAGGGCCACATGAACCAGAGACCTACATCATCCTGAGACCAGAAGAACTAGTTGGTGCCCGGCCACAATCGATGACTGCCCTGACAGGGAGCACAGCAGAGGACCCCTGAGGGAACAGGAGATCAGTGGGATACAGACCCCAAATTCTCATAAAAAGACCAAACTTAATGGTCTGACTGAGACTAGAGGAATCCCGGCGGCCATGCTCCCCAGACCTTCTGTTGGCACAGGACAGGAACCATCCCCGAAGAAAACTCATCAGACATGAAAGGGACTGGTCAGCGGGTGGGAGAGAGATGCTGATGAAGAGTGAGCTAATTATATCAGGTGGACACTTGAGATTGTGTTGGCAACTCTTGTCTGGAGGGGGGATGGGAGGTTAGAGAGAGAGGGAAGCTGGCAAAATTATCAAGAGAGGAGAGACTGAGAGGGCTGACTCAAGAGGGGGAGAGCAAGTGGGAGTAGGGAGTGAGATGTATGTAAACTTATATGTGACAGACTGATTGGATTTGTAAACGTTCACTTGAAGCTTAATAAAAGTTATTAAAAAAAAAAAAAAGAATGGTGCAGAGAAACATGGGGGTAGAGTGTGACCTAATCTCCAGAAAAGCAAACAAACCATAGAGTTACGTGTGTACCTATACATATGTGTTCCAGCAAGCAGGAATGTGTGAAGAGGTACACATGTGTCTTTGAACATGGACACCTTGAAGAAGCAGGTAAAATTTACACATGTGGGGATCGCTCTTATTATAATTCTTATAAAAATCTGTCTTGTTAAATGTGTTATAATAAGAATACAAGAGTTTTCAAAGTAAAAAAATCATAGAAATATATACATGTATATATTTAAAGTAGTTTTATTGGCTGTTATTTTATATAGGGAAAACACTGTCATCAATACTAGATTCAGAGACTTTCATCACTGGATGAAGAGCAAACCCAGAGACGGAACAAAAGTCCCAGCAAATCTCTTGCTTGTTTTTGGAGCTAATGACCTCTTCTGGTCTCTGTACCTGCAAATGGCCAAAAAGAGTTCTGTCAGGATTAATGCAGTCATTGTTCAAACATCTACTGCATGTACATGTCTACGGGGTAAGGAAGAATGATGGATACCATGTGTGATTCATTAAGTAACACGTGGACCATTAGACCGTTCTTTCTGTGATGTCCCACTACCACGTTCCTCCCCTTGTTGATCTACTGGAAAACCCACGGTATACATTGTAGGCCTTTTTTCAGGACTCAACGTAGAGGAAGTTAACTGGAAAGACATCTTTTAAAGATAAAGAAGATTTTGTCCACTAGGTCTTTAGACAGGTGGACCTCCCAGGCAACCTCTGCATGGGATGGGAATGCAAGACCCCTCTCACTCAGTATCTCTGAGCATTTCAGTCTTTCTGTTTCTTTATCAGGAGACTGCAGAATTTACCCACTTCAGAACGCTTGCTGCCATCAACCCCAACCAGTCCCTTATAGGACCCCTCACTTCCACTCTGAGAAATAAAAGTAGGAGAGCCTGCAGGTGGAGGTGCCTGTCCTGGAGGCCCTGTCTATCCTTCCTTACCCCTGAGGGCTTCCCTGTGCCAACTGGGGTTTCATTTCCCAGGGTGGACATACCTCTGGCACCTCCAGGGCTTCCCAGGCCCTGGAACTTGATATTGTGGATGAGATTTGGGCTTTTCTGGCCCTGTGGAGCCTGGGCCTCAAGCTGCCCCTTCCTACCCTCAACCTTTGGTTATCTGTACTCTGGCTGTCTTCACCAGGATTAGAAGGTCTTGCCTTCTCTTTTGCTCCTTTCATCTCAGTCAGGCTTTTCTCTTCCAGTTCTCTGATCTCAGGGCAGTTCAGGCTAGACCACAGAAAAGAGAAAGACCAAGCAAGTGTCATTCATTATGTGTGGAGGCTGCTGGGAAAGAAATTGACTGTCATTCGTTTAGGGCTTTATGCCCACTGCTCACCTGCAGGCAGGTTTCCCCACAGCCTACTGTCTCTCTGGTTCCTTCTGCCACAAAGAACTTGGTGATGCCCCCTTCACCATCACACTTCCCTTAGACCTGTCATTACAGAGGCTCCCTCTCAGTCTCCCAAGTCCCACTGAAATCCCATTTCACTTTCCCTACTAATGCTGTGCTCATCCTCAAGGCCTCAAGAGCTCACCATCAAGATGAGGCCTGTCCTTTCCTCTCCAAGAGAGCCTCTGAGCAAACCTGGTGTCTATGGTCAGCTGTCCTGAGGTTTCTTCCATCCAGTTCCCCCTCGGGCTGGAGCTTTCCTTGCAGTTAAGGTGGTGGAGTGGGGTGGGGAGGAAGGCACATGCGAGGGTTTTACAGGTGCAGTGGGTGAAAGGAGCCTGAAAGGACGTCTTTCCAGAAGGGCCCACATTTTGAGGCCATGTCTGCCCCCTCTGTAGCCAGGTCTGCCACATCTGCAGCAGCACCAGTAGGTGCTGTAGCCTCTCCAGCCCCTATCTCTGCTCCTCTAGATGCTCCTGAAGGTGCCCGGCTCTTCTTGCCAGGACTCCAGGATGCTGACTGAGGCTTAGGTATTGTGTAGACTGGAAGCAGAGCCGATGGGGCTGTCTTTGAGAACTTGGCCTCAAGACTGGGGCAATCTTGCCCACGGAGGCATGGGTTGTTTTGGTCTGCCAGACCAGGGCTACCCTCTTCACTGTACACACTTGGGTGAAGTACACATGCTTGACTCATTGCTTTTCTGGAGTAGCTTGATGAATGAGATACCTGTTCAGAGGAAGCTGAGGAAAAAGACCTCTCTGATTCTTAAGGAGTCTTCCTGGGCCTGAAGCTTAGACTTTTTGCTTCTGATATTCTAGCTTAACTGGCACTTTCCTCTTGGGTTGAGATTTCTGATAACAGAGAGTTAATTTACATGAATCCTCTGGGCACTGGGTCCTCAACTGTAACCCAAGACCCTGGTTTCAGGTGTTCCTGGAGGCCTCTCCGTCATCACTATCCTCCATCTCTGCAGGACCTGTGGTTTCTTCCTTTTTCCCTGGGAATCTTCCACCTTTGGGGAACATCATAGTGGGAGACCAAGTCTCCTCTGGGAAGTCTTTTGTGATAATAACACTTCATAACAGAAGTCTATAGTCCTTCAAAGGACTATAATACATTGACAGTTTCTATCGCAAAGAGAGGGTCTCCACATTAATTTTTTTGCCATTTGTTGCATGCCAAATGAAATTGTTCCTTTGGAACATGAAAATGACCTCATTTGTGTGAACTTTCATAATCACACATGACTTCTCTGAGAGACATTTTCTATGAAAGTGATTTTCATAATAGATTTAGAGTGTAAACAATAAAACAGGAGAAATTGTCATCACTTTTTAAACTCTTTTCAGCCTTCTTTTAAGGGAAGGGTTTTTATAGGAGGAAGCATACTTAGAATAATTTGTATTTTATACATATATAAAGCTTCTCCTTGTATCCTTAACAACCCAGGGTAGAAGGTTAAAATTGCCTTTTTCTGAACAGAAGACCCTTACCATGTTATGAGAAGCACTCCTTCAGGGTGAGGCAGAAACAGATGTCCATTTCTGAGAGTTTTGATGCCACAAACCTCAGGTGGACAACACACAAGAACCTCACCTGAGTGTGTCTTGGTGTGTTGTAATGTCAGCCTAAGGGTCTGTGTACATTTCTGAATATGAAGGAAGGATTGGTGAGTTAATGAAGAAATGAATAGAAGCAGTTTGGGAGGGGAGTGGAAGCTCCAGGGACTGACAGAAGATGGGATGGGGGACTTGTCAAGAGGGTGTCAGAAAACCAGGAAGGAGCAGGAAGCAGGGCCAGTGAAGGGCAGCATAGGCTAGGGGGCAGCAGAGATAATGGCAATGGGGAGAGCAACAAAACTGGCCTATGATACAGTGGGAAATTAGTAATCCTAGATGAAGCTCAGGTTAAGTCAAGTAGGAATGTAAAAAATTGTATCCTGTAGCTATCTTTGCTGTGAGGGATTGTTAGGCCCTTGGGGAGAGGTGGGGAGGAGACATAGGAGGAGAAGATGAGTTCCTGGGTCTAGGGAAGGAGTCTGAAAGATCTTCTTCTGCCTTAACAGGCTGGGGCTACATAGCTTACAATGATGTGGGCCCTGTGCTTCTTCACACCACCCACTCCTAGAACCTCTTGAAAATTTTCTTAGTTCTTCACATAGTATGTTAATTCCATCTCATTAGAAAATATAATAATGCAATACACTTTTCCCTAACCACCCTTTCCTCAATCCTACATTCTCTGTCCCAGTTGTCCACTGGCTTCCTTCCTTTCCATCAGGTTTGAAGGCCAGAACAATTGAGTATTTTTTCTGCACTTATTCCAGAAATTTCTCAGAATCCTTAGTTTGATCATTGATTTATTCCTGCATTTCTTATTGACATTAGAAACTTTGGGTAATTATCTACTAAATGACAGGAAATGTTTTCTTAGGTCAGTCCTCCTATGACCCTATCTGTTCACCTCAAATCCTTCATCTTGTCCTCTCATGGCTCCCTTTTCTGTGGAAATCAGGTCCCCTAGTTTTTTTGTTTTTTTTTTTTTTTTTTTAGTTCACTAGCTCTTATCCATCTGGGAGATTTTTCCTCCCACCCTTATTTAGAGTCTTAGAGAAAGGCCTCTTTTTCTTTTATCACTGATTCATTCTGTCTGGGTGAAGATGTCCAAAAATAATGGTATTCTGAAGGATCTCTATCCCTCCTCCCAGTTACTGATGATATCTGAATCTTTCATGACTTGGAGATTCTGCTGCAGTCCTGAATTTCCGTAATTTGCTATCTAAAGACACTCTCCTGCAGGAGACCTCAGATCGACACCCTCTCCAAAGAGCAGTTGACATCTGAGTGAGCACCAAGACTTCCATAGCCCTTGTGTGACATCATAGTTGTCACTGCTCAGTTCTATGGGCCCAGTTTGAAGCAAAGCTGGGCAACAACAAAAATATGGCAACAGTTGAAGTAGGGGCTTGGGGACTGGGAGGAGGGAGATTATATATTAAAAATGAATTAAAACTTTTCCCTGCACTCAAAGAGGTTACCATCCCTTGGGAGGGAGAGATAGCATACAGGGAATGAAAATAGTGTGATGGGCAGTTGCTTCCACCAAATCCTCTCATTTAACTCAGTTTGAATCGTCTCTCCAGCCCTGGTCATACAACATCCACTCTGCATCCTTCTCAGGTCTCCTTAGCCTCTGAGGCTTCACACAGGCTGCTCCCTCTGACTAGAAGATGTTGTCTCCCTTCCCATCTGCTGGCCTACTCTCCCTGGTGAAGTATGTGGTGAAGAGAACTGACCTTGTTGGAACAGGTTAGGCTCATGACCTCATCAAAAAGCACTAAGACTCAGGACTTTTATGCAGCCAGAATAGGAGGTTTAGGAGTTGACTTGGGAAAGGCCATGACCTCTGCTTCTTCCAGACTCTGTTTTTGTTTTGGATGCCATTTAGAAAAAGATCCTGGAAATGGGGAGATCTATTATGGAAGAAATTAGGAAAGTTGGGGTGGTGGTGAGGGAAGTGCTGACTTCTCGGTGGAAAATAGAAATTTCAACACGAATACTCTAGGGGCTCGCTTTGTGTGACTCCAAACTATACAGGAGGGAGGACTGGTTGGAAAACAGAGCAAAAGATATTCTGAGCCTGTTGACAAATGCTCCACTGGCTTCACTCTGTCTCCTCAGAATTTTCTCATCAAGCCATCCCTCACCTTGTACTGAAGCCTCTAGAGAATTCTTGGGGTTTCCTGGATTCTGGGCCTTTGTCATCCCTTAACTATCCAATCATATTCCCAACTTGACTCAGGCATCACTTCCTAGTTGAGATCTCCCCTGACTCTTCTGGTAAACTTGTCCGCTTCTTGCTCTGTACGCCTTTGTATTCAAGATGCCCTTTACCACCACATAAAACACAATTCCATTTACTTGCCACAGATGGTTTTAGAAAGGTCTACACATTCTTCCTCTCTCTGTGTCCATGCCTTCTGTGAGACTCTGGAGCGCCTTTCATCAGCAACAGGAGTCTTTCTGCACCCTCAGTTGAGGCTGACCTTAGGGTTGCTTTGGCCATTAGGATAGTAGTAAACCAGACACAAGGAGAGAGTTGAAAAGACTTTGCATTGAGACTTGCCCTTTTGTTGCTCTTAAAGCCTGAGAACCCATGGGAACAGACCCAGGCCAGCCTGCTGGATGATGGGAGACCATTGGAGAGAGGATCCAGCAGTTTCACTGAGTTGATTTTAGACGAAATGGCTCCTAGCTCACCTGGAAGCGAACTGTAGACACATGAGGAATCCCTGCTGGGAGTCACTGTGCCTGGCCCAGATAGGAAGATCCCCAAGTTGACAACTGGAATAACTATGCGCTTAGTAAATGGTTTTGCTTTTAAGCACTACATTTTGGAGTCATTTGTTACACAGCAATACATAACTGATACAACTGTTACCTTGGATCTTTCTCTGATCAGGCAATGAGAGACCTTCTCTGAGTTATTTTGTCATCAAGAGTACATGGCATAGGGTCTGACATGTAGTCAGTATACAGTAGATCTTCGTTGACTTAATGGATAAATGAATAATATGAATCATAAGTGTGAATCTGCACAAAATAATATGTGAAAAAAAGCATGATATTTCTTTAAATAAACCGAATTCCAGCTCAGAGCTGACGGCTTACAGAATTGGGGGGGTGGGGGGGGGTGGATTTTAACCTTACTTATTTTTAGGTTTCCTCCTCACCCAAATATGCAATAATTCCTGGGGTCTAATGAAGGACCAAGGTTTGGAGACAGGCTTCAAAACACCCATTGCCCCAGCCTACGTGGGTGATTTCTCTAGAAGTATTGGCTCTGCTCCGTCCATTCCTAGCTGAAGCAGGAGAACCTTGGCAGGGCTGCGAACACCATGATGGGGTTTGTGTACCTATGTGCCTGCATTATCCTTTGAGGTGCTGCCATCTACCCCAGGGCACTATCAAGAAGCAGGGCCAACCCCTTTCCTATTTCTAGGACTCTGCTATCCGACCCTCACCCCTCCCCTGGGCTTCAGTTCACACAGTGTGATTACTCCAGTGAGCTGAGGCTTTTACAACAGGCTCTTCAGAGTCTCAAAGTTTCAGAGGTTCAACCCTGTGAGTCCAACTACCTCCTTGAAATGAGACAGGCAAGGAAGAAAAATATAGGAAAATTTTATTTTGAATTTAATGTCTCAATAAATTTTCTTGCCATGTGTTTTGAAAGCATCCTGCCTAAAAATTCCCCCTGTTCTCTTACAATTTGCAAGACAGTGAAAAGGGAATGTTTGATTGCATCATAATCTGCAGAGGATGTAAAGCACACATGGGGTCCATTCCTCCCGATGCTCACACTAGAGCACCCCACCCACTTGGAAATTTCTGCAAGTATTTCGGAGTCCCTCACACGTCCACAATGAACAGCTTTCAAATTCTCCTAAGCAGGAATTATTACTGTCACAGCCTGTGACCCAATAAGCAAGGTTATGTATGGGTCCAGTTGTGCCTTCCCACTAATCTACAGTGCACAATTTCACCTGTCAACCACCACATCAAAGACGTAGTGAAACCCATGTGAAATTGCTCTCCATACATTGTTGCTGTTGTGTTGTTGTTGTTAGGCGGGTCTAATCAGTTGCAGCTCATACTGACCTTATGGACCACAGATGGAAACACTGCCCAGTCCTGCACCATCCTCACAGCTGTCACCATGTTTGAGCCCACTGTTGCAGTCACTGTGTTAATCCTTCTCATTGAGGAACTTCCTCTTTTTTGCTGAGCTTCTACTTTAACAAGCACGATGTCTTTGTCCAGGGACTGGTTCCTCCTGATAACATGTCCAAAGTACGTGAGACGGAGCCTCGCCATCCTCGCTTCTTAAGAGCACTCTGGTGTACTTCTTCCAAAACAGATTTGTTTCCACTTCTGGTAGTCCATGGTATATTCAATATTTTTTGCCAACACCATAATTCGAAGGTGTCAATACTTCTTCGGCCTTCCTTATTCATTGTCCCAGCTTTTGCATGCGTATAAGGCGAATGAAAATACCATGGCTTGGGTCAGGCCCACCTTAGACCTCAGAGTGTCATCTTTGCTTTTGAACACTTTAAAGAACTCTTTTGCAGCCAATCTGCCCAATACAATAAGACATTTGATTTTTTTTGACAGCTGCTTTCCTGGGTGTTGATTGTGGATCCAAGTAAAATGAAATCCTCTACAACTTCAGTCTTTTCTCTGTTTATCGTGATGCTCCTTATTGGTTCAGTTTTGATGATTTTTGTTTTCTCTATGTTGAGTTGCAATCCATACTGTAGCCTTGTTCGCTTTCAGCAGGTAAGCTTGTGTCATCTGCATATTTCAGATTGTTAACAAGTCTTCCTCCAATCCTGATGCCCCATTCTTCTTCATATAGTCCAGCATACAGATTGAATGAGTATGGTGAAAGGATAGAATCCAGATACACACTTTCCTGACTTTAAACCAAGCAATATCCCTTTGAATGCCTCTTGGGCTATGTAGAGCTTCCTCATGAGCACAATTAAGTGTTCTGGAATACCCATTCTTAGCAATGTTATCCATAATTTGTTATGATCCACATAGTCAAATGCCTTTGCATAGTCACTAATACACAGGTCTTCCTGATATTCTCTACTTTCGACCAAGATCTACCTGACATCAACAATGATATCCCTAGTTTCACATCCTCTTCTGAATCTGGCTTCAATTTCTGGCAGTTCCCTGTTGATGTACTGCTGCAAATGTTTTTGAATGACTTTCAGCAAAATATCACTTGCATGTGATATTAATGATATTGTTTGATAATTTTTGCATTCTTTTGGGTCCCTTTCTTTGGAATGGGCACAAATATGGAACTCTTCCAGTTGGTTGGTCAGGACGCTGTCTTCCAAATGTCTTGACATAGACGAGTGAGCACCTACAGCTCTGCATCCGTTTGTTGAAACACCTCAATTGATATTCCATCAATTCCTGGAGCCTTGTTTCTGGCCAGTGCCTTCAGTGCAGCTTGTACTTCTTCCTTCAGTACCATCGGTTCTTGATCATATGCTAACTCCTGAAATGGTTAAATGTTGACCAATTCTTTTTGGTACAGTGATTCTGTGTATTCCTTCCTTCTTCTTTTGAAGCTTCTTCTGTCATTCAATATACTGCTCATAGAATCCTTTGATATTGCAAGTTGAGGCTTGAATTTTTTCTTCATTTCTTTCAGCTTCAGAAATGCTGAGCATGTTCTTCCCTTTTGGTTTTCAAACTCAAAGTCTTTGCACATGTCATTATGATACTTTACTCCATCTTCTCAAGCTGCCCTTTGAAATCTTCTGTTCAGCTCTTTTACTTCATCATTTCTTCCTTTTGCTTTAGCTACTTGCAGTTCAAAAGCAGGTTTCAGAGCCTCTTCTAACATCCATTTTGGCCTTTTATTTCTTCCCTTTCTTTTTAATGATCTTTTGCTTTCTTCATGTATGATGTCCTTGATGTTATTCCCCAACTCCTCTGGTCTTCAGTCATTGGCATTCAATGAGTCAAATCTATTCATGACATAGTTTCTAAATTCAGATGGCATGTACTCAGGATCATTTTTAGGTTCTCATGGCCCTGTTCTAATTTTCTACAGCTTCAACATGAACTTATATATAAGCAACTGAGGGCCTGTTCCATATTCAGCCCCTGGCCTTGTTCTGACTGATGATACTGAGTTTTCCATCCTCTCTTTCCACAAATGTTCTCAATTTAATTCTTGTGTATTCCATTTGACAAAGTCCACGTGTATAGTCTTCATTTATGTCATTGAAAAAAGGTTTTTGCAATGAAGAACTCATTGGTCTTGCAAAATTTTATCATGGGGTCTCCAGCATCATTTCTATCACCAAGGCCATATTTTCAGCTACTGATCCTTCTTCTTTGTTTCCAGCTTTCACATTCCAATCACCAGTAATTAACAATGCACCTTGATTGCATGTTTGATCAATTTCAGACTGCTGATGTTAGTAAAAATCTTCCATTCTTCACCTTTGGCATTCGTGGTTGGTGGGTAAATTTGAATAATAGTCTAATTAAGTGGTCATCCTTGTTGACATATGGATATTACCCTATCACTGACAGCATTGTACTTCAGGATAGATCTTGAAATATTCTTTTTGACCATGAGTTCGATTCCATTACTCTCTAATCTGTCATTCCCAGCATAGTAGACCATGTGATTTTCAGATTCAAAATGGCCAATACCATTCCATTTCAGCTCACTAATGCCGAGGATATCGATCTTTATGTGTTCTATGTCATTGTTTGACAACTTACAATTTTCCTAGATTCATACTTTGTTCATTCCATGTTCTGATTATTAATGGATGTTTGCAGCTGTTTGTTCTCATTTTGAGTCATGCCACATCAGCACATGAAGGTCCAGAAAGCTTTACTCCATCTATGTCATTAAGGTCACTCTACTTTGAAGAGGCAGTTCTTCCTCAGGCAAATTTTGAGTGCCTTCCAAACTGAGGGGCTCATCTTCCAGCACTCTATCAGTGTTCCACTGCTATTCGTAAGGTTTTCAATGTCCAATTTTTTTTTACAAGTAGACCGCCAGGTCCTTCTTCCTAGTCTGTCTTAGCCAGGAAGCTCTGTGGAAACCTGTCCACCATGGGTGTCATGGTTAGGGTTGTGTGTCAACTTGGCTGGGCCATGATTCTCTGTGGTTTGACAGTCATATGATGTTGTGATCACTCCCATGATAAGATTTTTTAAGGGGGAATCACCTCCTTGATGGAATCTGCCGTGAGTAGCCAAATAGTTGAAAGGGAGTTTCCTTGGGCATGTAGCGTACATTGACTATAAGTGGATATTCTGGCAGGGCTTGTGGGAATTTTCTCATTCAGAATCCTGCAGCTGGCCCCTGTTCGTCTGACTCTGGTTCTTGAGAGTTGAGCTAGCAGCTCCTGCAGTCTTGCCTGCCAATCTTGGGATTCCTCAATCTTCACAGCCTGCTCTCCAGCCTGCCGATCTTGGGTTGGCCAGCCCCTGTAGCAACATGAGTCAGGAGAAGCCTGTATTGTAAACTATGGACTTGAGACATTCCACCATCTACAACCACGTTAGCCACTTCCTCAATATAAATCTCTCTCTGCATATGTATTTATATGTTTTACTGATATTGCTTCTACCCAGCCTAAGACAATGGGTAACCCTGTTGATATTTGAGAGATCAATAGAATAGCGTCCAGCATCACAACAATATGCAAGCCGCCTTAGTACCATAAAATGACAGACAAAGGGAGACACCACAGATTAGCAAGTAAATACAATTAAGCCCCCGTATACCTTTTTTTCTTTTTTTTTAAACCTTGCTCCAACAACACAGTTTGTTGTCCTCTGAGGGCTTACATATTGCCGTGATGCTGGACGCTATGGCACCGGTATTCAAATACCAGCAGACTCATCATTGACAGACGGGTTTAAGTGGAGTTTCCAGACTAAGGCTGACTAGGAAGAAGAACCAAGTGGTCTACATCTGAAAAAGAGTTAGCCAGTAAAAACCTTATGAATAGCAGCAGAACATTGTCTGAGATAGTGCCAGAAGATGACCCCTTCAGATTGGAAGGCACTCAAAATATGACTGGGGAAGAGCTATCTCCTCAAAGTGGAGTCAACCTTAATGATGTGGATGGAATCAAGCTTTCAGGACCTTCATTTGTTGATGGGGCACGACTCAAAATGACAAGAAACAGCTGCAAACATCCATTAATAATTGGAACATCGAATGTATGAAGTATGAATCTACAAAGATTGGAAATCATCAGAAATGAAACAGAGTGCATAAAGATCAATATCCCAGGCATTAGCTGAAACGGACTGACATTGGCCATTTTGAATCAGAAACTCATATGGTCTACTATGCCAAGAATGACAAATTGAAGAGGAATGGCATTGCATTCATCATCAAAGGAACATTTCAAGATCTATCCTGAAGTACAAAGCTGTTAAGAAGGAAGACCAGTTAATGTGACTATTACTCGGATTTATGCCCAGTGTTACAGCTAGCCTGTCAATCCATCTCATTTGTTGAGAGTCTTCCTCTTTTTTGCTGACCCCTACTTTACCAAGCATGATATCCTTCTCCAGGAAATGGTTCCAACCACTGATATGTCCAAAGCATGTGAGATGAATTCTCGCCATCCTTGCTTGTAAGGAGCATTCTGGCTGTACTTATTCCAAGACAGATTTGTTCATTCTTCTGGCAGTCCATGGTATACCCTATAATTCTTTCCAACACCATAATTCAGTGGCATCGATTCTTCTTATTCATTGTCCAGCTTTCACATGCATATGAGGTGATTGAGTATACAGGGATCTCTAGACTTTTCGACACACACATATCAGTATGTATGGACTTCACCGTACAACGCACTAGGAATAAGGCCTCAAAAGTTGGGCATTCATAAGGAGCGTCTTTGTTCCTTGGAGGATGCTTACAAGTATATGTCTTTTGGTGAGCATATGTACCCATTTCTAATGGGTATTTATGTAGAAGTAGTATTGCTGGTTCGTAGAATATATGTATGTTCGCAGCATTAGTAAATGCGGTCAATTAGATTTTTAAGTGGTTGTACCAATTTCCACTCCCACCAACAGTAGTTGCAATTGCTCCATGTTCTACCCCCTAGTTTCCATTATCCATCTTTTTCATTTTAGCCATTCTGGTATGTATATCACATTATGACATTTTATTCGAATTTCTCTAATAACTAAAGAAGTTTAGTCCCTTTTCATATATTTGTTGGTGATATAGTTATCACCTTTTATAGAGAGTTTAAATATTTGCTTCTTTCTTTTTTTAATTTTTATTGTGCTTTAAGTGGAAGTTTACAAATCAAGTCAGTCTCTCACAGAAAAACTTATCTCTACCTTGCTACATGCTCCCAATTGTTCTCCCCCTAATGTGACAGCCCACTCCCTCCCCCTACTCTAGCTTTTCGTGTCCATTCCACAAGCTTCTAACGCCCTCTACCCTCTCATCTCCCTTCCAGACAGGATATGCCAACATAGTCTCGAGTGTCCACCTGATCCAAGAAGCTCACTCCTCACCAGCATCCCTCTCCAACCCATTGTCCAGTCCAATCCATGTCTGAAAGGTTGGCTTTGGGAATGGCTCCTGCCCTGGGCCAACAGAAGGTCTGGGAGCTGTGATCACCAGGGTCCTTCTACTCTCAGTCAGACCATTAAGTCTGGTCTTTTTATGAGAACTTGGGGTCTGCATCCCACTGTTCTCCTGCTCCCTCAGGGGTTCTCTGCTGTGTTTGTTCCCTGTCAGGGCAGTCATCACTTCTTGCCGGGCACATCTAGTTCTTCTGGTCTCAGGCTGATGTGGTCTCTGGTTAATGTGGCCCTTTCTGTCTCTTGGGCTCGGAATTACCTTAAGTCCTTGGTGTTATTAATTTTCCTTTGATCCAGGAGAGTTGAGACCAATTCATGCATCTTAGATGGCCACTTGCTAAGGTTGAGGACCCCAGATGCCACTCTCCAAAGTGGGATGCAGAATGTATTCTTAATAGATTTTATTATGCCACTTGACTTAGATATGCCCTGAAACTATTGTCCCGAAACCCCACCCCTGCTGCGGTGGACTTCGAAACATTCGGTTTATTCAGGAAACTTCTTTGCTTTTGGTTTAGTCCAGTTGTGCTAACCTCGCCTGTATTGTGTGTTTTCTCTCCCATCAGCTAAAGTACTTTTCTATTATCTAATTAGTGAATACCTCTCTTCTGCCCTCCTTCCCTCCCCCTTCTCCTAACCATCAAAGAATATTTTCTTCTCTGTTTAAACAGTTTCTCCAGCTCTTATAATAGTGGTCTTATACAATATTTCAGTCAGCATAATGCCTTTCAGATTCCTCCGTGTTATGAAATGTGTCACAGTTTCATCACTATTCTTTATCGAAGCGTAGTATTCCATTGTGTGAATATACCATAATTTATTTGTCCATTCATCCATTGATGGGCACCTTGGTTGCTTCCACCTTTTTGCTATTGTAAAGAGTGCTGCAATGAACATGGGTGTGCATATATCTGTTCGTGTAAAGGCTCCTATTTCTCTAGGATATATTCCAAGGAGTGGGATTGCTGGATTGTATGGTAGTTCTATTTTTAGCTTTTTAAGGAAGCGGCAAATCGATTTCCAAAATGGTTGTACCATTTTACAATCCTACTAGCAATGTATAAGTGTTCCAGCCTCGCCAGAACCTCTCCAAAATTTATTATTTTGTGCTTTTTGGATTAATGCCAGCCTTGTTGGAGTGAGATGGAATCTCATTGTAGTTTTGATTTGGATTTCTCTAATGGCTAATGATCTGTTAGCTACCTGAATGTTTTCTTTAGTGAAGTGCCTGTTCATATTTTTCCCATTTTTAAATTGGGCTATTTGTCTTTTTGTAGTTGAGATTTTGTAATATCAAGTAGATTTTAAAGATCAGGCGCTGATCAGAAATTTCATAGCTAAGAACTTTTTCCCAGTCTCTAGATAATCTTTTTACTCTTTTGGTGAAGACTTTGGATGAGCTAGGTGTTTGATTTTTAGGAGCTTCCAGTTATCTAGTTTTTCTTCTGCATTGTTACAAATGTTTTATATACTGTTTATGCCATGTATGAAAGCTCCCAACATTGTCCCGGTTTTTTCTCCCATGATCTTTGTTGTTTTCGATTTTATATTTAGGTCTTTGATGCATTTTGTGTTCGTTTTTGTGCATGGTGTAAGGTATGGGTCTGGTTTCATTTTTTTGCAGATGGATATGTAGTTATGGCAGCATCATTTTTAAAAAATGCTTTCTTTACCCCATTTAACTGTTTTGGGGCCTTTGTCAAATATCAGCTGCTCATATGTGGATGGATTTATACCTGGATTCTCAATTCTGTTCCATTGGTCTATATATCTGTTGTCATACCAGTACCAGGCTGTTTTGACTACTGAGGCAGTATAATATGTTCTAAAATAAGGTAGAGTTAGACCTCCCACTTTGTTCTTCTTTTTCAGTAATGCTTTACTTATCGGGGTCCTTTTTCCTTTCCATATGAAGTTGGTGATTTGTTTCTCCATCTCATTAAAAAATGTCGTTGGAATTTGGATCGGAATTCCTTTAAATCTATAGATGACTTTTGGTAGAACAAATATTTTTACAATGTTAAGTCTTCCTATCCATGAGCGAGGTATGTTTTTCCACTTATGTAGGTCTCTTTTGGTTTCTTGCAGAAGTATTTTGTAGTTTTCTTTGTATAAATCTTTTACATCTAACTTAAGATTTATTCCTAAGTATTTTATCTTCTTGGGGGCTACTGTAAATGGTATTGATTTGATGATTTCCTCTTCAATATTCTTTTTGTTGGTGTAGAGGAATCCAACTGATTTTTGTATGTTTATCTTGTATCCTGATGCTCTGCTGAACTCTTCTATTAGTTTCAGTAGTTTTCTTGAGGATTCCTTAGGGTTTTCTCTGTTTAAGATCGTGTCATATGCAAATCGAGATACTTTTACTCTTTCCTTGCCAATCTGTATGCCCTTTGTTTCTTTTTTTTAATATTTTTTATTGTACTTTCAGTGAAAGTTTACAAATCAAGTCAGTCTCTCACTTATATACACCTTACTACATACTCCCAATTACTCTCCCCCAATGAGACAGCCCCCTCCCTCCCTCCACTCTCTCTTTTTGTGTCGATTTCGCCAGCTTCTAGCCCCCTCCGCCTTCCCATCTCCCCTCCAGACAGGAGATGCCAACATAGCCTCAAGTGTCCACCTGATGCAAGTAGCTCACTCCTCATCAGCATCTCTTTCCAACCCATTGTCTAGTCCAATCCATGTCTGACAAGTTGGCTTCGGGAATGGTTCCTCTCCTGGGCCTACAGAATGTTTGGGGACCATGAACGCCAGGGTCCTTCTAGTCTCAGTCAGACCATTAAGTCTGGTCTTTTTATGAGAGTTTGGGGCCTGCATTCCACTGTCCTCCTGCTCCTTCAGGGGTTCTCTGTTGTGTTCCCTGTCAGGGCAGTCAACGGTTGTGGCTGGGCACCACCTAGTTCTTCTAGTCTCAGGATGATGTAGTCCCTAGTTCATGTAGCCCTTTCTGTCTCTTCAGCTTGTAATTACCTTGTGTCCTTGGTGTTCTTCATTCTCCTTCTATCCAGGTGGTTTGACACTCATTGATACAACTTAGATGTTTGCTTGCTAGCCTTTAAGACCCCAGACGCCACACTTCAAAGTGGGATGAAGAATGTTTTCTTAATAGATTTTATTTTGCCAATTGACTTAGATGTCCCCTGAAACCATGGTCCCCAAACCCCTGCGTGTGCTTCGCTGACCTTCTAAGCATTCAGGTTATCCCGGAAACTTCTTTGCTTTTTGTTTAGTCCAGTTGTACTGACCTCCCCTGTATTGAGTGTTGTCCTTCCCTTCACCTAAAGTAGTTCTTATCTACTACTTAATTAGTAAATACCACTCTCCCACCCTCCCTCCCTCCCCATTCTCATAACTACAAAAGAATGTGTTCTTCTTAGTTTAAACTATTTCTCAAGACCTTATAATAGTGGTCTTATACAATATTTGTCTTTTTGCAACTGACTGATTTCACTCAGCATAATGCCTTCCAGGTTTCTCTGTGTTATGAAATGTTTCACAGATTCATCACTGTTCCTTATCGATGCGGAGTTTTCCATTGTGTGAATATACCATAATTTATTTATCCGTTCATCCGTTGATGGGCACCTTGGTTGCTTCCATCTTTTTGCTATTGTAAACAGTGCTGCAATAAACATGGGTGTGCATATATCTCTTCATGTAAGGGCTCTTATTTCTCTAGGGTATATTCCGAGGAGTGCGATTGCTGGGTCGTACAGTAGTTCTATTTCTAGCTTTTTAAGGAAACGCCAAATTGATTTCCAAAGTTGTGTTACCATTCCACATTCCCACCAGCAGTGTATAAGAGTTCCAATCTCTCCGCAGCCCCTCCAACATTTACTATTTTGTGTTTTTTGGATTAACGCCAGCCTTGTTGGAGTGAGATGGAATCTCATTGTAATTTTAATTTGCATTTCTCTAATGGCTAATGATCGAGAGCATTTCCTCATGAATCGGTTAGCCGCCTGAATGTTTTGTTTAGTGAAGTGTCTGTTCATATCCTTTGCCCAATTTTTAATTGGGTTGTTTGTCTCTTTGTGATTGAGTTTTAGCAGAATAATGTAGATTTTAGAGATCAGGCACTGGTTAGAGATGTCGTCACTGAAAATTTTTTCCCAGTCTGTATGTGGTCTTTTTACTCTTTTGGTGAAGTCTTTAGATGAGCATAGGTATCTGATTATTAGGAGCTCCTGGGTATCTGGTTTCTCTTCGTCTTTTTTAGTAATGTTTTATATTCTGTTTATGCCTTGTATGAGGGCTCCTAATGTTGTCCCTATTTTTTCTTCCATGATCTCTAGCGTTTAAACTTTATGTTTAGGTCTTTGATCCATTTGGAGTTAGTTTTTGTGCATGGTGTGAGGTATGGGTCCTGTTTCATTTTTTTTGCAGATGGATATCCAGTTATGCCAGCACCATTTGTTAAAAAGACTATCTTTTCTCCAATTAAGTGACACTGGGCCTTTGTCAAATATCAGCTGCTCATATATGGATGGATTTATATCTGGATTCTCAATTCTGTTCCGTTGGTCTATGTGTCTGTTGTTGTACCAGTACCGGGCTGTTTTGACTACTGTGGCTGTATAATAGGTTCTAAAATCATGTAGAGTGTGGCCTCCCACTTTGTTCTTCTTTTTCAGTAATGCTGTACTTATCCGGGGCTTCTTTCCCTTTCATATGAAGTTGGTGATTTGTTTCTCCATCTCATTAAGAAATGTCTTTGGAATTTGGATCGGAAGTGCGTTGTATATATAGATGGCTTTTGGTAGGACAGACATTTTTACAATGTTAAGTCTTCCTATCCATGAGCAAGGTATGTTTTTGCACTTATGTAGGTCCCTTTTGGTTTCTTGCAGTAGTACCTTGTAGTTTTCTTTGTATAGGTCTTTTACATCTTTGGTAGGATTTATTCCTAAGTATTTTATCTTCTTGGGGGCTATAGTGAATGGTATTGATTTTCTGATTTCCTCTTTGATGTTCTTTTTCTTGATGTAAAGGAATCCTACTGATTTTTGTGTGTTTATCTTGTAACCTGATACTCTGCTGAACTCTTAGTTTCAGTAGTTTTCTTGAGGATTCCTTAGGGTTTTCTGTGTATAAGATCGTGTAATCTGCAAAAAGAGATATTTTTACTTCTTCCCTGCCAATCCGGATGCCCTTTATTTCTTTATGTAGCCTAATTACTCTGGCTAGGACCTCCAACACAATGTTGAATAATAGCGGTGATAAAGGGCATGCTTGTCCGATTCCTGTTCTCAGAGGAAATGCTTTCAGGCTCTCTCCATTTAGAATGATGTTGCCTATCGGCATTGTATAAATCCCCTTTATTATGTTGAGGAATTTTCCTTCTATTCCTATTTCACTGAGAGTTTTTATCATAAATGGGTGTTGGACTTTGTCAAATGCCTTTTCTGCATCAATTGATAAGATCATGTGGTTTTCATCTTTTGTTTTATTTATATGGTGGATTACATTAATTGTTTTTCTAATATTGAATCAACTTTGCATAAATTTTTTTTTTTTATGCATACCTGGTATAAATTCCACTTGGTCATGGTGGATTACTTTTTGATATGTTGTTGAATTCTACTGGTTAGAATTTTGTTGAGGATTTTTGCATCTATGTTCATGAGGGATATAGGTCTGTAATTTTCTTTTTTGTGAGCTGTCTTTAGCTGGTTTTGTTATCAGGGATATGCTGGCTTCATAGAATGAGTTAGGTAGTGTTCTATTCTTTTCTGTGCTTTGAAATACCTTTAGTATTAGTGGTGTTCACTCTTCTTTGAAAGTTTGATAGAGCTCTGCAGTGAAGCCGTCCGGGCCAGGGCTTTTTTTGTGGGGAGTTTTTGATTACCATTTCTGTCTCTTTTTTTTTTGTTATAGCTCTATTTAGTTGTCCTACTTCTGTTTGTGTTAGTTTAGGTAGGTAGCGTGTTTCTAGGAGTTCATCTATTTCTTCTAGGTTTTGAAATTTGTTATAGTACAGTTTTTCATAGTAATCTAACATGATTCTGTATTTTCAGTTGGGTCTGTTGTGATATGGCACATCTCATTTCTTATTCAGGTTGTTTCCTTTCCTGTATTGCTTTAGTCAGTCTGGCCAATGGTTTATCAATTTTGTTAATTTTTTTCAAAGAACCAACCTTTGGCTTTGTTAATTCTTTCAGTTGTTTTTCTGTTCTCTAGTTCATTTAATTCTGCTTTAGTTTTCATTATTTGTTTTCTTCTGGTGCCTGATGGATTCTTTTGTGGCTCTCTTTCCATTTGATCAAGGTGTAGGGACAGTTCTCTGCTTTTGCCTCTTTCTTCTTTATGTATGTGTGCATTTATGGAAATAAATTGACTTCTGAGCACTGCTTTTGGAATTGTTTTCCGTCACGTTGCATTCTATCAATTTCTTTATTCCCTTCTTAATGTCTTCTATAACCCAGTCTTTTTTGAGCAGGGTATTGTTCAGTTTCCAAGTATTTGATTTCTCTTCCCTGATTTTTCTGTTATTGATTTCTACTTTTATGGCATTATGGTCTGAGACGATGCTTTGTAATATTTTGATGTTTTGGATTCTACAAAGGTTTGTTTTATGACCTAATATGTGATCCATTCTAGGGAATGTTCCATGTGCACTAGAAAAAAGTGTACTTGCGGCTGTTGGGCGGACTATTCTGTATAAGTCTATGAGGTTAAGTTGGTTGATTGTAGCTATTAGATCTTCCGTGTCTCTATTGAGCTTCTTACTGGATGTTCTGTCTTTCACCGAAAGTGGTGTGTTGAAGTCTCCTACTATAATTGTGGGTGTGTCTATCTCACTTTCAATTCTCCTAAAGTTTGTTTTATGTATCTTGCAGACCTGTCATTGGGTGCATAAATATTTAATATGGTTATATCTTCCGGGTAAATTGTCCCTTTATTCATTATGTAGTATCCTTCTTTATCCTTTGTGGTGGGTTTAACTTTAAAGTCTATTTTGTCAGAAATTAATATTGCCACTCTTGCTCTTTTTTGATTGTTCTTTGCTTGATATATTTTCAGTTTGTGCCTCTAAGTCTCAGGTGTGTCTCTTGTAGGCAGCATATAGACAAATTTTGTTTTATCCAGTCTTCGACTCTCTGTCTCTTTATTGGTGCATTTAGTCCATTTACATTCAGCGTAATTATAGATAAGTATGAGTTTTATGAGTTTAGTGCTGTCATTTTGATGACTTTTTTGTGTGTCATTGACAATTTCATTTTTCCTCTCAATTTTTTGTGCTGAGAAGTTTTTCTTTGTAAATTGCGTGTTCCTCTTTTTCATAGTAGTTGAATTTATTTTTTGCTGAGCAATTATGTTTATCTTGGTTTTTATTCTGAAGTATGGAATCGTTAGGCATCTATGTGGTTACCTTAATATTTACCCCTATTTTTCTTAGTAAAAACCTAACTTGTATCATCCTATATCACCTTGGTTTCCTCTCTATATGGAAGATCTATGGCTCCTGTATTTAGTCTCACTTTTTTGATTATGGTAATCTTTTACATAATGACATCAATGATTCCCTGTTTTGAGCATTTTTTTTTAAATCAATCTTATTTTGTTTTTGTGATTTCTCTATCTGAGTTGACATCAGGATATTCTGTGACCTTGTGTTGTGTTGGTATCTGATATTATTGATTTTCTGACCAAAGTATTTCCTTTAGTAACTCATGTAGCTTTGGTTTGGCTTTTGCAAATTCTCTAAACTTGTATTTATCTGTAAATGTCTTAATTTCACCCTCACATTTGAGAGAGAGTTTTGCTGGATATATGATCCTTGGCTGGCAGTTTCTCTCCTTCAGTGCTCTATATATGTCATCCCATTGTCTTCTTGCCTGCATGGTCTCTGCCGAGTAGTCTGAACTTATTGATTCTCCTTTGTAGGTGACATTCTGTTTATCCCTGGCTGCTTTTAAAATTTTCTCTTTGTCTTTGGTTTTGGCAAGTTTGATGATAATATGTCTTGGTGATTTTCTTTTGTGATCTATCTTGTATGGGGTTCGATGAGCATCTTGGATAGATATCCTTTCATCTTTCCTGATGCCAGGGAAGTTTTCTGCCAACAGACCTTCAACTATTCTTTCTGTGTTTTCTGTTATCCCTCCCTGTTCTGGAACTCCAATCACATGGAAGTTATTCTTCCGATAGAGTCCCATATGATTCTTAGGGTTTCTTCATTTTTTTAAATTCTTTTATCTGATTTTTCTTCAACTATAAATTTTTTTTTTTTAATATTGGTGTCAATTGTCTCATCCTCCGTCGTCCCCACTCTGAATTCCAATTCCTCGATTCAGCTCTTCTGACTTCCTATTGAATTGCCTAATTCTGTAATTTTATTGTTAATCTTTTGGGTTTCTGAATGCTGTCTCTTAATGGATTCTTGCAGCTTAATAATTTTTTCACTATGTTCTTGAGTAATCTTTTTTGATTTCTTCAATTGCTTTATCAGTGTGTTCTTTGGCTTTTTCTGTAGATTGCCTTATTTCATTTCTGAGGTCATCTCTGATGTCTTGAAGCATTCTGTATATTAATTTTTTATATCCTACATCTGGCAATTCCAAGAATGTATCTTCATTTGGGAAAGATTTTGATCCTTTGATTTGGGGGTTTGTGGAAGGACTCATGGTCTCCTTCTTTATGTGATTTCATATTGACTGCTGTCTCTGAGCCATCTGTAACATATTCTAATGATTTATTTTATATTTGCCAACTGAGCCTTATCCTCTTGTTTTGTTTTCTTTCAGTACACCCAGATGGGCTACTAGATTGTGCTATCTTGATTGTTGTAACCTTTGAATCACTTATGTCCTATTACCAGATGATTTGAGCTGTTACCAGGTATATGAGCCCATGAGTCCTTTCAGTATTTTTTAATACAATCAGCTTATGTGCCCTGATAGTGAGTCACCTAGTGTGTGGTGTAGACTCTCACCTATTAACTTAGAAGAGTAGTGGTGATGGTTGTATGCACCAGATTCTAATAGCAGAAGGGGGTCACGCTCCGAGGAGGACAGGGTTCTGACAGCCTTCTTCCATGTGCCAGTGAAGTAGGAGTGTCTCTATTCTCTCGCGCTCTCTGGTGGGTGGGCTCTGCAGCTGTACCTTAGGCATGCAATGGTTGTATCTCTGAAGATTTCTTGGCGTCGCTATCCTCAGACCCCTTTAGCAGGTGGCTAGATGGTGTGGGTGGAGCTTCAGCTGTCAGTTCCTTGTTGTGGATCAGTGAGGGCTCTGTTTAGTAGGTAGAGAGGTAGCAGACCTCCAAAAGTTGCCTTTCCACTCCTCAGCTAAAACAATGACAGTCAGATCTCTATGAGAATTGCCTTTGCTTTATAATAGCCATCTGGTTCCCTGTAGGGATGAAAGCCAAAGACTGTGGATCTCTTATGCTTGGCTGCAGCTGGTTCTGTATTATTTTCCCAGTTTAGGGAAGTCAGGAAAGGATTTTTCTCTCAGTCCAGGAGAATAGGTTAGAAAAAGAAGAAAAACAAACAAAACCCCCACAGAACACTTCACTCCCTGACCCAGAAAATTCCAGTGTTGATGAAGCCAGCTGGGGCAGGGAGGGGAGGGATCAGGTAGACAGAAGAGAGTAGTGTGGCAATATAGACAAAGTTACTTATCTTGTTTGGTGAGAACTGTTTTATCTGAGATTCCAGAGTGATGTGTATCCTGTGTGCACTGGCTGGGTCGAGAATGCCCCTGAAGATTAGGGCTGCATTCCATGCTTTCGCTGTCTCAGGAAGCCACGATCAGCTCCTCCGCTCTTAGTCGAAAACACGGCTCCAAGGTATTCTGTCTGGGACAGTGCGCTCCAGGCTCCAAAACCAGTCACTGGTTCCCTGTGTTTCCTTGTTCTCCTGTCAGCAGCTTTGGTGTGCAGCCTGCGTGTGCTGGCTTGGTCCCCACTGAGGTTACTCCAGGGGCTTAGAGCTGTGTCTCATGCTTGCCCTGTCTCAGTAAGCCATGATCAGCCCCACCACTCTGGCACCAGGGAACCGCGAGAACTCAAGGCTATGGCTCGGGACACCGGCTCCAGAAGCAGTTGCTGAACAGCGTGCAGCTTTTCACTCCCCTGTCACTCAGGTCAACTCCTTAGATCTGTGTTTCATTGGCCAGGGTTCGTAGATTGTCATGTATGTAATCAATTCATTTGTTTTTTCGAGTCTTTCTTGCAAGAGACATCAGCAGTAGCTTCTACCTAGTCTGCCTAATTGTTCCCCTCCGCCCTTTGTTTCTTAATCTAGACTAATTGCTCTGGCTAGGACCTCCAGCACAATGTTGAATAAGAGTGGTGATAAAGGGCATCCTTCTCTGGTTCCCAAACTCAAAGGGAATGCTTTCAGGCTCCCTCCAATAAGATGATGTTGGCTACCAATAGCCCTTTATTATGTTGAGGGATTTTCCTTGTATTCCTACTTTGCTGAGAGTTTTTATCACGAATCAATGTTGAACTTTGTTAAATGTCTTTTCTGCATCAATCAATCACTTGATTCTTGTCTTTTGTTTTATTTATATGATGGATTACTTTAATCGTTTTTCTACTGTTGAACCATCCCTGCATAACTGGTATGAATCCCACTTGGTTGTGGTGAATTATTTTTTTTTTCATACGTTGTTGAATTCTATTGTCTAGAGTTTTGTTGAGGATGTTGGCATCTGAGTTCATGAGGGATATAGGTCTGTAATTTTCTTTTTTTGTAGTGTCTTTACCTGGTTTTGGTATCAGGGATATGCTGGCTTCGTAGAATGAGTTTGGGAGTATTCTGTCCTTTTCTATGCTCTGAAATACTTTTAGTAGTTGTGGTGATAGCTCTTCTCTGAAAATTTGGTAGAAGTCTGCAGTGAACCCATCCAGGCCAGGGCTTTTTTTTTTTTGTTGGGAGTTTTGGGTACCTTTTCAAGTTTTTCTTTTGTTATGGGTCTATTTACTTATTCTACCGTTTTTGTTAGTTTAGGTAGGTAGTGAGTTTCTAGGAATTCGTCCATTTCTTCCAGGTTTTCAGATGTGTTAGAGTACAATTTTTCATAGTGATCTGATTCTTTTAATTTCTATTGGGTCTGCTGTAATATCGCCCATCTCATGTCTTATTCAGATTATTCGATTCCTCTCCTGCTTTTCTTTTGTCAGTTTGGCCAGTGGTTTATCAATTTCGTTGATTTTTCAAAGAACCAGCTTTTGGCCTTGTTAATTCTTTCAATTGTTTTTCTGTTTTCTCTTTCATTTAGCTCTGCTCTAATTTTTATTATTTGTTTTCTTCTCTTGCCTGAGGGTTTCTTTTGTTGCTCTTTTTCTGTTTGTTCAAGTTGTAGGGATAATTCTTTGATTTTGCCCCTTTCTTCTTTTGGATGTGTGCATTTATTGATATAAATTGGCCTCTGTGCACTGGTTTCACTGTGTCCCGAAGTTCTTACAGGAAGTATTTTCATTCTCATTGGATGCTATGAATTTCTTTATTCCATCCTTAATGTCTTCTATAATCCAGTCTTTTTTGAGCAGGGTATTGTTCAGTTTCCAAGTGTTTGATTTCTTTTCCCTGCTTTTTCTGTTATTGATTTCCACTTTTATGGTCTTATGGTCAGGGACGATGCTTTGTAATATTTTGATGTTTTGGATTCTGCAAAGGCTTGCTTTATGACCTAATATGTCTTCTATTCTAGAGAATGTTCCATGTGCACTAGAAAAGATAGTATACTTGGCTACTATTGGGTGGAGTGTTCTGTTTGTATCTAGGAGGTCAGGTTGATTGATTGTGACATTTAGATCTTCCACGTCTTTATTGAGCTTCTTTCTGGATGCCCTGTCCTTCACCGAAAGTAGTGTGTTGAAGTCTCCTACTATTATTGTGGAGCTGTCTATCTCAGTTCTCAATGCTGATGGAGTTTTTTTTTTATGTATCTTGCAGCCCTGTCATTGGGTGCATGAATATTTAATATGGTTGTATCTTCTTGGTATATTGTCTGTTTAATCATTACATAGTGTCCTTCCTTATCTTTTGGGATGGATTTCACTTTAAAGTCTATTTTTTCAGAAATTAATATTGCCACTCCTGCTCTTTTTTTATTGTTGTTTGCTTGATATATTTTTTTCCATCCTTCGAGTTTTAGTTTGTTTGTGTCTCTAAGTCTAAAGTGTGTCTCTTTTAGACAGCATACAGATGGATCGTGTTTTTTAATCCATTCTGCCACTGTCTGTCTCTTTATTGGTGCATTTAGTCCATTTACATTCAGAGTAATTATGGATAGGTATCTTTATGAGTTTAGTGCTATCATTTTGAAGTCCCTTTTTGTGTGATGTTGACAGTTTTCTTTCCCACTTAACTTTATATGCTGAGTAGATTATCTTTATATATTGTCCTTTCCTCATGTTCGTTGTTGTTTTTTTTTCTGCTGAATCTTTTTTATTATTATTATTTTATTTTGATGTGTAGGATAGTTTGTCTCCTTTGTGGTTACCTTATTATTTACCCTTATTTTTCTAAATTTAAACCTAACTTTTTTTTTGTATCATTTGTCTTCTTGTCCATATAGAAGATCTATGACTACATTTCTTAAAAAAAAAAAAATTCTTAGTCCCTCTTTATTCTTTTAGTGTTGTCTTCTTTTACATAATAACATTACTGTTTCCCTGTTTTTAGTGGGTTTTTTTTCTTGATTTATTTTTGTGATTTGCATGTCTTGGTTGACTTCTGATTGCTCTGTCCAGTGTCCTAGTCTTGGGTGGATACATGATATTATTGATTTTCTAGACAAAAAACTCCCTTTAGTATTTCTTGTAGTTTTGGTTTGGTTTTTACCAATTCCCTAAACTTCTATTTATCTGGAAATGTCCTAATTTGCCTTCATATTTGATTGACAGTTTTGCTGGATAGATGATTCTTGGCTGGCATTTTTTTTCCTTTAAGTTTTTATTTATCTCATCCCATTGCCTTCTTGCCTGAATAGTTTCAGCCGAGTAGTCCGAGTTTATTCTTATTGGCTCATCTTTGTAAGTGACTTTTCGTTTATCCCTAGCTGCTCTCAAAATTCTCTCTTCATCCTTGTTTTTGGTAAGTTTGATTATAGTACGTCTTGGTGACTTTCTTTTAACTTCTACCTTATGTGGAGTTCTGTGAGCTTCTCGGATAGATATCTTCTCATCTTTCACAATATCAGGGAGTTTTTCTGATAACAAATCTTCAACAATTCTTTTTGTATTTTCTGTTATCCCTCCCTGTTCTGGTACTCCAATCACTCGTAGGTTATTTCTCTTGATAGAGTCACTCATGATTCTTAAGGTTTCTTCATTTTTTTAAATTCTTTTATCTGATTTTTCTTCAAATATATTGGTGCCAAGTGCTTCATCTTCAAGTTCAGAAATTCTGCCTTCCACTTGCTCAATTCTGATCCTCTGACTTTTTATCGATTTGTCTACTTCTGTAATTTTATTGTTAGTCTTCTGAATTTCTGATTTCTCTCTGTCTATGGATTTTTCCTGCTTATTAAATTTTTCATTATGTTACTGCATAATCTTTTTAATTTCTTCAACTGCTTTATCTGTGCATTCCTTGGCTTGTTCTGCATATTCCCTGATTTCCTTCCTGTTGCCTTATTTTGTATCCTGCCTCTGGTAAGTCCAGGAAGCCACTTTCATCTTGAAGATCACTTGATCCTCTGTTTTGAGAGCTTGTTGAGGTGAACATGCTCTCTTTTTTTATGTAACTTGATATTGACTGTTGTCTCTGAGCCATCTATAAGTTATCGTATTAGTTTATTTTATGTTTGCTTTCTGTGTTATACCTTCTTGCTTTGTTTTGTTTTGATATGCTCAAACTGGTTGCTTAAGTGAGCTAGCTTTGGTTATTTTTGCCTTTGGAGCTCTGATGTCCTGTCCCCATAGGGCTAGAGCTGTTATCAAGTAGATCAGCTCAGGAGCCCATTCGTTTTCTTGTATGAATTCACCTCAGATGTCCAGGTAGCTGATCATCAAGTGTGTGGTACAGGCTCTGTCTTACAGTCGTAGAGGGGCTTGGGTGATTGGTGTAGGTACCGGTATCTGGTTGCAGCAGGGTGTCACGCTCTGAATGAGGCAGGGAGCTGAGAATCACCCCCCAAGTGTCTCTGAGGAAAGCATGACCCTGTACTCCAGAGTGTACAGGTAGGTGCGTTCTGCAGACTGACCATTGGCACCCCATATTTTTGGTTGTAAGGGCTGGGAGGTACCAGTTATCCCTGGTCCCCTGTTGCAGGTGGCTTGGTGACCTAAGTGGAGCAAACAGTCCTTAGGCCCGTGATGTGGGTGGGTGAGGACCCTGTTTAATAGGCAAAGCAATGTCAAACATTGAACACCCACCTCTCCGCCACACAGCTGAAACAGTTGTTCTCTGCCAACAAGAGCCTATTCTCCTGATATAGGTCCACACATGTCCATGCAGAGAGGAATGTACTCAAAGTCCATGGACTGTTTATGCCTGGACAGGAGCTGCTTCTGTCCTGAGCTCCCCTGGTTAGTGGAGCTGGCAAATTTTTATTCCCCCATTTGCAAATTTATTTCTTCTCCAAGGCTGGGTGGATGGCTCTAGGCACTCAACAGTGCCTATTTCAGGCCCGGGGAAATCAGCTGCTGAATCCAGCTTGGACGTGGGGGGGGGGGTGCAGTAAAATATTGCTAGTACTTAGCTTTTGCAGAGATCACCATTCTTCTCTGGTTCTGGAGGTGTGAGTAGGCTGTGTGGCTGGCTGCTTTTCCCTGTGGAAACTATGGCTGAACACTAGTACCAGGCTGCCGCCCGCCACTCCCAGAAATGGTGCCTGAGGGCTCCATGCGATTCAGTTCCAGTAATTCCTTTCTGCTTCTTAACTGTGTCTTACTCCCCCTGCCCCTCAGTTCGTTTTCTAACCTTGCCTTTGATGTTCAGGACTCCTAGCTTGTCATAAATATACTCATTTCGCTCGTTTTTTGGGGTGTTTGTTGTAAGAGAGCTTGCTGGAAGCGTCTATTCCACCATCTTGGCCCTGCCCTGCTTATTTCTTTCTTGAACTGTCTCCTTTTTTTTTTTTTTGTATCAATTTTCCATTGTTCTTTATATATTATGGAACCAAGCCCTCAGTAGGATGTATGTATTGTAAATAACTTTAACCACTTGCCATTGGGTCGATTCTGACTTATGACGACCTCATGTGTTGCAGAGTAGAATTGCTCTCCATAGTGTTTTTAAGGCTGTGAACTTTCAGAAGCAGATCATCACACCTTTCTTCCAAGGCTATCCTGAGTGAGTTCAAACTGTCAATCTTTTTGTTAGTAGTTACTTAACCATTTGCTCCACCCAAGGACTTCTACTCTGGGGTCACACTTTCCTTTTCTTATTGATGTATTTTGATGAATTCGTTGTTGTTAGTTGTTGTTGAGTTGGCTTTGACTCATGGTGATGCCAAGTACAACAGAACAAAACGTTACCTGGTCCTGAGTTATCTTCATGATCTTTGGTATACTCTAGTCCATTATTGTGGACACTGTGTATTTTGAGTGCTTTCCTACCTAGGGGCTTGTCCTAGGCAGGGTTCTCCAGAGAAACAAAACCAGTTAAGTGTATAAATATATATGTAGACAGATTTATATCAAGGAAATGGCTCATGCAGTTGTAGAGGCTAGAAAGTCCTAAGTCTGTCGGTCCAGCTGGAGATTTCTTCTGACTCACATAGCTGCAGCGGCTGGCAAACCCAGAATCAGCAGGCCAGACAGCAGACCTCTGTCTCACAGGATGTGGAGGCTGACATATCCCAAGATATGCAAGTAAGCTGCTAGCTTAAATCTCAAGAACTGGAGTTTAGATGAACAGGAGCCAGCTGCAGGATCCAGAGCGAGCAAAAGCCCATTGAGACTGCCAGAAATTCCACCTATATTGGATACAGGCCACACCCATAAGGGAATTCCCTTTCATCTGACTGGTTGCTAATAACAGATCTCATCATGGAAGTGATTATAGTATATCACATCTCATTATGGAGGTGATTACATCACTACATTGCTACCAAACTACATCTCAACTGCCAAAGCACTGAGAATCATAACTCAGGTAAGTTGATATACAACCTTAACTATCACAGGGCTCATCTTCCAATACTACATCAGACAATATTTTGCTGTGATCCATAGGGTTTTCATTGACTAATGTTCTGAAATAGGTTGCCAGTCCTTACTTCTTAGTATGTTTTCCTCAAAAAGCTTCTCTGAAACCTGTCCACCATGGGTAAGGAAGCAGGTATTTGGAATATCAGTGGCATAGAAGGTGAATAGAAGTCCTAACTTTTAGTAGTCTAATAGCCCTTCATAAGAATCATGACTCACACTTTGTTTAGCTTTCAAGTTTACATTCCTGTACACACACAATCCTCCTTTTAATAATCTCACACCCACCCAGTGCTTCCTAAAGAAACTCTACCTTCGATAAGAGGGTTTTACTCCATAGTTCTTTAGGGTATTCTGTAAAACACCATGGCTTGAGTCAGGCGCACATTAGTTTTCAAGGTGACATCTGTGCTTTTGAACACTTTAAAGAGGTCTCTTGCAGCAGATTTGCCCAATGCAATGTGTCGTTTGATTTCTTGACTGCTGCTTCAGTGGGTGTTTATTGTGGATCCAAGCAAAATGGAGCCCTTAATGACGTCAACATTTTCTCACTTTATCATGATGTTGCTTATTGGTCCAGTTGTTAGGATTTTTGTTTTCTTTATGTTGAGATGTAATCCGTACTGAAGGCTGTAGTCCTTGATCTTCATCAGTAAGTGCTTTAAGGCCTCTTCACTTTCAGCAAGGAAGGTTGTGTCATATGCAAATCTCAGGTTATTAATGAGTCTTCCTCTAATCCTGATGCCTTATTCTTCTTCATACAGTCCAGCTTCTTGGATTATTTGCTCAGCATACAGGTTGAATAGGTATGGTGAATGGATACAATGGTGATGCACACCTTTCTTGAGTTTAAACCATCCAGTATTCCTTGCTCTGTTTAGATGACTTTCTCTTGTTCTATGTACAGGTTCCTTATGAGCACAATTAACTGTTCTGGAATTCTCATTCTTCCCAATGTTCTTCATAATTTGTTATGAGCTGGAGTAGGTCTCAGAAATAATGTGCTGTTTCTTCTGCTTGGTCCTGCATGGCTGCCTACTTCCCTAGCTGGTAGCAGCTAAGGCCTGTCTCAGAAACACTCTCTTAACGTGACCCACTTAACGTGAGTCTTCACACTGCTCCATCTTCTTTCCCATGTGTGTCTCCTGCCCTCCTCAGTGGCTGGGAAAATGATAGTAGTCCGCTGATGAGATTTATTCTTTTATTATACTTTATTTTATCATTTGTTTTTATAACACAGTACCATTAAAATCCAGGATAAGAAAAACGTTTGTATGATGAAAGTGGATAATCTCAAACTGTGCCCACAACAGAGGCCTCCCACTCCTCTGGCTTACTGTATTTTCTCCTTGTTTATTTGCTCTTCCCTCTTTCCTGATGGATGCATGGGACTACTGAGCTTCAGGACTCCTCAATTCTGCTTTTCATACCAGTGTTACTGTAATCTTGGGTTCATGGGCTGCCTTGCCACAGATTTACTCATTCTGTTTCTGTTAATTATTTTATTACTTAAAATTCTCTCATGAATTTTTCCTGCTTATAGAAGAAGTACATTCTATTTCTTGAAAACTTGGAAGCAATGGGAACATATGCAATAAATAACAAGAAAACATACCTAAGACATAGAATAAATTATTAACATTCTGGTATGTCTGTTACCTTGCTTATATTGGCATGTATGTGAATTAGAGACCCTGGTTGATGCAAATGGTTAATATGTTGAGGTGCTGACAGAAAGTTGGAGTTCAAGACCACCCAAAGGTGCTATGAAAGAGAGGTCTGGCAGTCTACTTCTGAAAACTCAGCCACTGAAAACCCTATGGAGTACAGTTCTACTCTGGCACACTTGGTAATCATCATGAATCAGAATTGACTCAATGGCAACTGGTTTTATGTGTGTATTAGAATACACATTTATGTATATTAACAAAGATTATATCCTGATATTTTCATTCAGTATTAGCCCTTTCCCATGATAAAGTTTTTTTTTAATGAGGCCATTAAATTACTTTATAATATTCTGTGTGCATGTAGTGTATGTTTTTAGCAATTTGACTATAGTTGCAATAATAAATGTGCGTGTTTCTAGTAATCTTCAAGCTATACTTACATCTTTTTAACATACATCTCTGCCTTTAAATCTTTTTGTTTAACTATTGTTTAACACTCTTTACACCTAAGAGATGATATCAGAAGCAGCCCTGATCAATTTTTCTCCCTCTTACTCAGGAAGCCCCTTAATGTATTCTAAGATATCAACTATGATTTCATGCACTTATCCTTTGTTTATTTTTCATTCAGTAAATATATTCCATGGGCCAGAAATAGTCTATGTTATGCAGATACAGTGGTGAAAGGTACGCACTGTCCCTGTCATTGTGGAGGGGACAACCCAGTGCAGGTGGGAGGAGCACTGGGGAAATGTAACAGAGACAAAGGACAGATAACCCTCCAGGAACCGCACTGGACTTCAGAGAGCTTTGTTGGCTGCTCTTCACCTGGCAGGCTTCTAGATACCAGAGTACCCTCGGGTTCAGTACTTACCCCTTTCTCCCTATTGACACCCTCTCTCTAGGATGCCTCAGTGAGTTCACCGCTGTCTATTTGTAGCTAAGGACGTGAGGTTTATACTTCCATCCATTGAAACTCCTCCTGGTCCAGACTTATATATTCAAATGTCAGCCTAACAATCCGTATTGACCACTTTATGCATTATACTGATATGTTCCTCATATGGCCATCATGAAAAGCAAATATGAAAGAAAAAGCACGAAAGTGCCTGGTACCAGTGTAGGTGCTCAATGACCATTAGCTGTTGGTAGTATCCTTGACATCTCCATGTGGGGTGAAGTTTTATTACCTGACATCACCATGTGGATGTCTAACAGCTACACCACGTTATCTAGGCTATAAAACAATTCCTGGTTCCAACCACCATTCCATTCTTATCAATGAATTTCTCAAGGCTTCGGTGATGGGAGTGGTGTTTTTCCACACAATGGACATGCTTAGGAATGGTTGGCCAGGGCCTACACAATAAATTGCTCCAGCATTCCTTTGGGTGACCATTGAGACAAGTTTCAGCCAACGAATGTGGCAAAGAATTAGAACCACTCTCAGCTGTTCATGCGAGTACTCTCAATCCAGAATATCTGGTAAATCAACTGTTAGGGATTGAATTGTGTCCCTCCAAAATGTATGTGGAAATCCTAACCCCTGTACCTGTAAATCTGACCTTGTTTGGAAATAGGGGGCCTCCTTTTATTATGTGAATGAGGTCATACCAATGTAGGGTGGGTCCTAAGCCTAACTCTTCTTAGTTATAAAAGGAGCAGAATACACACAGACACAAACAGGCGAAAAGGAAGACAGACAAAGAAGACAGATGCATCCACAAGGCCAGGAACACAAATGATTGCTGGCATCTACTAGAAGCTGAGGTAGACAAGGAAGGACCTCCCACTAAAGACATGCCCTGAATTTGAACTACTACCTACTGAACTATGAAAAAATAAATTTCTGTTCTTTAAAGCCATCCAGTTGTTATTTTTTATTATGGAGGGACTAGGTAACTAACACACATACCCGTACTTATAAGTTCACCCCAGTGCAGAACAATTTTCTTCCCTCCTTGGTCTAGCCCACCTGAACCTCCTCTTTCCCTATCAGTGTCCTTTGCTTTCACCTAAGAGTTATGACAGAGTCCGCTTGATGCTGATGCATTGAAATTTCAATTTATTTTCTATTTATGATTACTATTAATTCCAATATTTTCTACAGTTTTCAGTGGAGACAGTCTTATAATCTATAAATAGCAGTTATACTTTTTCTCTTTTTGTACTAGCTTACACTTCCACTGTTAAATGTTTAATAAAAATAATGATAGAAGCATCCTTATTTTATTGTTTATTAATTTTAAAGAGAATGTCCCACACGTCACCATGAACTATCATGCTAGTTGTGGTTTTCCACGTTTGGGGACTCCTTTTCTGTTCCATGTTTGCTCCTAGTCCTTATCTCTCCGTGTGATTGGATTTTATCAACCTGCTTTGCCCCCATCTCTTGAGGTGAACATATGTCTTCTCTTCTTTCACCTATGCATGTGGTGAATGAAATTATTAAATCTTTAATGTTCACTCAAATTTGTATGCCTACAATAAACCGCCTTGATCATGGCATGTTACATGGTTTATACTTTGCTGGCATCTTATGTAGGGTTTTGCATCTCAGTTACTGAGTGTGCTTGTCCTCTAACTCTTCTTCTACCATCCTTCTCTAATTTGTTATCTTTTTTAAACTAGCCTTAAGGATCAAGTTAGGGGAGTATCTCATGGTTTTCTAATCTCTGTTGACTATGTAAAAGATTAAAATTACTTTTTCTTGCATGTTTGCTGGAACCTGACTGGAAACGATCTAGGTCTACCATTTTCTTTGTAGGGAGATCTTGAACTACTGACCCATTTTATTTAGTTGTTAAAGGCATCTTCTGGTACTAATTTACTTAGAAAAAATTCTGATGCATGTTATAGGTTGCTCAAATCTCATCTTTAAGTATTGATTATCAGGGCTTGTAGCCTCATGCAAGCCAGTTCATCAATCCCAGATTTCCCCAAAGTCAGGCTCTGCAACTATTGCCAGTACCAATTGCCTCATCTAAGACTTATTTGCAAAGAAATATACAACAGTAGGCTCTCTAAACAGTTGTGTATCCGCAGCCTTCTTGAGTCCAAATGTGAGGATACAGTCTTCTAATACTTTTTTCGTAATTGTTCTTTTCTTAAATTTTTTCCTTTTTTCACTGCCAACCCCCCCCCCCCAGCCCCAATCTAGTAGTTTTAAAGTTGTGCGTTTCAGGTTCAAGTCTGTAATCCAGCTGGGATTCTGTGTGTGCTGCATGTGTTCATCAAAAGAACAAGCTTCTAGAAGCAGAAAGCAGGCAGTGCGACTGTTGAGCGGTTGGTGGCGTGGCAGGGAGGGGAGCTGCTGCTCATAGAGGGAACCCGAGGGAGGCAGGAGATGCCGGGCTGCCCACTGCAAGCCCACAGGCTCCAAAGAGGAGGAACCTGCGTGCGCCATGAGCCTTTTGAGACAGGCCCAAGCCCACCCAGCCAGGTGCTAACCTTGAACCTGCCAGGCTTGCGGGTTCCACCAGGACTAGGGGAAGCCTAAGGCCATGGAGGGCAAGGCCTAGGGTCTGGACCTGGGAACTGGTTCTGCCACGTGTGATCGCAGCGCTTATGCTGGGAAGGAGGGCAGGAAGCGTATCACAAAGTGCGTCCGGACGATGACCCCGTAGGGTGGGAGTTGTGGTCACCCACGGACTCTGGGTCCGCATAAGGAGGCCCCCAGGGTGCAATTCCAGGAGCAGAAGGCAAAGCCACAGAGGCCACAGTGCACCTCCCCGATGTTCCCCAGGGGCATTGACCCAAATTTGGGGAGCAGTCCTTCCTCTGGGCTAGGGACTTTGTTTCCTCCACTGTCATCACTGACTGTAAGCAGACTCTTGTCTACGCAGACTAATGAGGAATTATCAAAATGAGCTGCAAACTCCGGATTTGTTTAGGATCATAAATTAACACAAAGAAATACGCCTTTAGCAATAAGTGCCTGCTTTAAGCCCAAGTTGCCTTAAAACAAGGAATTTCATTCAGCTCCTCTGCTAATCTAGTGACTAGGAACAGGATCTCACAGGAACTCAAAGGTGTGGGGCACTAGAAATACTCCTAGGTCTGTCTGCTCAGGGCTGATTGCCTGGTTCCCAGTTTTATTATAAACCTTAGATACAGACCAGAAGAGAAGTTTGGGGCTTGACACCGACATCTTAACACCATTTCCTGTTTCTTGAGGAAGGAAGAGGTAAAATCAGTTAGCGTTTACTGTGTCCTTCTCCATCCCCGGAAATCCTCATGAAGACCTTCTCAGGTAAGGACTGACAGGGAGTAGATTGGTTTACTGTTCGACTTTGTCCTTGAGTCACTTTGTTTATGTCCTGCATGTAAACTATTGTGCACTGGTGGGAGCATTCTAATTCTTGTACAGAATGACTAGAACCCGTGCAGAATGACTATATTGTGCCTCCCTCAGGCACCCCTGTCTGCACAGCACCCCCCACCCCCAGCTGCCCAACTGCCTCTCTCCTGGCATTCTGCTCCTAGAAGCATGTTCTTTTGATGCAGAGATGCAGCACACACAGAATCCCAGCTGGATTACAGACTTGAACCCGAACACCTTATGCAGAATGACTATGAACCCCTAAGCTTAGTACTAAAGCAGGTACTTACCCTTCAGAGAAGGCCCTGGGGTGGGGGGTGTTGATACATACATTCCCCTGTGCTCCTGCTGCTCTAGACATGCCTGAAATGCCTCTCTGGAGAAGGCCTTTGGAGCAGGCTCATGGCCCACATAGGAATTCAGGCCTATTTTGTTGTTGTTGTTGTTGTTAGAACACCTCATTTAGCTTTGAAAACATTATTATCCAGTTTATTCACCGTATTGAGTACAAACATCTCAGATATTTTCAAAATTAACCCCATTCTCTAATACTAATTTGCCACCAAGAGCGTATTCCAAAGTGTTTCCAATAGGCTAGAAAATCTTTCCAAAGAGGAGACTCCTGCGCCGTGTTGTACAGTGACAGCAGGGATGGCATAATATGTTTACCCAGATACCTATCACTTTTTTTTTTATTATTGCGCTTTACTTGAAACTTTACAGAACAAGTTAGTTTCTCGTTCAACCATTTATACACAATTGTTTTGTGACATTGGTTGCAGTCCTCATGATGTGTGAGCACTCTCCTATGCTCCAGTTCCCCATTTCCATCCGCCATGATTCCTGTTCCATCCTGCCCTCTTTTCAGTGCTTTTGGGTCGGTTTTGCACTTTTGGTCTCATGCACATGATTGAACTAAGTATCATTTTCTTCACTTGTGTTATTGTTTGTTTTATAGACCTGTCTAATCTTTGGCTGAAGGGCGAACTTCAGAAGGTACTTTCCACTTTGTTGCTTTCCATAATTCCTGAAATTCCAAGTCTACCACCTGAAGAACTTCCTTTAATGTTTCATTTACAACAAGTCTGGTGGCGATGAATTCCCTTAACTTTCCTTCACCTGAGAATGTTAGTATTGTTCCTTTACACATGAAGGAAATAACAGGATATAGAAAGCTGGGTTAATGTTTCCTTTCTTTCAGTGTTGAAAAAATGTTGTTTTCACAGCCTTTTGGCCTCCATAGCTTCTGATGATGAATACAGAGTCATTGCAATTGTTTTTCCTGTGTGAAATGAGTTGTTTTCTCTCTAGCTTCTTTGAAGATATTTTCTTGGTCCTTGTTATTCCACAACCGACAGTGAGGCATTTGGGCATAAAATTATTTGAGTTTAACTTATTGCAGTTTGCATAGCTTGTTGAATCTGTAAGTTTATGTCTTTCAACAAATTGGGAAAGCGTTGAGCCAGTATTTCTTCAAATACTTTTTCCTACACCACATATTTTTTTTACACCTTATGAAATTCCAATAAATAAATGTTAGATATTTTTGGATATTTTTTGAGGCTCTGTTCATTTTTTTTTAATCTTTGTTCTCTGTTTTCAGATTGGATATTTTCTATTGAACTGTTTTCAACTCATTGATTCTTTTGTCTGTCAACTGCATTCTGCTGTTGAGAAGATCAAGTGAATTTTTTATCTCTATTATTGTGTGTTTCCTGTCTAAAATTTTCATTTCATTGGTTTCTATTTATTTCTCTATTTATCTCAAGTGTGCCTGTTACTTCTTGAGAGTGGTTAAAATAGCTTTTTAAAGTTTTTGTCTATGATTCCAAGACTGTGTGCCTTACTTAAATCTTACAGAAAATGTTGATGTTGTTTATTTTAGCAATCACATGACCCAGTTATGTTTAGGTTGCAGGTTCTTTCCCACCTTCTGTATGCTGTGGCTCAGATGTCAGTTCAGATTTTGAAGACTTTGCAGTGATATTTGGATGTAATCTATGGGAGCGTCACTCAGTCTGGGACCTTGTTGGTGTTCTAACCCATAATGCAGTTCTCAAAGGATTGATCTACTTCTTAGGGTCAGAGCAAAGCATATGCAACTGTGGGAGTGGGGAGGGGTATGAAAAACAACTTTATGGTATCCCTCTCTTGAGCCGCCTGGTCTCTGTCTCTCTGAGGCTCTCTGCTGTCTGAGAAGCTACCTTCCTGGTCCACTGGCAAGAATGTTGGGGCTTTAATCTCTTCATTCTGCCATGCGATTAAGTGACTGGGTCTGCCTATGAGGCCAAATAATGGTAGGATAGAGAAAACGTAACGGAAATTCCTCTACATTATTTGGAACTTATACACTCTGGTCAGAGAGAAGGCACACTGTTTCTGATGATACTTCGAAACAGGTATGGAGAAAAAGGCCGATGGCTTTTTTAACAGGTCGATGGCTGCATACTAGGTGTTATGGATTGAATTCTGTCTTCCAAAAATGTATATCAACTTGACTAGGCCATGCTTCCCAGTATTGTGCGATTATCCACCATTTTGTCAGCTGATGTGATTTTCCAGTGTATTGTAAATCTTACCTCTATGATGTTCATGAGCGAGGATTTGAAGCAGTTATGTTAAGGAGGCAGGGCTTAATCTACAAGAGTAAGTTGTGTTTTAAGCCAATCTCTTTTGAGATATAAAAGAGAGAAAAGAGCAGAGAGACAGGGGGAACCTCAGTACCACCAAGAAAGAAGTGTCAGGAGCAGTGCAACCTTTGGACCTAGGATCCCTGTGCTGAGAAGCTTCTTGTCCAGGGGAAGATTGGTGACAAAGCCCTTCTGCTAGGACTGACAGAGAGAAAAAGCCCTCACCTGGAGTTGGCACCCTGAATTTGGACTTATAGCCTCTTAGACTGTGAGGGAATAATTTTCTTTGTTAAAGTCATCCGTTTGTGATATTTCTGTTATAGCAGCACTAGATATCTAAGACATTAGGTTCAAGAAGATGTAGATTTCCTAGCTCTTTCACTTCCAGGGACACTATCACTAAGTAGGCAATGCCATAAATCCATGCAACAGACTATTCTGATTACTGCTTTGACTCTGCTGTCCATTATGGTAACCACACCCACCTTGTGTTTGTTGATTGAGTGCGGCCACTTGGATGCTACCACCATGGGGTCCAGTCAACTGCATTATAGTTAGGTGTCTTAATTCAGTTAGGGCAGTTCTCACTGTGGACTCTTACTTACATAAAATAGCAACCACAGAAGTCTTCAATAATGCTGGGGCTCCCTTCCCAAATTTGTACCTCACCGCTACGGTAAAAAGAGAGTCCTCTGGGCACTCCATGTGCGGGTCCGTGGGTTCAGCCTAAGAAATCCATTTTGACATGCCAATTTCCCTCATCCTTTGGATACCTTCTCCAACAGTATACAATGGCAGATCTGCCATTTCCACTTGATTTATTGTAGGCCACCACTTAATCCTTGCTTCAGAGAACCAACCTAATAAACCATTAGATCCTTTTCTAACCTCTCAAGCTGAAACACTGAATGAAGAATCTATGCTTCTGGGCTTATATCAATAAACTCATACTAATCTACCTTTATGTTGCTTGCACCATTATCCCACACCCATAATAGCCATTCCCACACCAATTCACCTGGTTTCTGTATGTATATATTGGAAAAATCAAGCAGTTCTTTTGGAGTTTAGCATACCTTCTCCTGGGTCACACTTCATAGTTCACCTTTTGGGGCTTGTTGGGACTGAAGTCTAGGTATAGGTCTGGAAGCAAAAATGGGCAGTGGCAGTGGGATGTTCAGCCGTGTCTTATAAGGCATCTGCCTAAGGTGATGCCCCAGGCAATGCCCCAGACACCACCCCAGGAGATAACTCAAACAAGACACTTCAGGCACAGCTGGGGCAATCTCATCAGATGGAAGTGGAAAGGATAATTGTTTTACTGGGAAGGGTGGCTTAGCAGACAAAGATAGAGAATTTCTTCAGATGGGAGTAAGAGGTCTGGTTCTGTTAGGAAGAGCGATTCAATAGAAATTGGAGGTTCATTGTCCCCCGCTTCCTGACTATCTGCCCATATGTCCTCATCTGAAGTTTCAGGATCCCATTTCTTCCCAATCAGTGCCCTCACTTTAACTTCAGACACCATTTGAGGCTGGATATTCAACTGGCTCTTTAATTCAGTCACTCTTATGATAAGAATCTGAGTTTATTTTTGGCAGCATTAGCCTTGTTACTATAAGAAATATGGTTTTCTTTCTGGGCACAAGCTGCAGCTTTCAGATCTTGTATGTGGTGTTTGAGCTTTGAGCCCATTTCTTTCTTTCACCAGTGTGGCTAGCAAAAGCAAAACCAACCAAGCAGCTTCCTTATTATTCTCATTCTGACAAAATTATAGAAAAGTATCCAATATGTGATCAGCTAGAGCCTTGTCTCTCACAAATATTTGATCCAGTGTAGTGGTATTTTGTGTATTTCTATTGCCACCTCACGCCATGGATTAGCAATAGCCTGTTTACTACTGGAGACTGTCAACAGTGCCTTTAAGACTAGCCAGACTTGAGATCAATTCAGAAAACTCATCCTTAAGATTTGGTTCCTCTAGAACCACTGTAGGTACCAAATGTCTTAGCCTGGGATCTCTAGAGGAGCAAAACTAGTGAAGAGGATATATATATATATATGTGTGTGTGTGTGTGTGTGTGTGTGTGTGTGTTTATATATGTGTGTGTGTTTATATACATATGTACATGTATATATATATATATATATATATATATATATATATATGGAAACCCTGGTTGTGTAGTGGTTAATAGCTACAGCTGCTAACGAAAAGGTCAGCAGTTTGAATCCACCAGGCAGTTCTTGAAAACTCTGTGGGATAGTTCTCCTCTGTCCTGTGGGTCACTATGAGTCGGAGCCGACTTGACAGCAATGGGTATACACACACACACGCACACATACATATACATAAATATATGCATATATACATACACATGTTAGTTGTTGTTGCTGTTAGATGCCTCACAATCATTGCTATGTTTGAGCCCATTCTTGCAGCCATTGTGTCAGTTCATGTTGTTGAGCGCCTTCCTCTTTTTTTCTGACCCTCAGCTTTACCAAGCACGATGAGCCTCTCCTGGGACTGGTCCCTCCTGAAAATATGTCCAAGGTACGTGAGATGAAGTCTCGCTATCCTTGCTTCTAAGGTGAATTCTTGGTGTACTTCTTCCAAGATGGATTTGTTTATTTTTCTGGCAGTCCATGGTATATTCAGTATTCTTTGCCAACACTGTATTTTAAATGAATCAGTTCTTCTTTGGTTTTCCTTATTCATTCTCCAACTTTCTCAAGCAAGTGAGGTCATAGAAAATATCATGGCTTTGCTCAGTCACACCTTAGTCCTCAAAGTGACATCTTTCCTTCTCAACACTTTAAGAAGATCTTTTGCAACAGATTTGCCCAATGCAATACATTGTTTGAATTCTTGACAGCTGCTTCTGTGGGCATTGATTGTGGATTCAAGTTAAATGAAATGCTTGATGAGTTCAGTATTTTCTCTATTTATCATGGTGTTGCTTATCGGTCCAGTTGTGAGAATTTTTGTTTTCTTTATGTTGAGGTCTAATCCGTACTGAAGGCTTTAGTGGTTGTTCTTCATCAGCAACTGCTTCAAGTCCTCTTTACTTTCAGCAAGCAAGGTCGTATCAACTGCATATCATAGGTTGTTAGTGAATCTTTCTCCAAAACTCATGCCATGTTCTTCTTCTTACAGACCAGCTTCTCAGATTATTTGCTCAGCATACAGATTGAGAAGTATGGTGAAAGGATACCACCATGACACACAACTTCCTGATTTTAAACCACACAGCATCCCCTTGTCCCACTCAAATGACTGCCTCTTGGTCTATGTACATATTCCGCATGAATACAGTTAAGTGTTCTGGAATTCTCATTCTTTGCTAAGCTATCCATAATATTCATGAGCCACACAGTTGAGTGTGCTTGCATAGTAAACAAAAATAGGTAAACATCTTACTGATATTCTCTACTTTCAGCCAAGATTCATCAGACATCAGAAATGATATCCCACGTTCCATGTCTTCCTCCGAATCCAGCTTGAATTTCTGGTAGTTCCCTGTCTATGTGCTGCCGCAACTGTTTTTAAATTGTATTCAGCAAAATTTTTCTTGTGTGTGATGTTAATGACATTGCTCAATAATTTCCGCATTGTGTTGGACCACCTCTCTTTGGAATGGGCACACGTATAGACCTCTTCCAGTCAATTGGTCAGGTAGCTGTCTTCCGAATATATTGGAATAGACAAATGAGCGCCTCCAGCACTGCGTCTGTGTGTTGAAACATCTCATTTGGTACTCCATCAATTCCTGGAGCCATGTTTTTTGCCAATGCCTTCAGTGCAGCTTGGAGTTGTTCCTTCAGTACCAGCAGCTCTTGATCCTATGCTACCTCCTGAAATGGTTGAACGTCGACCAATTCTTTTTGGTATGGTCTGTGTATTCATTTTATCTTCTTTTGATGTTTCCTGTGTTGTTCGATTTTTGCCCATAGAATCCTTCAGTATTGCGACTAGAGGCTTGAATATTTCCTCCAGTGCTTTCAGATTGAGAAATGCCAGGTGTTTTCTTCCCTTTTGGTTTTCTAACTCCAGATCTTTGCACATTACATTATCATACTTTACTTTGTCTTCTCCAGCTGCCCTTTCAAGTCTTCTATTCAGCTCTTTTACTTCATTATTCCTTCCATTCTCTTTAGCTACTGTACGTTCAAGAGCAAGATTCAGAGTCTCTTGTGACATCCTCTTTGGTCTTTTCTTTCTTTCCTGTCTTTCTAATGACTTTTTGTTTTTTCCATATATGATGTCCTTGCTATCATCCCACAACTAATCTGGTCTTCTATCATTAGCGTGCAGTGCATCAAATCTATTCTTGAGATGGTCTCTAAATTTAGGTTTGATATACTCAAGGGCATACTTTGACTCATGGACTTGTTTTCATTTTCTTCAGCTTCAACTTGAATGTGAATATGAGCAACTGATCAGCTGTTCTGCAGTCAGCCCCTGGCCAGATTCTGACTCATGATATTGACCTTCTCCATCATCTCTTTCCACAAATTTGATTCCTGTCTATTCCACCTGGAATGGTTCATGAGTATAGTCACTGTTTATGTTCCTGATGAAAGGTATGTGCAATGAATAAGTCATTGGTCTTGCCAAATTCTATCATGTGAGCTTCAGTGTCATTTCTGTCATCAATACCTTATTTTCCAACTGCTGATTTGTCTGCTTTGTTTTCAACTTTGCATTCCAATTATGTAATTATCAGTACATCTTGATTGATTAATACATCATGTTTGATCAATTTCAAACTGCAGAACTTGGTAAAAACCTTCAACTTCTTCATCTTTCACATTCATGGCTGGTGCGTAAATTTGAATAATAGTCTTATTAACTAGTCTTCCTGGTAGGCCTGTGGATATTATCCTATCGCTGGTAGTGTTGTACTTCAGGATAGATCTTGAAATGTTCTTTTTATCAATGAATATGATGCCATTCTCTTCAACATCTCAATCCTGACATAGTAGAACGTATCATTGTCTGGGTCAAAATTTCCAAAACCAAGCTATTTCAGCTCGCTGATGCCTAGGATATTGACCCTTATGCATTCCGTTTCATTTTTGAAGACTTCCAATTTCCCTAGATTCATAATTCCTTCATTCCACATTCTGATTATTAAAGGATATTTGCATCAGTTTCTTCTCATTATGAGTTGTGCCCATCAGGAAACGTCATTAAACTGGGATCTACTTTGAGGAGATAGCTCTTCCCCACTCATATTTTGAGTGCCTTCCAACCTAAGGGGTTATCCTCTGGCATTCAATCAGACAGTGTTCCACTACTATTCATAAGGTTTCACTGGCCAATTTTTTTTGAAATAGATCACTAGGTCCTCTTTCCTAGCCTGTCTAAATCCAGAGCTGCGCTCAAACCTGTCTACCATAGGTGAACCTGATGGTATTTGAAATACCGGTGGCGTAGCTTCCAACACCGCAGCAACATGAAAGCCACCACAGTACAACAAACTGACAGAAAAGTGGTGGGAGTTAAAAATCAGAAGAACCAAAAAGATAGTGCTCCTTCCACGTCTGCTGATTTAGAGGAACCATGAGAAATTGTCAAGTGAAGAATGATTCGGAGAAAAGCATAGGTAGTGTGACCTAATTTCCATAAAAACGAACAAACGAACATATTTACATGTGTCCCTGCAAAAAAGAAGCTTGTAAAAGGGTACATATGTATCTTTGCACATTGGACACTTTGGGGGAGCAGGTACAATATACTTATGTGGGGATGGCTCTTATTATAACTTGTATATACAAATCTCTATTGTTAAATGTGTTATAAGAATGTAAAACCTTTTAAAGTTTAATAACATCATACATGTGTGTGTGTATTTAAAACATTTTTTTTTGACTATTGTTTTATATATGTCTTTTAGTTATCTAGTGTGGCTATAGCAGAGATACCACAAGTGGATGGCTTTAACAAACAGAAACTTATTCTCTCACAGTTTAAGAAGCAAGAAGTTTGAAGTCAGGGCACCAGCTCTAGGAGAAAGCTTTCTCTCTTTGTGGCTCTGGGAGAAGGTCCTTATCATCTATCTTCCCCTAGTCTAGGAACTTCTCAGCACGTGGACACTGGGTCAAAAGGACATGCTCCACTCCAGGCACTTCTTCCTTGGTGGTATGAGGTCCCTCTCATTTCTGCTCATTTTTCTCTTTGTATCTCAAAAGAGACTGACTCAAGACTCACCCTAATCCTGTAGATTGTGTCCTCCCTCATTAACATAACTGCCTCTAATCCTGCCTCATTAACATCACAGAGGTTAGAATTTACAACACATAAGTAATCACATCAGATCAGAAAATGGAAGACAACCACACAATACTGGGAATCATGGCCTGGCCAGGTTGACACACATTTTGGGGGACACTATTCAATCCATAACAATAGAGAAAACACTGTCTTCAATGCCAGATTCAGAAACTTTTATCAATCTATGAAGGGCAAACACAGAAACTGAACAAAATTCAGACCAGCGAATTATTGCTTGCTCTTGGAACTAATGACTTCTTCTGGTCTCTATACCTGGTAATGGCCAAAAAGAATTCTGTGAGGATTAATTCAGTCATTGCTCAAACATCTACTGCATGTACATGTCTATAGTTAAGGAAGAATGCTGGACACCTTGTGTGATTCATTAAGTAACACAGGGATCATTGGACTACTATTCTCTTTCTCTGGTATGCCACTATCTCCTTCTCCCCTTGTTGCTCTCCTGAAAAACCCACACTTGTATATTCCAGGCTTTTATCCAGGATTGAATTTGCAGGAAGGTAAAGATATAAGTTTAAAAGATAAAGAAGATTTTGGCCACATTGTCTTTAGACAGTTGAACTTCCCAGCCAGCCTCTGTGCAGGATGGGAATTCACAATCCCTCCTACTCAGTACCTCTGAGCAGGACAAGATTTCTGTTTCATTATCAGGAGACTGTGGAATTCACCCCTCTTCAGAAAACTTACTTTCCTTTGCCTCAAACTGTCCCTCTCAATCTGTCATGGTCACTCTGAGAAATTCACACGGGCAGCCTGTATGGAAGTGCCCATCCTAGAGGCCCTGCGTTCCCTTCTTTGCTCCATAGGGCTTCCTCTGACACTTGAGGTCTCATCTCCCAGGGAGTACACACCTCTGGCACTACCAGAGATTCCCAGGCCCTGGGATACTATGGATGGGACTTGGAACTCAATCTGTTTCTTCCCATCCTCACTTTTGGTTATCTGTGTTCTGTCTTCACCAGATTTAGTAGGCCTTGTCTTCTCTTTGCTCGTTTCATCTCAGTCAGGCTTTTCTATTCCACTTCCTTGATCTCAGGACAGATCAGGTTAGACCACAGAAAAGAGAAAGACCAAGTAAACATCACTGATCTGGGAAGGGATTTGATTCTCACTGGTTTAGGGTTTTATGCCCACTGCTCACCGGCAGGCAGGTTCCCCCCAGAGTCTGGCTTCTGTCTGGTACCTTGTACTACAAAGAACTCAGTGACGAGCCCACCTTGACAATCACACCTCCCTTAGAGCTATCTTTGCAGAGGCTCTTTCTCAGACTTCCATGTCCCACTGAAATCCCATTTCTCTTTCTTTTACAAACATTGTGCTCATTCTCAGGGCCCTGAGACCTCATCTGCAGATGAGTCTTGTCCTCTTCTCTTCTTGGCGGGGGGAGCTTTTGAGTGGACCTCATGTCTTTGGACAGCTATCCTGGGGCTTCTTCCATCCTGGTGCTCTAGGGCTGGATCTCTCCATGTACTAGAAGGGGCGTGAAAGGGGCACAAGGCTAAAAGGATGGATCTTCCAGGTGAGGTGGGTTTAAGAAGCCTGAATGAAGTTCTTCCCTGAAGGGTGCATATTTTGCAGTCCAGACATCCTGCTTCTCTCAGTCTGAGAGTCCTAACACGTCTTCAGGTGCTTTCTCCTTTGATCTTGAGGCCATGCCTGCACCCTCTGCAGCCAGGTCTCCCACATGAGTAGCAGCACCAGTAGGTGTGGTAGCCTCTTCAGCCCCTGTCTCCTCCTTCAGATGCTCCTGGAGGTGCCTGGCTCTTCTTGCCAGGACTCCAGGATGCTGACCAGGGACTCAGTGTTGGCTAGACTGAGAGCAGACCTGATGGCACTCACTTTCTTCAAAAACTCGGCTTCAACACCAGGGTCCTGTTGCCGACAGGGGTGTGAGATATTTTGGTCTGGTCTGCCAGACCATGGCTAACCCATTGATCTTACACACTTGGGTAAAATACTCATATTTGACCTATTGCTTCTCTGGAGTAATTTGTTGAGTAAGAATTCTGCCTAGTAGAAGCTGATGAAAAAGACCTCGCTGATACTTGGGGAATCTTCCTGGGCTTGGAGCTTGGGCTTTTTGTTCTCATATTCTACCCTGAGTGACACTTTCCTCTTGGGTTGAGACTTGCAATAATGGAGAGTTAATTTACATGAGCCCTCTGGGCTCTGGTTTCTCAACTGTGACCTAAGTCTCTGGTCTCAGGGGTCCCTGGAGGCCTGTCCATCACCACCATCCTCCACCTCCACAGTCCCCATGGTTTCTTTCTTCTTCCCCAGGCACAGACCATACTTTAGGGAATTTACTCTGGGCAATAAAGTCTCCACCAGAAAATTTCAGTGGTGGTACTATCTTATAGCAAAAGTCTATAGTTTTTCAAAAAATTATAATACATTGATTAAAAAAAAAAAAAAACTCCAGTATTCTTTTAGTAGATTCCAATTCATAGCAACTCTGTAGGACAGAGTAGAACTCCCCACAGGGTTTCCAAGGAGCGGCTGGTGGATTCCAACTGCCAACCTTTTAGTTAGCAGCCAAAGGTTTTTTCAAGGATAGTTTGTAATATAAACAGAGGGTCGCCACATTAACAAAATTTTTTTTTTTTTTTTGTATTTGTTGGATGGAAGTGAATTTGCTCTAGGTGGAACATGGAAATTACCTCATTCTCCACACCTTCATGATAATACTTGGTTTCTCTAAAAGCTGTTTTCTATGAAAGTTATTTTTTTTAGTAAATTTAGAGTGTAAACATTGAAACAGGAGAATCGGTCTCCTCTTTGTAACTTGTTTTCATCCTTCTTTTAAGGGAAGGATTTTCATAGAAGGAATTATACTTAAAGAGACAACGTAATTTGTAGTTTTCTGTATAATTTAAAACTTCTCCTCGTACCCTTAACTAGCCTACACCAGGAGATTAAAATTGCCTTTCTCTGAACAGAAGCCCATTACCATGTCCTTCAGAGTGAGGCAGAAACAGAGGTCCATATTTGAGAGTCTGATGGCACAAACCTTAGTAGCCAAATCACAACCATGCCTCCTGTGGGGGGGGCGGGGCTTGTATATGTCAGCATAAGGGTCAGTATTTTTCTGAGTATGAGGGAAGGATTGGCGATTTAAAGAAGAAAGAGAAGGAGTTTGGGAGGAGAGTGTAAGCCTCAGTGACAGACAGAAGATGGGGTGGGGGATCTCTCAAAGGGTGTTAGAGGTCAGTCAGAAAACCAGGAAGCAGCAGGAAGCCGGGCCAGTGGAGGGCAGCACTGGGTGGAGGAGGACAGCAGAGGTAATAGTAGTGGGGAGGGCAACAAAACTGGCCTGAAAAGAGTGATATATGACTGATCCTAGATGAAGCTCAGGTTAAGAAAAGTAGGAAAATAAAAAATTCTATCCTGTAGCCATCTTTGCGGTTAGGGGTTGTTAGGCTCTTGAGAGAGGTGGGCAGGAGACACACAGGAGGGGAAGGGGAGTTCTTGGATCTAGGGAGGAGTATACAGCCCTTCTTCTGCCCTCAATGATGTGGGTTCTGGGCTCTTCAACCTACCACTCCCAGAACCTCCTGAGAAATTTCCTTAGTTCTTCACATGGTATATTAATTCCATCTCATTAGAAAATATAATAATTAAGTATGCTTTTTCTTACGCACCCTTTCCACCATCCTATACTCTCTGCCCCAGTTGTCCACTGGCTTCCTTCCCTTCCATCATGTTCAGATCCAGAACAATAGAGTGCCTTGTCTGCACCTATTCTGGAAAGCTCTCAAACTTACAATTGAATTCTTTCATTTCATCCGTCATTTATTCCTACATTTCTTATTCACAAAATAAACTTTGGTTAATTATCTACTAAATGACAGAAAGTGTTTTCTCAGGAGAATCTTCCTTATGACCTTATCCATTCATCTCAAATCCTTCATCTTGTCTTACCATGGCTCTCTTTTCAGGTGGAAGTCAGACCTTTTGTTCTGTAGCACTCAGCAATCTGGGACAATTTTTCCTCACCTTTATCCAGAGTCTTAGAGAAGGGCCTTTTCCTCTTGTGTCACTGTTTCATCCTGCTTGGGTGAAGATGTCCAAACATAATGGTCTTCTGAAGGACCTTTATCCCTTCTCCCAGCATGACCTTTGATAACCTGGGGACTCTGGCTTGCTCCTGAATTTCCTTGATTCAGTAGCTACGGTTTCTCTCCCACAAGACCTGAGGTCAACACCCTTTTCAAAAAGCAGCTGAGAGGGGGCCAAGATGGCGGACTAGGTGGACGCTCCCGCGGATCCCTCTTGCAACAAAGACTCGGAAAAACAAGGGAATCGATCACATACATAAGAATCTATGAACTCTGAACAACAAGCACAGACTTAGAGACGGAGGACGAACAAATACGGGCAGACAGCGACTGTTTTCAGAACTAGGAGCCAGCGCACCAGGCAGGTGACCTTCGGAGCTCGATCTGGGGCAGAGCCCAGGGGGGCAGACGGCACAGAAAGGGGGCCCACCCCTTCCCCCCCGAACCCATCCCGGGAGGAAGCCTAGCAGGTTGGCGCGGGCGGCGTAGGGGCGCAGCCGGAGGGAGAAACACCCGGGAGGCAGTGACTGATCTGAGAGGGGGGAGAACAGCGTCCCAGCTGGGGTGCCCTGCTGTCCGCCGGGAGTTAGGCGAGAAGCCGACGGGGCGCACGCGGGGGGGGGGTCAGCTGTGTTTCCCTGGAGTGACCCCAGGGCGGGGCCCACGCGTTCGTGCGGGAGGACGCGCACCCAGTCCGCGCGTGTGGCACGGCACACCAGAGGGAGAAATCCCCGGAGGTGTCTGGTCTCAAAACAGGGAAAGCAGCATCCCAGACGGGGAGCCATTCCGCTGCGATCTGGGCACGCGCGCGCGAGCGCGGGCGGGGCATGAGCGCGGGGTCCATTTTTATTACCCTGAATTGACCCAGAGGGCGGGAACACCTGGTCGTGCGAGTGACGCCCTCCCAGTTTGCGCGAGAGGTGCGGCACACTGGAAGGAGAAGTCCCCGGGAGGAACTGATTGGTCCCAAAGCGCAGAAAGTAGCATCCCAGACAAAGTGCCGCCCTGCTGGGGCTTGGGCGCGCGCACGAGCGGGCCGTGAGCGCGGAGTCCATTTTTATTGCCCTGAATTGACCCAGGGGGCGGGCCCACCTGGCCGTGCGGAGGAACTGATTGGTCCCGAAGCGCAGAAACTAGCGTCCCAGACGGGGTTCCGTCCTGCTGGGGCTTGGGCGCGCGCACGAGCGGGGCGTGAGCACGGAGTCCATTTTTATTGCCCTGAATTGACCCAGGGGGCGGGCCCACCTGGCCGTGCAGGTGACGCAACCCAGTTCGCGCGAGAGGTGTGGCGCTCCGGAAGGAGAAGTCCCGGGGAGGAAGTGACTGGTTCCCGAACAGGGAAAGCAGCGTCTCAACCCGGAAGTCATCCCGCTGGGATTTGGGCGCGCGCACAGGCGGGGCGTGACCGCGGGATCTAATTATAATCGCCTGAATAGACCCTGGGGGCGGGCCCACCCGTTCGTGCGGGAAACGCCCACCCAGTGCCCACGAGCGGTGCCGCGCACCGGAGGAAGTCCCCAGGAGGAAGGGACTGGTTTTCGAGCAAGGAAAGCAGTGTCCTAGCCAGGGACCCGTCCAGCCCGGATTTTGGCAAACGGGGGCGGAGCGTGAACGTGGTGTTCAGCTCTATATTCTGTGGTGCTACACTCCTAGCTCTCAGATCCCTCCCCCACCCTCCCCAGGCGACCCCATTAACATCCGAATACCCGGAGCCAGAGAGAGAATTCAGATAGGGATCTGACTGCATTTTTTTTTAGCTGACTACTGGGAAAATCTAGTTTCCCAGTGATGGCTCGGAGACAGCAGTCCATATCAAACCACATAAAGAAACAGACCATGACAGCTTCTCCAACCCCCCAAACAAAAGAATCAAAATCTTTCCCAAATGAAGATACAATCCTGGAATTATCAGATACAGAATATAAAAAACTAATTTACAAAATGCTTAAAGATATCACGAATGAAATTAGGATAACTGCAGAAAAAGCCAAGGAACACACTGATAAAACTGTTGAAGAACTCAAAAAGATTATTCAAGAACATAGTGGAAAAATTAACAAGTTGCAAGAATCCATAGAGAGACAGCATGTAGAAATCCAAAAGATTAACAATAAAATTACAGAATTTGACAACGCAATAGAAAGTCAGAGGAGCAGACTCGAGCAATTAGAATGTAGACTGGGACTTCTGGAGGACCAGGGAAACAACACCAACATAGCTGGAAAAAAATCAGATAAAAGAATTAAAAAAAATGAAGAAACCCTAAGAATCATGTGGGACTCTATCAAGAAGGATAACTTGCGAGTGATTGGAGTCCCAGAACAGGGAGGGGGGACAGAAAACACAGAGAAAATAGTTGAAGAACTCCTGACACAAAACTTCCCTGACATCATGAAAGAAGAAAGGATATCTATCCAAGATGCTCATCGAACCCCATTTAAGATTGATCCAAAAAGAAAAACACCAAGACATATCATCATCAAACTTGCCAAAACCAAAGACAAACAGAAAATTTTAAAAGCAGCCAGGGAGAAAAGAAAGGTTTCCTTCAAGGGAGAATCAATAAGAATAAGTTCAGACTACTCAGCAGAAACCATGCAGGCAAGAAGGGAATGGGACGACATATACAGAGCACTAAACGAGAAAAACTGCCAACCAAGGATCATATATCCAGCAAAACTCTCTCTGAAATATGAAGGAGAAATTAAGATATTTACAGATAAACACAAGTTTAGAGAATTTGCAAAAACTAAACCAAGACTGCAAGAAATGCTAAAGGAGATTGTTTGGCCTGATGACCAATAATATCAGGTACCAGCACAATACAAGGACACAAAACAGAACGTCCTGATATCAACGCAACTCAAACAGGGAAAGCACAAAAACAAACAAATTAAGACTAATTCTAAAAAATAAATAAATAAACAAAATAATACATACAACAGGAAATCATGGAAATCAATAGCTAAACGATCAAAATAATCAAAAAGAGGGACTAAATATAGGAGGCATTGAACTGCCAGATGGAGAGTGATACAAGGCGAAATAGAAGGATACAAGTTAGGGTTTTACTTAGAAAAATAGGGGTAAATAAAAAGGTAACCACAAAAAGGAATATCAATTCCATAACTCAAGAAAAAAGCCAAGAAAAACGTAACGACTCAATAAACACAAAGTTAAACATTATGAAAATGAGGATCTCACAAGCTACTAAGAAAAACGTCTCAGCACAAAAAAGCATGTGGAAAAATGAAATGGCCAACAACACACATAAAAAGGCATCAAAATGACAGCACTAAAAACTTACTTATCTATAATTACGCTGAATGTAAATGGACTAAATGCACCAATAAAGAGACAGAGAGTCACGGACTGGATAAAAAAACACGATCCATCTATATGCTGCCTACAAGAGACACACCTTAGACTTAGAGACACAAACAAACTAAAACTCAAAGGATGGAAAAAAGTATATCAAGCAAACAATAAGCAAAAAAGAAGAGGAGTAGCAATATTAATTTCTGACAAAATAGACTTTAGACTTAAATCCGCCACAAAGGATAAAGAAGGACACTATATAATGATAAAAGGGACAATTGATCAGGAAGACATAACCATACTAAATATTTACGCACCTAATGACAGGGCTGCAAGATACATAAATCAAATTTTAACAGAATTGAAAAGTGAGATAGACACCTCCACATATATAGTAGGAGACTTCAACACACCACTTTCGGAGAAGGACAGGACATCCAGTAAGAAGCTCAATAGAGACACGGAAGACCTACTTACAACAATCAACCAACTTGACCTCATTGACTTATACAGAACTCTCCACCCAACTGCTGCAAAATATACTTTTTTTTCTAGCGCACATGGAACATTCTCTAGAATAGACCACATATTAGGGCATAAAACAAATCTTTGCAGAATCCAAAACATCGAAATATTACAAAGCATCTTCTCAGACCACAAGGCAATGAAGCTAGAAATCAATAACAGAAAAACTAGGGAAAAGAAATCAAATACTTGGAAAATGAACAATACCCTCCTGAAAAAAGACTGGGTTATAGAAGACATCAAGGAGGGAATAAGGAAATTCTTAGAAAGCAACGAGAATGAAAATACTTCCTATCAAAACCTCTGGGACACAGCAAAAGCAGTGCTCAGAGGCCAATTTATATCGATAAATGCACACATACAAAAAGAAGAAAGAGCCAAAATCAGAGAACTGTCCCGACAACTTGAGCAAATAGAAAGTGAGCAACAAAAGAATCCATCAGGCACCCGAAGAAAACAAATAATAAAAATTAGAGCTGAACTAAATGAATTAGAGAACAGAAAAACAATTGAAAGAATTAACAAAGCCAAAAGCTGGTTCTTTGAAAAAATTAACAAAATTGATAAACCATTGGCTAGACTGACTAAAGAAAAACAGGAAAGGAAACAAATAACCCGAATAAGAAACGAGAAGGACCACATCACAACAGAACCAAATGAAATCAAAAGAATCATATCAGATTACTACATAAAATTGTACTCTAACAAATTTGAAAACCTAGAAGAAATGGATAAATTCTTGGAACAACACTACTTACCTAAACTAACACATACAGAAGTAGAACAACTAAATAGACCCATTACAAAAAAAGAGATTGAAATGGTAATCAAAAAACTCCCAACAAAAAAAAGTCCTGGCCCAGATGGCTTCACTGCAGAGTTCTACCAAACCTTCAGAGAAGACTTAACACCATTACTATTGAAGGTATTTCAAAGTATAGAAAAAGACGGAATACTACCCAACTCATTCTATGAAGCCACCATCTCCCTGATACCAAAACCAGGTAAAGACATTACAAAAAAAGAAAATTTTAGACCTATATCCCTCATGAACATAGATGCAAAAATCCTTAATAAAATTCTAGCCAATAGAATCCAACAACACATGAAAAAAATAATTCACCCTGATCAAATGGGATTTATACCAGGTATGCAAGGCTGGTTTAATATCAGAAAAACCATTAATGTAATCCATCACATAAATAAAACAAAAGACAAAAACCACATGATCTTATCAATTGATGCAGAAAAGGCATTTGACAAAGTCCAACACCCATTTATGATAAAAACTCTCACCAAAATAGGAATTGAAGGAAAATTCCTCAACATAATAAAGGGCATATATGCAAAGCCAACGGCCAATATCACTCTAAATGGAGAGAACCTGAAAGCATTTCCCTTGAGAACAGGAACCAGACAAGGATGCCCTTTATCACCGCTCTTATTCAACATCGTACTTGAAGTCCTAGCCAGGGCAATTAGGCTAGACAAAGAAATAAAGGGTATTCAGATTGGTAAGGAGGAAGTAAAGCTATCACTATTTGCAGATGACATGATCGTATACATGGAAAACCCTAAGAAATCCTCCAGAAAACTACTGAAACTAATAGAAGAGTTTGGAAGAGTCTCAGGATATAAAATAAACATACAAAAATCACTTGGATTCCTCTACATCAACAAAAAGAACACCGAAGAGGAAATAACCAAATCAATACCATTCACAGTAGCCCCCAAGAAGATAAAATACTTAGGAATAAATCTTACCAAGGAAGTAAAAGACCTATACAAAGAAAACTATAAAACTCTGCTACAAGAAATTCAAAAGGACACGCTTAAATGGAAAAACATACCCTGCTCATGGATAGGAAGACTCAACATAGTAAAAATGTCTGTTCTACCAAAAGCCATTTATACATACAACGCACTTCCAATCCAAATACCAATGTCATACTTTAAGGGAATAGAGAAACAAATCACTAATTTCATATGGAAAGGAAAGAATCCCCGGATAAGCAAAACATTACTGAAAAAGAAGAAGAAAGTGGGAGGCCTCACCCTACCTGATTTCAGAACCTATTATATAGCTACAGTAGTCGAAACAGCCTGGTACTGGTACAACAACAGGCACATAGACCAATGGAACAGAATTGAGAATCCAGATATAAATCCATCCACGTATGAGCAGCTGATATTTGACAAAGGACCAGTGTCAGTCAATTGGGGAAATAATAGTCTTTTTAACAAATGGTGCTGGCATACCTGGATATCCATTTGCAAAAGAATGAAACAGGACCCATACCTCACACCATGCACAAAAACTAACTCCAAGTGGATCAAAGACCTAAACATAAAGACTAAAACGATAAAAATCTTGGAAGAAAAAATAGGATCTACCCTAGGAGCCCTAATACAGGGCATAAACAGAATACAAAACATTACCAAAAATGATGAAGAGAAACCCGATAACTGGGAGCTCCTAAAAATCAAACACCTATGCTCATCTAAAGACTTCACCAAAAGAGTAAAAAGACCACCTACAGACTGGGAAAGAATATTCAGCTATGACATCTCAGACCAGCGCCTGATCTCTAAAATCTACATGATTCTGTCAAAACTCAACCACAAAAAGACAAACAACCCAATCAAGAAGTGGGCAAAGGATATGAACACACATTTCACTAAAGAAGATATTCAGGCAGCCAACAGATACATGAGAAAATGCTCTCGATCATTAGTCATTAGAGAAATGCAAATTAAAACTACGATGAGATTCCATCTGACACCAACTAGACTGGCATTAATTCAAAAATCACAAAATAATAAATGTTGGAGAGGCTGCGGAGAGACTGGAACTCTCATACACTGCTGGTGGGATTGTAAAATGGTACAACCACTGTGGAAATCCATCTGGCGTTATCTTAAACAGTTAGAAATAGAACTACCATACAAACCAGAAATCCCACTCCTCGGAATATACCCTAAAAATACAAGACCCTTCACACAAACAGATATATGCACACCCATGTTTATTGCAGCTCTGTTTACAATAGCAAAAAGCTGGAAGCAACCAAGATGTCCATCAACGGACGAATGGGTAAATAAATTGTGGTATATTCACACAATGGAATACTACGCATCGATAAAGAACAGTGACGAATCTCTGAAACATTTCATAACATGGAGGAATCTGGAAGGCATTATGCTGAGCGAAATGAGTCAGTTGCAAAAGGACAAATATTGTATAAGACCACTATTATAAGATCTTGAGGAATAGAAAAAATGGAAAAGAACACATACTTTTGTGGTTACAAAGGGGGGAGGGAGGGAGGGAGGGAGGGAGAGGGCTTTTTATTGATCAATCTGTAGATGGGAACTGCTTTGGGTGAAGGGAAAGACAACACTCAAAACAAGGAAGGTCAGCCTAATTGGACAGGATTAAAAGTAAAGAGGTTTCCGAGATAAAATGAAAGCTTCAAAGGATAGCGAAGCAGGGGCTGGGGTCTGGGGAACTTGGTTTGAGAGGACTTCTAAATCAATGGGCAAAATAATTCTATTATGAAAACACTCTGCATCCCACTTTGAATTGTGGCACCTGGGGTCCTAAATGCCAACAAGCAGCCATCTAAAATACATTAATTGGTCTCAACCCACCGGGAGCAAAGGCAAAGGAAGAACACCAAGGTCACACGACAACTAAGAACCCAAGAGACAGAAAGGGCCACTTGAACCAGAGACCTACAATATCCTGAGACCAGAAGAACAAGTTGGTGCCCGGCCACAATCGATGTCTGCCCTGTCAGGGAGCACAAGAGACAACTCCTGAGGGAGCAGGAGACCAATGGGATACAGACCCCAAATTCTCATTAAAAGACCACACCTAATGGTATGATTGCGACTAGAGGAATCCCAGAGACAATGCTCCCCAGAACTTCTGATGGCACAGGACAGGAACCAACCCCGAAGACAAATCATCAGGCATGAAAAGGACTGGTCAGTGGGGGGGAGAGAGATACTGATGAAGAGCGAGCTAATTAAATCAGGTGGACACGGGAGAGTGTGTTGGCAACTCTTGACTGGAGGGGGGATGGGAAGATAGAGAGAGATGGAAGAAGGTAAAATTGGCACGAAACGAGAGACTGTAAGGGCTGACTCAATAGGGGGAGAGCAAGTGGGAGAAGGGAGTAAGATGTATGTAAACCTACATGTGACAGACTGATTGGAATGGTAAATGTTCACTTGAAGCTTAATAAAAATTTAAAAAAAAAAAAAAAAAAAAAAAGCAGCTGAGATCTGAGTTAGCACCAAGGCTTCCGTAATCCTGTGTGACATCATTGCTGACACTGCTGAATTCCATGGGCCCAGTATGAAGCTAAACACGGCAACCAGAAAAACATGAAACTGTCAGGTAGGCACTTGAGAAGTGCTAGTACCAAAGTGGGAAGAAGGAGATTAAAAAAAAAAAAATAGATACCAAAAATTAATTGAAACTTTTCCGTGCCCTGTAAGGGGTTACTATCCCTTGGTGGGTAAAGAGAGCACAGGGAATAAAATAAAAAAAAAAAAGGGGGGAATGGTAACGGTATAATGGGCAGCTGCTTTCTCCCAATCCTCTCAGTTGGCTCTGTTGGAATCATGTCTGTCCAGCTCTGGTCATAAAATATCCATTCTGAGCCCCTCTTAGGTCTCCTTAGCCTCTGAGTCTTCACACAGGCTCTGCTCTCTGACTAGGTGATGTTCTTTCCCTTCCTGTCTGCTGGCCTACTCTCCCTACTGAAGTGTGAAGGTGAAGAAAACTGACCCCATTGGAACAGATGAGGCTTATGACTTACCAAAAAGCCCTAAGACTCAGGAGTTTTGTGGTCAGCCAGAATGGGAAGTTTGGGAGTTGACTTGGGGAAATCCCATGACAGACTCTGCTTTTGTTTAGGAGGCCATTTAGAAGAGAAACCAGCAAATGGGGAGACCATTTGAAGAAGAAATTAAGAAGGTTGGGGTGGTGATGAGGAAGGAGCAGACTTCTCCAAGGAAAATAAAAGTTTCAACATGGAGATGGTAGGGGCTTGTTTTGTGTGACCCCAAAAGACAGAAGAGGCAGGAATGGTAGGGAAACAATAGAACACAAGATAATCTGTGACTGTTCACAAATATAACAAATGCCCCAGTGTTTTCAGCCTGTTTCCTCAGACTTTTCTCATCAAGCCATCTCTCCCCTTTTACTGAAGCCTCTGGAAAATACTTTGGGCTTCCTGGATGCTCGGCCTTTTTTCACCCCTTAACTATTCAGTCATATTCCCAACTCGGTTCAGGCATCACTTCCTGGTTGTAGTCTTCCCTGAATCTTCTCCTGGTAGATGAGTCCACTTCTTGCTCTGTACTCCATTGTACCCAGGAAACCCTTTACCACAGCATAAAACACAATTGCATTTACTACACATTCTTCCTCTCCCTGTGCCCATGCCTTCTATGAGGCTCCGGAGCAGCTTTCATTAGCAGCAGGAGTCTTCTTCTACCTGTTAGTTGAAGGCCGACCTTATGGTTGCTTCAGCCATTGAGATAGTAGCAGAGATGATACAAGGAGAGAATTGAAAAGATTTTGCATTGAGTCTTGCCCTTTTGTTGCTCTTAAACCCTGAGAACCTGTGGGAATGACCCCAGGCCAGCCTGCTGAATGATGAGGGACCATTGGAAAGAGGATCCAGCGGTTTCACTGAGTTGATTTTAGGCAAACTGGCTCGCAGGTGACCTGGAAGCAAATTATAGACACATGAGTAAGCCCTGCTGCGAGCCACTGTGGCTGCCCAGATCAGAAGAACCCCAAATTGACAACCTGAAAAATTGTGAGCTTAGTAAATGCTTGTTTTTTTAAGACACTACATTTTGGAGTCATTTGTTACACAGCAATACGTGACTGATACACCTGTTAACTTGGCCGTTTCTCTCACCAGGCAGTGAGGTAACTTCTCTGAGTCATTTCATCACCGAGAGCATCTGGCCTAGGGTCTGATATGTAGCTGTTTATACAGGAAATCTTTGTTGACTTAATGCATGAATGAGTAATAACGAATTGTAAGTGTGAGTCTGCACAAAATCATGTATGAAAAAAAGCATGATTTTTTAAAAAAGAAAATGAATTGAGGCTCAGAACTACCTGCTTACAAAATTGAGGGGAGTTTTTAACCTCACTTACTTTTAGGGTACTCCCTCATCCAGATATGCAGTAATTCCCAGAAGGGCCAGTGCTTGGAGAAGACCTTCAACACACCCATTGCCTCAGCCTATGTGGGTGATCTCTCTAGAAGCATTCGTTCTGCTGTTTCCATTCTCAGCTAGATCATGAGAACCTTGTTGGGGCTGTCAACAGCATAACAGGATTTGTCTACTTATGTGCCTGCATCAGCCTTTGAGGTGCTGTAACCTGCTCCAGGGGAGTATCAAGAAGGATGTCCTACCCCTTCCCAATGTCTAGGACTCTACTCTATGACTGCCACTCTTCCCTGGGCTCCAGTTCACTCAGTGTGATCACCCCAGTGAGCTGAGACTTTTACCACAGACTTTTCAGAGTCTTCATGTTTCAGGGCTTCAACACTGTGAGTCCAGCTATCTCCTTGAAATGAGGTAGGGAAGGAAGAAAAATGAAGGAATATTTTATTTTGAATTTAATGTTACAATAAAATTTCTTGCCGCACATTTTTAATGGGTCCTGCCTAACAATTCTCTCTGTTCGCTTACAAGATGCAGGACGATGAAGAGGGAATGTTTGTTGTGTCATAATCTGCAGAAGGATGCAAAGTGCACATGGGGTCCATTCCCCCCGATGATCACACTAGAGCACCCCACCCATGTGGAAATCTCTGCAAGTGTTACTGAGTCCCTCACACACCCACAGTGAACAGCTTTCAGATTCTTATAAGCGGGAATTGTGTCCTAACACCAGCTGCTCCTTGGAAACCCAATGGGGCAGTTCTACTCTGTCCTATAGGGTCTCTGAGTTAGAATTGACTCGATGGCTAAGGGTTTGGTTTTTTTTTCAGGCGGGTGGTGGGAGTTTGATGTCAGTTCCATAATCGTTTTATAAAAAAATAATGACAGGGTAGGAGATGAAAGCATCAAAACAAAACTGAAATGAAATGGCTTTTTCACATTTATTGACCCCACAGAGTTTCTTTGAAGTGTTTACTTTTCACTAGGTTCAGAGGAAAGAGAGAAATCTTTGTGAGAGAGATATGGCTTGAGATAACACCAAAATTACACATTTCCCTCCCTAATGTTAGGTTACATTAAGAGCTGGTTGGCTGGTTTATCATCTGCCTGGTCCACAAAAACAGAAGGCCCATGCAGGCAGGAACTTGTCTGTTGTGTTTGTCAGAGTATCCTGGCACCTGACACCTAAGAAGTGCTAAAAAAGGATTTGAGTGAATGTGGGTGGGTTTTTATAAAAAACACTGTGTTGCTGTCTTTATTTAGTTAAATAGTGAAAACAGGGATAAAGAAAATGGAAGGCGATTATTTGTATAATTTATAGTTACATAAAATGAGAATAGAACTTGAATAATGAAGAGATAAAAAAATCATATGTACAGATCGAATGTACTCCCTTCACATTGCTTTGGAGGGAGACATTTTAAAATGGATTGTTTTTTCCCTACTGATTTATAGGTTCTATATATTAATTGAAAAGATAGTCTTTTAGGAATCACAAATATTTCTATTGAGATGCAATTCACATGCTGTAACACTGCCTTTGAAAATGTGCACAATACCGTGGCTTTAGTATATGGGCAGACTTGGCACAACAGTCACCACTGTCTAGCTTCAGAATATTTTCAGTACCCGGTAAATAAAGGCCCTTGTCAATAAAGTCACCCACATTACTCCTTTCCTCCAAGTCGTAGCAACCACTAATCTACTTTCTGTCTGTGTTGGTTTGTCTGTTCTGAACATTTCATGTAAATGGAATCATATGCAATGTGGTCATTTGTGTTTGGCTTCTTTCATTTAGGGTAATGTTCTCGAGGTTCGTCCATATTGTGGCATGTATCAGTACTTGATGTCTTTTTGTGGCTGAGTAATATTCCAGTCTATGAATATACCACAGTGTGTCTATCAGTTCATAACATTTGGGTTCTCTCCATATTTTGGCTGTTATGGATAACACTACTATGAATATTCTGTGTAAGTTTGTGTGTGAACATGCTTTTGATTCTCCTGGGTACAGGCCTAGGAGTGCAATTGCTATGTTGTACGGTAATTCTATGTTTAACTTTCTGCAGAATTCCCAAAACATTTTCCAAAACAATTGGATCGTTTTGCACTTCCACCAGCGATGTTCCAGCTTCTCCACATCCCCGCCGACACTTGTTGTCCATCCTGTTGAGTTTAACCATCTTACTGGTTTTGAAATCATAGTACACTTTAGTTTAGATTTGCATTTCCCTGATGACTAATGAGGTTACGCTTCTTTTCATGTGCTTATTGACAGTTTTTATATCTGCTTTTGAGAAATCTCTATTCAAATCCTTAGCCTGCAAAATTTTTTAGCTTTTTGCCTGTATTTTTACTATCTTCATATACTTTTTGATATGCCAAAGATCTATAGATCTTAACAGTTTTAGTCTTCATATTTTGGGATTTTTAGAAAGTCTTTCTCTTTTATCAATAAAAAGAAAACTAAAACTTCTAAAATTTTTATGGTTGCATATTTTAATTTTAAATATTTGATCCATCTGGAATTTTGTTTTGTGTAAGGTATAAGAAAAAGGATGAAAACATTTTTACAGGTGGTCTGAGTGATTACCAAATTGTTGCAAACCCTCCTTTTCCCATGACCCATATCTTAACTGCATTTTCCCGAAGTCCGTACAGAGACACCTTTTTACAAAGGGAGGCCACCATTCCCAGCCATTTCATTTTAAGGTTTGTTTTGCTGCAATTAAATCCCCCCCCCCAAAATCTTATCTACACACCTTTTATTTTAAGCTAATACAAATTTTGTGTGAATAGGACCTTGGTGAGTGTAAGATGGGCTTGAATTTATAACTGGTTCCATGTGGTGCAGCCCAGCAGACGGACAGACAGAAGCAGGGGCTGCAGAGGAGACAGAAGCTATGAGAACATGAGCCTCTAGAGATTTGCTGTGGAATTTCACATAAAGCTCTAGACTTTTCTGTGTAAACTTATCATCATATATGGACATCACCTTAGAACAGACAGAGAATAATGCTTTAAAAGTTAGACATTCCTAAGGAAGGTGTTCATTCCTTAGCGGATGCTGAGAAGTGTATGTGTTTTGGTGAAAATATGTACCCATTTCTACTGGGTATGTATCTAGAAGTAGAATTGCTGGGTCCTAGGATATATGTATGTTCACAGCTTTTGTAGATACAGACAAAACATTTTTGAACTGGTTGTACCAAATTACACTTCCACTAGCGGTAGATTAGAGCTCCAGTTACTCCATGTTATACCCAATCGTTGGTATTTTCCATCTTTTCCATTTTAGCCATTCTGGCGTGTAGGGGATAGTATCACATTGTGGCTTTTTATTAGAATTTCTCTGATAACCAGTGAAGTTTTGTCACTTTTCATATGTTTTTTGGCCATATAGAAATCTTTTATACAGTGTTCAAGTATTTGCTCATTTTTCTATCAAACTGTCTGCTTTCTTTTTCCTTTTTTCTTTTTGGGTTGTTCTTTATGTATTTCAGAACCAAGTCAGTGTAGGATATATGTATTGCAAGTAACTTCTACCACATGAATTCACCCTTGTGGCTTGTCGTGAACTTTCTTTTACAAAAACAAGCAAATGTGTAGACATAAAAGTTTATTAGGGGTTACCAGGGGCAGGAGGGAGGAAATAAAGGGGTGTTCCTGCATATGGAGACTGAGTTCTGGTTAACAGTGGTGGAAAAGTCACATTGATTAAGGGCAGGGTTGCATAGCCAATTAATGGTAATTACTGTCAGTTGTTCAATTACCAAAGGTTGTGTGGTATATTTATAACAACAATAAGCAGCTGCTGGGGCAACGGATGAGGCGTATTCTTTATTATACTTTTCTCTATTTTCTAATTTGTTTTTGTAACATGCTACTGTTCAAATTAATAAAATGTTTGCATGGTGAAAGGGGATAACAAGGTCTATCCCACCCATTACATCCTTCTAAGGTTTAAATGAGGGACTACATGCCATCAGCAGAGGCTCAGCCTTAGTTGGCACTCGAGAAATACTTGATTTCTCCCACTCTTCTGGCTCACTGTCTTCTCCCCTGGTTTATTTGCTCTTCTCTTCAGAGCTGGAAGCATGTGACCACCAGGCTTCCCGACACCATCCTTCTGCTTTCCATACCAATGTTATTGTAGTCTTGGGTTCCTGGGCAACCTCTCCACAGGTTTAATACTTTCATCTCTATTAATTTATTATTTAAATATATTCCTTTAATTTTGTCCTGCTTATAGAGGTATATTCTAGTCATTGAAAATGTGGAGACTACCCTAACACACATGGGAACACCATGAGTAAGAATAGACTCCACGGCAATGGGTTTTATATGTGTATCACACACATTTATGTATATTTACATAAATATTATATCCTGCTCATTTCACTTAATATTAGCCTAATTTTTTTATTATATTCAGCTGTGTGCAAGGAGTATAAAATTTTAGCAATTTGACTATAGTTGAAATATTAAATGTGCGTGTTTCTAGTAATCTTCAACCTATTCTTAAATCTTTTAACATAGATCTTTGCTATTGAACCTTTCTATTGAATTGTTATTCAGCATTCTTTAACATTAAGAGAGAGTCTCAGGATCAACTCAGATCATATTTTCTCCCTCTTACACACGAAGGCCCTTAAAGTATTCAGAGATTGTCGTTGTTGTTGTTAGGTGCCGTTGAGTCGGTTCCGACTCATAGCGACCCTACGCACAACAGAACGAAACACTGCCTGATCCTGCGCTATCCTTACAATCATTGTTATGCTTGAGCTCATTGTTGCAGCCACTGTGTCAATCCACCCTCTTTTCCACTGACCCTGTATTCTGCCAAGCATGATGTCCTTCTCCAGGGACTGATCCCTCCTGACAACTTATCCAAAGTATGTAAGACGCAGTCTCGCCATGCTTGCCTCTAAGGAGCATTCTGGCCGCACTTTTTCCAAAACAGATTTGTTCGTTCTTTTGGCAGTCCACGGTATATTCAATATTCTTTGCCAACACCACAATTCAAAGGCGTCAACTCTTCTTCCGTCTTCCTTATTCATTGTCCAGCTTTCACATGCATATAAAGTGATTGAAAATACCATGGCTTGGGTCAGGCATACCTTAGTCTTCATGGTGAGTCTTTGCTCTTCAACACTTTGAAGAGGTCCTTTGCAGCAGATTTGCCCAATGCAATGTGTCTTTTGATTTCTTGACTGCTGCTTCCATGGCTGTTGATTGTGGATCCAAGTAAAATGAAATCCTTGACAACTTCAGTCTTTTCTCCATTTCTCATGATGTTGCACATTGGTCCAGTTGTGAGGATTTTTGTTTTCTTTGTGTTGAGGTGTAATCCATACTGGAGGCTGTGGTCTTTGATCTTCATTAGTAAGTGCTTCAAGTCCTCTTCACTTTCAGCAAGCAGGGTTGTGTCATCTGCATAATGAAGGTTGTTAATGATTCTTCCTCCAATCCTGATGCCCCGTTCTTCTTCATATAGTCCAGATTCTCGTATTATTTGTTCAGCATACAGATTAAATCGGTATGCTGAAAGAATACAACCCTGACGCACACCTTTCCTGACTTTAAACCAATCAGTATCCCCTTGTTCTGTCTGAACAACTGCCTCTTAATCTATGTAAAGGTTCCTCATGAGCACAATTAAGTGTTCTGGAATTCCCATTCTTCCCAGTGTTATCCATAGTTTGTTATGATCCACACAGTCGAATGTCTTTGCATAGTCAATAAAACACAGGTAAACATCCTTCTGGTATTCTCTGCTTTCAGGCAGGATCCACCTGACATCAGCAAGGATATCCCTGGTTCCATGTCCTCTTCTGAAACCGGCCTGAATTTCTGATAGTACCCTGTGGATATACTGCTGCAGCCGTTTCTGAAAGATCTTCAGCAAAATTTTGCTCGTGTGTGATATTAATGATGTTGTTCTATAATTTCCACATTCGTTTGGATCACCTTTCTTGGGAATAGGCATAAATATGGATCTCTTCCAGTCAGTTGGCCAGGAAGGTGTCTTCCATATTTCTTGGCATAAACGAGTGAGCACCTTCAGCGCTGCATCTATTTGTTGAAACATCTCTATTGATATACCATCAATTCCTGGAGCCTTGTTTTTCGCCAATGCCTTCAGAGCAGCTTGGATTTCTTCCTTCAGTACATTGGTTCCTGATCATATGCCACCTCTGGAAATGGTGAATATCGACCAATTCTTTTTGGTATAATGACTCTGTGTATTACTTCCATCTTCTTTTGATGCTTCCTGTGTTGTTTAATATTTTCCCCATGGAATCCTTCACTACTGCAACTCGAGGCTTGAATTTTTTCTTCAGTTCTTTCAGCTTGAGAAACACTGAGCTTATTCTTCCCTCTTGGTTTTCCATCTCCAGCTCTTTGCACATGTCATTATAATACTTTACTTTGTCTTCTTGAGAGGCCCTTTGAAATCTTCAGTTCTTTTACTTCATCAATTCTTCCTTTTGCTTTAGCTGCTCGACGTCTGAAAGCAAGTTTCAGTCTCCTCTGACATCCATCTTGTTCTTTTCTTTCTTTCCTGTCTTTTCAGTGACCTCTGGCTTTCTTCATGGATGATGTCTTTGATGTCATTCGAAAACTGGTCTGGTCTTCGATCACTAGTATTCAATGTGTCAAATCTATTCCTGAGATGGTCTCTAAATTCAGGTGGGATATTTTTGCTCTCGTGGACTTGCTCTGATTTTCTTCAGTTTCAGCTTGAACTTGAATATGAGCAATTGATGGTCTGTTCCACAGTCTGCCCCTGGCCGTGTTCTGACTGATGATATTTAGCTTTTCCACCGTGTCTTTCCACAGATGTAGTCATTTTGATTTCTGTGTGTTCCATCTGGCGAGGTCCATGTGTATAGTCACCGTTTATGTTGGTGAAAGAAGGTATTTGCAATGAAGAAGTCATTGGTATTGCAAAATTCTATCATTTGATCTCTGGCATTTTTTTCTATCACCAAGGCCGTATTTTCCAACTACTGATCCTTCTTTGTTTCCAACTTTTGCATTCCAATAGCCAGTAATTATCAATGCATCTTGATAGCATGTTTGATCAATTTCAGACTGCAGCAGCTGATAAAAATCTTCTGTTCCTTCATCTTTGGCCCTGGTGGTTGGTGTGTAAATTTGAATAATAGTCATATTAACTTGTCTTCCTTGTAGGCGTATGGATATTATCCTATCATTGACAGTGTTGTACTTCAGGATGGATCTTGAAAATTTTTTTTTTTATTAACTTTTATTGAGCTTCAAGTGAACGGTTACAAATAGAGTCAAACTGTCACATATAAGTTTATATACACCTTACTCCATCCTCCCACTTGCTCTCCCCCAATGAGTCAGCCCTTCCAGTCTCTCCTTTCGTGACAATTTTGCCAGCTTCCTACTCTCTCTATCTTCCCATCCCCCCTCCAAACAGGAGATGCCAACACAGTCTTAAGTGTCCACCTGATACAAATAGCTCACTCTTCATCAGCATCTCTCTCCTATCCACTGTCCAGTCCCTTTCCTCTCTGATGAGTTGTCTTTGGGAATGGTTCCTATCCTGGGCCAACAGAAGGTTTGGGGACCATGACAGCTGGGATTCCTCTAGTCTCAGTCAGACCATTAAGTATGGTCTTTTTGTGAGAATTTGGGTCTGAATCCCACTGATCTCCTGCTCCCTCACAAGTTGGGGACCTTGATTTAGGCAGAACCGTTTGTAATTTGGTATCCAAAGTCGCTCTCCCACAGGAGACCTCAGACCCACAACCTCTCCAAAGAGCATTTGGGATCTGATTGAGCACCAAGGCTTCCAATAACCCTTGTGTGACATCATCGCTGACATCGCTGAGTTCTAAGGGCCCAGTTCGAATCTAAACACCGCACTAGGAAAAAATATGGCAACTGTTGTGGGAGAGGCTAGGAGGCTGGGAGGAGGGAAATTATATCTTAAAAATGAATTGAAATGTTCACTTAAAGAAGTTATCATCCAAGGGGAAGGGAACTGTGAGTTGAGGGAACAGAAGAGTATAATGAGTCGCTGTTTCTCCCAAACCTCTTCTCTGGCCCTGAATCAAATCTCTCCAGCCCTAGAAACACAATGTCCACTCTGAACACCTCTCAGGTCTCCTTTGCCACTTAGCCTTCACACAGGCTGTTCCCTCTGACTAGCAGATGTTCTCTCCCTTCCTGTTGACTGGTTCCTCCTCGAAGGTACCCAGTCTGTGCTCCTGCTTTATGTATTCAGAGCAACTAGTAATCCTCCATCATAGCACTGAGTCATAGGAGATGCTCATTTTCCAATTTGTGTCTTCCAAATGGGTTGTAAATAACTTGGGGACAAAGATGGGGTCTGCCTCATATTTGGCAGTCCCAGAAATTGAGACAGAGCCTCACCCATAGGAGATACTCAATATATATCTATTGATGAAATAAAAGAAGACTCTTCCAAAAGACTCACCCTTCGTAGCCATCCGTGCAGAATGGAGTTTTCGGTCTGTTGCCTGGAGGTACCATCACTCAGTGGTGGTGTCTAGGCCACTCTCTCTTGACCTCCTGACTCTAAACCTTGTGAAGCCTCTTGGCCTGTCCACATGCTTCTCCCTTGGAGCCACTAAAAAGGGTAGGATTACATCATCACAGAAAAGCACTGAGACTCCAGACGTCTATGGTCGACCTGCCTGGGAGGCTTAGGAGAGCCCTCTGGGAAAGGTCCACTGTCCTCTACTTGATCTCCTTTTTTGTCCAGGGGGCAATTAGAAAAGGAACAAACAAATCGTTGAAATATTTTAAGGCAGGATTTGGGAAGTTGTGCTTGGTAGGTAGAGGAGAGCCTGAGGATTTGAAGGAAAATGAAAGATGTCAACGTGGGAGCAGAGGGCTCTTTTTGTGTGACTACAGATGGTAGAATGTGGACAAGTGGTTGGAAGTATTAAAAAAAAGAAAATCTCCTAACCATCCACTCTTATTTCAAAATTTAGGTCAAGCATCACTTCCTGGTGGAAGCCTTTCCAACCCTACACCTGGTAGAATTTCCTACCCTGCTCCATACTCTATTGTATTTAAGATGCCACAACTAGGGACAAACTTGATTGCATTTACATGTTGTGATGGATAGTAAAAATGGCCACATGTTCTAATATGTATGTATCCATACTTATTATATGACTTACAGCTCCCTTTCTCAAGAGCAAGATTCTTCCTCCACTCCTTGAATTTGGACTGATTTATGATTGCTTTGGCCTTTGGGACAGTACAAAGACTAATAGAAGCAGAGACCAGATATAATTAGACACATCATGGCTTGCTCTCTTACCAAAAACCAAACCCATCACTGTCAAGTATATTCTAACTCACAGTGACCCTGAAAGACAGAGTAGAACTGCCCCATAGGATTTCCAAGGCTGTAATCTTTACAGAAGGAAACTGCCATGTCTTTCGCAGAGCAGCTGGTGGGTACAAACTGATTAACTTTCCTTTAGCAACTGAGCCCTTAACCACTGCACCACCAGGGCTCCTCCTTGCCCTCTTGCTGCGCTTCAAACCCTGAGAACCCATGGGAACAGCCCAGGCCACCCTAATAAATGACAAGAGACCATTAGAGAGAGAATCCAGCCCTGGTCATACAGTATCTACTCTGAACACCTCTCAGGTCTCCTTACTCTCTGAGGCTTCACACAGGCTCTTCGCTGTGACTAGAAGATTTTTACTCCCATCCCATCTGATGGCCTATTCTCTGGTGAAGCATGGTGGTTAAGAGAACTGACCCCATTGCAACAGCTTGGGCTTATGAGCTCACCATAAAATGCTAAGACTCAGGAATTTGTGGTCAGCCAGAATGGGAGGTTTAGGAGTTGACTTGGGGTAAGTCCATGACCCCTGCATCTTCTGGACTCTGCTTTCACTCTGGAGCCCATTTAGAAAAGGAGCTAGCAAATGGGGAGAGCATTTGAGGAACCAATTAAGAAAGTTGGGGTGGTGATGACTTCTCAGAGGAAAACAAAGGTTTCAACAGCGAAATCCTAGGGGCTCGTTTTGTGTGACTCCAAACTATAAACAGGGAGAAGTGGTTGGAAAACAGTAGAACAAAAGATGATCTGCATCTGTTCACAAATGTACCAGATGCCGCAGTGGCTTCAGCCTGTCTCCTCAGACTTCTCTCTGGAGAAGACACGGGGCTTCCTGGACCTGGGCCTTTTGTCACCCCTTAACTATCCAATTTTATTCCCAACTTGGTTCAGGCATCACTTCCTGGTTGCGCTCTTCCCTAAATATCCCCCTGGTAGATTTGTTCACTTCTTGCTCCCTACTCCATTGTACCTGCAAAACCCTTTACCACAGCATAAAACTCAATTGAATTTACCTATTGTGGTTGATGTAAGAAATGTCTACACATTCATCCTCTGTCTGTGCCCATGCCTTCTATGAGACTCTGGAGCGCCTTTCATTAGCAGTAGAAGTCTTTCTCCACCCCTTAGTTGGGGCTGACGTTATTATTGTTTTGGACATTGGGATAGTAGAAAACCTGATACAAGGAGAGAGTTGAAAGACTTTACATTGAGACTTGCCCTTTTGTTGATCTTAAACCCAGAACTCATGGGAACAAACCCAGGCCAGCCTGCTTGATGATGGAAGACCAGTGGAGGGAGGATCTAGCAGTTTCACTGACTCGATGTTATGAACTGGCTCCCAGCTGAACTGGAAGCAAATTGTAGGCACATGAGGAAGCCATGTTGTGAGCCACTGTGGCTGGCCCAGATCAAAAGAGCTCCAAATTGACAACTTGAAAAATTGTGAGCTGGAAAATTGTTGTTCTTTTAAGACACTACAGTTGGGGTCATTTGTTACACAGCAATACATGACTGATACAACTGTTAACTTGGCTGTTTCTCTCACCAGGCAGTGAGGGCACTTCTCTGAGTAATTTCATCATGAAGGGCAACTGGCATAGGGTCTCACATGTAGCTGTTATATCGTAAATCTTTGTTGATTTCATGGACGAATGGATAATATGAATTGTAAATGTGAATCAGCACAAATTCATGTGTGCAAGAAAACTTGATATTTCTTTAAATAAACTGAATTCCAACTCAGAGCTCTCTACTTACAAAATTGGGGTGAAATTTCAACTTATTTTTAGTGGTATTTTTAGTGTTGGTTTATTTTCAGGGTACCCCAGGGTCTAAAGAAGAACCGAGCTTTGGGGAAGATCTTTAACACAGCCAGTGCCCTAGCCTATGTGAGTGATCTCTCTAGAGGCTTTGTCTCTGTGGCTTCCATTCCCAGAAGCAGCATGAGAACCTTGGCAGGGCTGGGAACACCATAACGTGGTTTGTCTACTTATGTGCCTACATTACCCTTTGAGGTGCTGCCACCTACCCCACGGCATTATCAAAAAGGAGGCCTCACCACTTCCCAATGTGTAGGTCTCTGCTGTTTGACTCCCACTCTTCCCCTGCGTTCCAGTTCACTCAGCATGATTACTCCAATGAGCTGAGACTCTTACAACAGACTCTTCAGTCTCAAAGTTTCAGGACTTCAACTCTGTGAGTCCAGCTACCTCTTTGAAAGGAGGTACGGAAGGTTGAAGAACGTAGGAAGACTTTATTTTGAATTTAATGTTTCAATAAAATTTCTTGCCATGCATTTTCAAAGGGTTCTGCCTAAGAATTCCCTCTGTCCTCTTACAAGATGCAGGACGATGAAGAGGGAATGTTTGTTGTGTCATAATCTCCAGAAGGATGTAAACTGCACAAGGAGTCCATTCCCCCCGATGCTCACTCACACTAGAGCACCACGCCCACGTGGAAATCTCTGCAAGTGTTACTGAGTCCCTCAAAAATCCACAGTGAATAGCTTTCAGATTCTCATAAGCAAGAATTATTTGTGTCCATTATTTGTGTCTTAGACCAGGCACTCCTTGGAAACCCTACTCTGTCCTACAGGGTCACTGTGAGTCGGAATTGACTGCAAGAGAGTGGATTTTGTTTTTGTTTTTTTTTTTTGGGGGGGGTGGTTGATGTCAATTGCAGAATAATGTTTAAAAAAAATGTTGACTGCGTAGTAGGTAAAACCAACACGATCAAACTGAAATGAAATATCTTTTTCACACTTACTGACCTCACAGTTCCTTCGAAGTATTTACTTTCCACTGGGTTCAGAGGAAAGAGGGAACTCTTCACGAGAGAAACACAGCTGGGACACCTCCAAAATTACGTGTCTTCCTCCTGATGTTAGGTAACATTACATGCTGTTTGGCTCGTTTATCATCTGACTGCTCCACAAAAATAGAAGACCCATGCAGGCAGGACCTTGTCTGCTGTGTTGGTGAGAGTATCCTGGTTCCTGGCACCTAAGAAGCTTCCAAAAATGATCTGAGTAGGTGGGTTTTTATAAAAACCATGGTAGTGCTCTGCTTATGTAGATACAATAGTGAAAACAGGCATAAGGAAATGGAGACTAGGACTTGTATAACTCAAAGGTATATACAATGAGAACAGAACTTGTATAATGAAGAGATAGAAAAAATTAGATGTACTAATTGAATGTACCTCCTTCACTTTGGTTGGAGAGAGACATAATAAAATCGGTTTGTTTTTCCCCTACTGATTTATAGGTCCTATATATTTAATCGAAATATTAGTCTTTCGGGAGTCACAAATATTTCTATTGAGATATAATTCACCAGCCATAGCATTGACTTTTATAATGTGCCCAATTCCGTGGTTTTTAGTATATGGACAGAATTGTGCAACAATCACCACTGTCTAGCTTCAGAATATTTTCAATACCCTGTAAATAAATGCCCTATATATTAGTAGTCATCTTCATTACTCCTTTCCTCCAAGACGTAGCAACCACTAATCCACTTTCTCTTTGTTGGTTTATTCTGGACATTTCATGTAAATGGAATCATGCACCATGTGGTCATTTCTGTTTGGCTTCTTTAACTTAGCATAATGTTCTTGAGGTTTGTCCATATTGTGCCATGTATTAGTACCTGATGCCTTTTAATGGCTGAGTAATATTCCATTTTATGAGTATACTATAGCTTGTCTATCAATTCTTGACTTTTCGATTCTCTTCACATTTTGGTTATCTATAAATAATTCTACTATGAAAATTCTCTTGTAAGTTTTTATGTGAACATGCTTCAGTTCTCCTGGGTACATACCCAGGAGGGGAATTGCTATGTTGCATGCTAACTCTATGTTTACCTTTCTGAGCAACTGCCAAACTGTTTTCCAAAACGATTGGATCATGTTACATGTCCACCAGCAATGTATGAGGGTTCCAGTTTCTCCACATCCTCACCACTTGTGTTGTCCATCCTATTGATCTGAGCCATCTTAGTGGTTTTGAAAGAATAGTGCGTTTTGGTTTTGATTCGCATTTCCCTAATGGCTAATGAGGTTCAGCTTCTTTTCATGTGATTATTGACCATTTCTATATCTTCTTTTGAGAAATGCCTATTCAAATCCTTAGCCTGCAAATTTTTCTTCAGATTTTTGCCTGTATTTTTGCTTTCTTCATATAGTTTTTCATATGCCAAATATCTATATCTGTATCTTACCAGTTTTAGCCTTCACAGCTTTAGGATTTTTAGAAAATCTTTCTCTTTTACCAATAAAAAGCAAACAAAAACTCTCATAGTTTCTTCTAAAATTTTTATGGTTGCATATTTTGCTTTTAAATATGTGATCCTTTTGGAACTTCATTTCCTGTAAGTTATGAGAAAAAGGATGAAAATAATTTTACAGATGATCTAAATGATTACCAAATTGCTGCAAACACTCCTTTTTGCCTTTTTGCATAAACCTTATCTTAACTGCATTTTCCCATATTCCGTATAGAAAAGCATTTTTACAGAAGGAGGCCCGCCATTTCCAGCCATTTCATTTTAAGGTTTTGCTTTGCTGCAATAGAAATCCCTTCTGTACCTCATCTACACAGCTGTTCTTAGAGCCAATAAAATTTTTGTGTGAGTAGGACTCCGATGAATTTACAAGATGAGGTTGAAATTTATAACTGGTTCTGTGTGGTGCACCCAGCAGAAGGACAGACAGAAGCAGTAGCTGCAGAGGCAACAGAAACTATAAGAACATGAGCCTCTGGAGATTTGCTGCAGAATTTCACAGAAAGCTCTAGACTTTTCTGTATAAACTTATCATTATATATGGACATCACCTTAGAACAGACAGAGAATAATGCTTTGAAAGTGAGGCATTCAGGACAGAACTGGGGAAAAATGTAGAAAAAAATTCTAATTCAAAAAAAAAAAAAACCCAGAATTACTAGCTTGACAGAGACTGGAGAAACCCTGAGAATATGACCCCCAGACATCCTTTTAGCTCAATAATGAAGTCACTCCTGAGGTTCACCCTTAACCAAAGATTAGACAGGCCCATAAATCAAAATGAGACTCCTGGGGCATACCAGCCCAGGAACAGGGACTAGAAGGCAGGAGAGGACAGGAACGCTGGTAATAGGGGACCCAAGGTCAAGAAGAGAGAGTGTTGACATGTCTTGAAGTTGGTAAACAATGTCATAAAACAATATATGTCCTAACTGTTTAATGAGAAGTTACTTTGCTCTGTAAAACTTCATCTAAAGAACAATTAAAAACAAAAGTTAGGCATTCAGAAGGAGGGTGTTCATTCCTTAGCAGATGGTTAGACTTATGTGTTCTGGTGAACATATGTACCCATTTCTATTGGGTATGTATCTAGAAGTAGAATTGCTGGGTCATAGGATATATGTATGTTCACAGCTTTAGAAGATATGGCCAAAGCATTTTAAAGTGGTTGTACCAAATTACACTTCAACTAGCAGTAGATTAGAATTCCAGTTGCTCCTTGTTCTACCAAATAGTTGGTATTTCTTTTTTTTTTCATTTTAGGCATTCTGGTGTGTGGGGGGGGTTAGGATCACATTGACTTTTTATTAGAATTTCTCTGATAACTGGTGAAGTTTAGTCCCTTTTCATATGTATGCTGGCCATACAGAAATCTTTTATAGAGTGTTCAAATATTTGCTCATCTTTCTATTGAATTCTTTTTTTTTTCTTTATGAATCATCCTTTATATATTCTAGAACCGAGTTTGTAGTAGGGTGTATGTATTGCAAATAACTTCTGCTTCCACATGAATTCACCCTTGTAGCTTGTCATGAACTTTGAAATTAAAAAGCATGCCTTTTACAAGAACAGGCAAATGTATAGAGATGAAAGTTTATAGGGGTTCTCAGGGGCAGGAGGAAGGGAATAAAGCGATGTTATTGCATACGGAAACTGAGTTTCGGGTTACAGTGATGGAAAAATCACACTGATTAAGGGTAGGGTTGCACAGCTGGTTAATTTCTGTTGATAGTGTGTACACCTGTACAACTTGTTCACTTGGCAAAGGTTGTGTGTTATATTTATAGCAATAACAAAAATGTGTAGCTGCTGAAGCAAAATGATAGTACTCAATTGATGAGATGTATTATTATACTCTTCTCTATTTTCCCAATTGTTTTTATAAGAAAAAAAAATTTTTTTATAAGAAGTTACTGTTAAAATCAAAGGTAATAAAACGTTTGCATGATGAAAGTGGATAGCAATGTCTATTCCACCCATTGTGTCCCTCTGAAGTTTAAATGAGGAACTACATGCCACTAGCAGATGCCCAGCCTTACTTGGCACTCAGGAAATATTCATTTCTCCCACTCCTCTGACTCATGGTCTTCTCCCCTTCTTTATTTGCTGTTTTCTCTTTCCAACTGGTTGCATGTGACCACCATGCTTCCTGACTCCATCATTCTGATATCCGTACCAGTGTTATTGTAACCTTGGGATCTTGGGCAGTGGTGAAAGTTACACACTGTCCCTGCCATCAAGAAGGGGACAAGCCAGTGTGGGGGTGAGGAGCAGTGGGGAAATTCGGCCTAGAGAAAGGACAGACCACCTTCCAGGAACCACACTGGCCTTCAGAGAGATTTGTAGGTTGTGGTTCATGTGGCTAGCTTCTAGATGTCAGGGTGCCCTCAGACTCGGTGCTTAGTCCTCTCTCTCTCTATTGACGCCCTCTCTCTGGGATGCCTCAATGAGTCCACAGCCATCGGTCTGTAGCTGAGGACGTTAGATTTACACCTCCAGCCATTGCAGCTCCTCCTGGGTCCAGACTCATACTCAAATGTCAGCTTAAATCTCTGTTTGGGCCTCTCCATGTATAAAATTTGCATTATAATGGTACGTTCCTCATAGGGTTATCATGCAGAACAAATATCTTAGGAAAGGAGAAGCCCTTACTAGAGTCCTGGCACCAGTGCATGTATTCAGTAAGTGTTAGCTGTTAGTATTGTTACTTAACATCTCCATGTGGATATCTAACACCTATGCCATGTTATCAAGGCCATGAAACAATTCTTGGTCCCAACCCCATTCCACCCTTATCAATGAATTTCTCAAGGCTTGAGTGATGGGAGTCTGTGTGTTTTCCCACACAATGGACATGGTTATGAAAGGTTGGCCAGGGTCTTCATAATAAGTTGCTCCAAAGTTCATATGAGTGACTATTGAGACAAGTTACAGCCAACTAATGCAGAAAAAAACGAGAACCACTCTCAGCTGCTCATGCTAGTATTCTCAGTCCAGAATATCTGGTGAGGGTGCTATTATGGACTGAATTGTATAACCCCAAAAGGTATGCTGAAATCCTAACTGCTGTACCTGCATATTTTTGGGTACCTGTAAAAGTGACCAGATTTGGATATAGGGGATTTTTAAAATTATATTGATGAGACCATACCAGTGTAGAGTGGGTCCTAAACCTAGTCCCTTCTGAGTTATAAAAAGAGCAGAATAGACAGACGCACTCAGTGGGAGAGGAAGACAGACAATGGAGCAGATGCATCTACAAGACCAGGAACACAAAGGGTGGCTGGAAGCTGCTAGAAGCTGAAGTAGACATGAGCCATGCCCTGAATTCAGAAGCTGAAGTAGACATGAGCCATGCCCTGAATTCAGGCAGGTAGCCTCCTGAATTGTGAGAAAATAAATTTCTATTCCTTAAAGCCACCCAACTGTGTTATTTTTTTCTTATAAATCCAGCCCAGTGTAAAATAGTGCTCTTCCCTCCTTGGTCTAGTCCACCTGAATCCTGCTGTTTCCCTATCAGTGTCCTCTGCTTTCACTAAGAGCTATGACAGAGTCGGCTTGATGCTGCTGCATAGAAATTCACTTTATTTTTTACTTTATATTTATAATTAACTAGTATTAATTCTAATATTTTCTATGGTTTTTAAATTTTTCTCTGCAGACATTCCTATAATCTATGAATAATAAGAGTTATATGTTTTCTTCCTTTTTGTTTTTGTACTAGCTTGGACCTCCAGTGTTAAATATTTAATAGAAATAATGAGAGAAAGCATCCTTATTTTATTGCTAACTAATTTTAAAGAGAAAATCCCACATTTCACCAGGAACTATCATTCGAGTTGTAGTTTTCCACATTCGGGAACTCCTTTTCTGTTCCATCTTAGCTCAGAGTTCTTATATCTCAGTGTGATTGGATTTTATCACTGCTTTTTCACCGTCTCTTGAGGTGAGCCTATGTCTTTTCTTCCTTAACCTACACATGTGGTGAATTAAATTATTAAATCTTTAATGTTCACTCAAGCTTGTATGCTGAAAATAACCCCCCTTGATGCTTGCATATTACTTGCTTTATACTTTGCCAGATTTCTTTGCCAGCACTTTATGTAGGTTTTTGCATCTCAGTTGCTTAGTGTGCTTGTCCTGTAACTCTTCTTATACCTTCCTTTTCTAATTTGGTATCAATATTAAAGTAGCCTTAGGGAACAAGTTGGGGAGCATCTCATAGTTTTCTCTTCTTTATTGGCTGTGTACAAGATTGAAATGATCTGTTTTTTGCATGTTTGCTGGAACCTGCCTGAAAGTCTTCTACCAGACCCAGAAGCAGTTGGCCATCGAGTTGATTCCATCTTTGTAGGGAGATCTTGAACTACTGACCCATTTTGTGTAGTGATTAAAGGCCCCTTCTGGTGCTAATTAGAAAAATTTTCACTGCATGTTTTAGGCTGTTAGGATTTCATCTTTAAATATTATGTGGTTATCACCATTTTCTGCCTCATCCAGGCCAATTCATCAATCCCAGATTTTCCATTTTCACAAAGTAAGGTGTGTATCTACTCCTGGTACCAATTCCCTTATCTAAAACTTATTTGCAAAGAAAGATACACCCCAGCCACCTTGAGTCCATAATGTGAGGTTACACTCTCACATTATGTGATTTTTTTTTTGTAGTGGTTTTTGGTTAATTTTTTTCTTTTACATCTTCTGTAATTGTTCTTTTTCTTAATTTTTTTTCATTTACTTTTTTTTTTCATTTCCCACCTATCTAGCAGTTTTAGGAAACCTGGTGGAGTAGTGGTTAGGAGCTACAGCTGCTAACTAAAAGGTCAGCAGTTCGAATCCACCAGGTGCTCCTTGGAAACCCTACAGGGCAGTTGTACTCTGTCTTTAGGGTCACTATGAGTTGGAATGCAGTAGACAACGAGTTCTGTGTTTCAGCGGTTTTAAAGCTGTGCATTTCAGGTTCAGGTCTTTAATCCAGCTGAGACTGACTCTGGGTGCAGTGCGGTGAGATAACCAGTTGCATCTCTGCATCAAGAGAAGGCGCCTCTAGAACTAGGAGGCAGGGAGGCGGCAGTTGGGCGTTTGTGGGAGAGGGGGCGGCAGGGATGTTCAGAGAGGGGCACCCGGGGGAAGCACGAGCTCCCAGGCTGCCCCACCCCAAGCTCACCAGGAGCAGGAAAGGGCTGGTTTCAGGAGCCTTTTGTGACAGTCCCAGCCCACCCAGCCCCAAAGGACTTCAGACCCACCAGGCTGGCAGGCCTCACCAGAACTAGGGGAAGCCTAAGGCCATAGAGGGTGAGACCCAGGGTACATACCTGAGCCTGATCACAGCGCTTATGGTGGGATAGGAGGCCAGAGGAGGCATATGGGGACTTGGGTCCACGCAGTGGACACAGAAGGGTGGGAACTTGTGGTTAGCGTCAGGACCCGAACGTGGAGGCCTTCGAGATGCACTTCCGGGAGGAAAAGGCAAAGCCACAGAGGCCAGACTGCCTGGCCCCCGCCCCTGTCCCCCCTCCTACGGCGCCAGACTGGACTCACCGCCTGCGCTGCCCTGGGAGGGCTTCCCAGGGGCGGTACTCCTGGTTTGAGGAGCCAGAGAGCCTGCCCTGGTCTAGGCTAGGAAATTTGTTTCCTCTGGTCTCATCATTGGCTGTGAGCGGACTCTGGTCTGCACAGACAAAAGACATTATCAAAATGAGCTCAAGACTCCAAATTTGACTTAGATATCATAAATTAAAACAGAGAAATACAACTTTAGCAATAAGTGCCTGCCTGGAGCCCAAGTTGCATTAAACAAACAAACAAACAAACAAACAAACAAACCTATACAAGATCCCAGAGGTAGAGAGTGGTAGGACCCTCCCTCTTATGTCACTCTCCTATGCTCCCAAGCTTTCTCATCTCCCACCTCCCAAGACTGTATCAACTGCTCTGATATTTTTAGAATGAAGATTCCCAGGAATATCACTGCTCCCACCCTGTGAGGATTTCCCCAGTGCTGGGTTAGATTAAGACAGAATCCTCCTGAGGCTTCCGGGTCCTGTGTACTAGAGGGTCAACACACCGAGGTTCAGAGCCACTTCATTTTTCCTGCAATTGGGCATGACCCCAGGACATGACCCTGAGAGAGCTGACACTTCCAGAAGCCAATGACCCTCTCACTGAGTTTCTCTCTGTCTTGGTCTCAGGATCAGTCAGGACATCTTGTCACCTCAGGAGTGTTTCTGTTGAAGGACACCTAAGCAGCACTATGGGTTTGTCCCTCACACCCTGCAAACCTGCCTCGTCTGAGTGGGGTGAGGAGCTACTGAAACATTGAAATCATTAAAACTAGCAGAAGCCACAGCCCATGGTGCTGGGACAAAACTGGGAGGGAGAGAGAGGTGGAGAGGTATAAAGACCCAGTTGTGAAGGTGACCAGTGACCATGACATCCGAAGCCGCAAAGCTGACCAAAGCTAAATGGCCTCAAACCTGCTGCTCCTGAGCCCATTTCTTCTTTCAGTGGAAAAAGCCTTTTCCTGCTCTTATGCAACTGGGCTGGAAGGGCCTTTGATTTATAACATAAAGCAGCCTCCAGAGCCTCTTGGGGCAAGTGATGGTCAAGGAGGCTCTGCCCAATCCCACCCTGCCCTTCCCACTTGGTCAGAGGACCAGGAATTTCAGTCTTCCAGCTCCTGGGCTGATCTAGTGACTTGTAACAGGATTTCACTGGACCTCGAAACTTTGAAAGATGGGAAATACTGCCTGGGTCCTGGTCTCATTACAGAACTTACATACAGGATAAGAAGAGGAGTTTGGGGCTGGACACCTGACATCTTAGCAAAGGTTTCTGTTTGTTTAGGAGGGAAGAGGTAAAAAGAAGGCAGTGCCTAGTACATCCTTTTCCATGTATGTCAGGAAATCCTCAGGAAGACCCTTTCAGGCAAGAGGTGATGGGAACTGCCTTGGTTTATTTTTAAACTTTGCCGTTGAAGCATTTTCTTTATGGAGGGCATGTAAAATATTGCCCACTCGAGGAAGCACTCTAATTCTTATCTAGACTTTGTACAGAATGACTATGTATGAAAAGTAAACTTGGTACTTCAGCAAAGAGCTTACTTCTCAGAGAAGGCCCATGGGGAGATTTATACCAACTTCTGTGGTGCTGCCATTATTCCAAGGAGCCCTGGTGGTGCCAAGGTTAAGTGCTTGGCTGCTAACCGAGAGGTCAGTGGTTTGAACCCACCCAAATGCTCAAAGGAGTAAACATCTGGCAATCTTCTCCCATTAATATTGCAACTCGGAAAACCCTGTGGGGACAGTACTGCCTTCACACTGGGCTGCAATGACGCAGAAATCCACTCGATGACACCTAGCAACAAGAACAAGTCATTGCTACCAATATGCCTGAAACGCCTCTCTGGGGAAGGCCGGCATTCAGAGCCAGCTCATGGCCACATCATAATTGAGACTCATTTTTTTGTTACCACACCTTATTTTGGGTCCCAAAATATAGTTTCCAGTTGCTTCACCAGACTTGACTACAGACACCTGTCAGATATTGTCAAAATTAATTCCGTTCTCTTATACAAGAGTATATTCCCAAGCGTTTCCAAGAGACTGGAAAAACTTTCCAAAGAGTCATGTCCAGAGCCATGTTGTGCAGTGACTACAGTATTAACACAGTATATTTACCCACATAGTGCCCACGTTTTCTCCTTTCCTGAAATACGGCTGAAATTCCAAGTCTACCACCTGAACCACTTCCTTTAGCGTCTCTTTTAGGAGAAGTCTGGTGGCGATGAATTCTCTCAGCTTTCCTTCCCTAAGAATGGCACTATTTTTTCTTTAGTCCTGAAGGTAATGATCGGATATAGAAATCTGGGGTAATGTTTCTGATCTTTCAGTGTTGAAAAAATGTTGTTTCACAACCTTTCAGCCTCTGTGGTTTCTGATAATGAAGAAAGAATCATTCAAATTATTTTTCCCATGTGAAATCTATTGTTTTCTCTCTAGCTTTTTCCTGGGTATTTTCTTGGTCTTTGTTATTCTGCAGTTGATTATGATGTACTGTATTTTTATGCAAATAATGCACACAGTATAGATATTTTTTGAGAACTGAGCCCTCCCCTTCCCAGGTGCTCTTATAAGAACAGTACCTGATTTTATTTATTTTTTACATGTTGGTGTAAAAAATTAGCATAGCATGCTTGCAAATATGCCATTTTTGGGGGAAGCGTGTAGTTTGCAAAAAACACGTAACAATATTTGCATAAAAATATAATACTTTTGCATAGAATTCTTTAGGTTTAACCTGTTGGGGTTTGCTGAGCTTCTCAATCTGTAATTTTATTCTTTACCCAGTTTGGGAAGTGCTCACCTAGTATTTCAACAAATCCGTTTTTCTACAGAACACATTTTCTCAACTTCTCCTGGAGTTCCAATAAATAAATAGGCTTTTTCTCTAATTCTTGAGGCTCTGTTCATTTTTTCCATATTTTTTCTCTCTTTTCAGAATAAACATTTCCTTTTCAATATTAAGCTTTTTTTCTCCGTCATCACCATTCTGCTGTTGAAACTATCAAATGAATTTTTTTATTTCCACCATTGTATTTTTAACATATTAAATTTTTATTTGCAAATAGCATCTATTTATCTTTCCATTTATTTGAATATTACCCCTGTTATTTCTTGGAGAATGATTATAATAGCATTTTAAAATCTGTGTCTTATAATTTCGAGACTATAAGACTTGCTTAAATTTTATGGAGATTTTTTTTTTTTAACAGTCAGTTGACCCAGTTATATTCCAGCTGCAAGTTCTGTCTTGTCTTCTGTATTCTATGGCTCAAATGTTATTTCATTTTTTGAACCATTTGCAGCTATATTCCAGTCTAGTCTATGTGAGTTCCACTCGTCTGGAATCTTGATGGTCTTCTAACCCATACTGCGGCTCTTAAAGGATTTGATAACCCTTCTTAGGGTTAGGGCAATGCATATGCATCTGGGGGGTGAACCAGGAGTTCATAACAAGTTCATAGAATCTCTTTCTTGCACAGCCCCCAGTCTTTATTTCTCTGCTGCTCTCTGAGTTCTGAAGGAGTGCTTTCCTGGCCCACTGGCAGGAATGCTGGGGTTTTAATCTCCTCATTCTGCTGTGCACATAAGTGACTGGTTCTACCTATGGGGCCAAAGCACTGGACAACCAGCAGTTTGAACCTGTCAAGAAGTGCCTCAGAAGACAAGCCTGGCGATCTGCTTTTGAAAAGTCTCAGCCTTTGAGGTAGAATTGACTAGGTGCCAATTAACAGCAGAGAGAGAGAAAATATAATGGAGCATCCTCTACAATATTTCGCTCTTCTGTACTCTGGTCAGAGAAAAGGATTCTCCTCTACCAGAGTTTCAGGTGTCTGCCCATCTGCCCACCTGCCCGTCTCTCTCCTTTACGAACCGTCTGTCCCATTTACATGAGAGAGGGCTTCTCTCGAGCTGTTTCTGTCCACAATGGGTGTGCAGCTCTGAGATTTAGGCTCATTTAATTTCAACCTCTGGAATGTTCATACTTTATATTCTGGTTCCCCTCAACCCCATCCACCTTCAACAATTTCCTTTGCAGAGTCCTAAGATAGTGTCCCATGCATTTGTCCAGATACTTAGCTGTCAGATACCAGCATAGCCACTGGGGGCAGTGCTGTTGTGGTTGCGGGGGAGGGACTGTACACTGAAGGAGCTGCAAGACCTGGCTGCCTTGTGTGAGCAGGACGGGGGTGTGCTGAGGGACGAGTGCTGAAGGTGCTGAATCAAGGGGAGTTTAATATAAAGTTGGGTCAAGGAGAGTTTGTTGATATGGGGAACTCTCTCCTAAGAAGGATTTTTTGCCATAGCGAGGGCTCTGGAAATGGGCTTCATAAGCTGTGGGTTTGCTCTTGGATGCTTGGAAAAGGCAATGGCCCACTATCTATGAAATAGAAATGCCAGTCCTGCTGTGTCAGATGTGGGAAGATGGGGTAAAAGTCTCCAATATGTGTCCGTGCCAGAGTTAGTTTCTATAAGACCATTTCTCAGAGGTCCTGAAGGACACCCATTTCATCAAAATAGTAAGGAATTCAGAGATGAGGGGAGCAGCAACAACACTGAGCTCACTGATATCTGTCTTCTCTAGGGGGTCCCTGGGTGCCACAAACAGTTCAGAGCTCATCCACTAGCTTAAAGTTTGGCAGTTTGAACCCACCCAGGGATACCTCAGAAGACAGGCCTGGTAATCTCCTTCTAAAGGGTCACAGCCTTGGAAACCCTATTGAGCAGTTCTACGCTGCACACATGGGGTTGTCGTGAGTTGGAAATGACTTGACAGCAACAAACAACAACAATTCTCTATTGGCTGAGATTGTTAGTGGGAGCTGGGCTACCTCATACCAATATAAGTAATGGGATCCCAGCCCAACAGAGGCCAGGTAGAAGTACTTACCTGTCAGAAACAAGTTTTTTGTGATTACAACAATGGCCAGCAGGTCAGAGTATTAGTTACCTATTGGGGCATAATAGATTATCCCCAAACTTAGCAGATGTGAGATAAATGGAAAAATATTCAATTCATGCTGATAAATTTGGAACTAGACAAAGATTTTGGTAAGACTCAACATACTTTTAAGGTGAAGGGTTAAACCAGAAATTTAAATAACTGGTATAAGTACAAAAACAGATTTTCAAAATAATGATGATATAATTGCATACCCGAATAAAAGACAAGTACTTCAAAATCAATGGTTTCTCTCCCATGTGGACATAAGGGACTGAAATTGGCAAGGGTGGGAAGGGCTGATCGTTCTCTTTCCCCTAGTACTTGACAGTGGCAAACTGTGTCCAAAACTATAAAATATTTAGGAAAACATTGTTTTGACTGGAGCAGCAAAGGACCTATACAAAGAAAACTAATGTATTAAGGTAAATAAAATGGAACCTGAATATGTGCATAAAATATGCCATATTTCCAAATGGGAAGTCTTGTTAATTAAATGGAGGTCCCAAAACTAATACATAAATGGAATGCATTTCCAGTTAGAATATTCAGGTAGTTGTTTTTTAATTGTATACACTAATCGTAAGCTACAAATAGTACAATAGATAACAAAGAATGTTGTCGTTTGGAGCCTTGGACAAGATTTTTGACTCATAGCCCTCCCATTTGACTGCCCAATAGGCTTTTATAGGCTGTAATCTTTACGGGAGCAGACCGCCAGGTCTTTCTCCCTCAGAGCCAGTGGATGGGTTCGACCTGCCAAACTTTCTTTCATTTAGCAGTCAAGCACTTAGCCATTGCAACAGCAGGGCTGCACTACCAAAGAATAGACAAGAAAAACATGAAATAGCAGAATAGTAACAGATGTCTACCCAATCAAGTAGCAGAACAAATCAATATTACATAGCATAGAAACTGACAAGTAGACAATTGCAATAGAAAATCTACTAAGAAATCACAATAACCATTCATACAAAGGTGGTGTGAAAATTGTATTTATTTAATAAATGGTGCTGACTCAACTGATCTGGGGGACAAAACTTGCAAAAATATGATACACAAATCATAGGTTTGGAAAATTATGTGAAAGTAGATAAGGATTAATAAAAATTTACATTTTACACAGAAGGATAAAGGTTAAGTACTTGAAAAATGAGCAGTGAATTCAAACAGATCATTCAGAGCAAATCCACATGCCCAATATACATAATCCAAGTTGCTCAAAAACACAGGTAGTTAAAAAAATATTAAGGTGTCAGTGAAACTGGCCCAATTTAAAAAGCAACACCACCTATAGCTGGCTGGGCTGTGGGGAGAATGAAACCCTGAGACATGGCTGGAAGGGTGCTTTATGACAGCCTCTAGGGGAAAGACATGGCCATGGCCCTGTACTTTTAACATTCTTTGAACTGGAAATCTCACTCCGTGGAGTCTACTCCACAGAATCGAATCCTATACTATACAAAGGCTGTTTATTATTAACAATGACAAAACATTGACTGTCCGTTGGTGGTGGAATGATAGAGAATGTATGGTAAAACTACATCATCAATAACATAGGGAGTCATTAGAATGAAAAAGAGCTGTCGTAGTTAAGTAGGAGAAATCTCTGTGAAGTGTTATTAAAGTTTACTGAAAAAATTAAGGTGCAGAGAAGTATATAAAAAACGAGCACATTTGTGTAAAACAATAGCAATTGTTTGAATACGCTTGAATACCTGTTCACATATATGTGTGTGTATAAATGAACAGACGAGGGTGCATGTATGTCTGTGTGTGCTTATTTAAGTAAGGATAAGACAGACTACTTACCACATGGTCGAAATGAATTACCTTGGCTTCACTCGTGGGAAAGAATGGGGGAGGAGAGCTGGAAAATGCAGGAAGAGTGGACTTAAAAAGCTTAGGTGATAAAATGTTTCCATTTTAGTAGTGTTACGTATGAGACGAACAAATCTGTCTTGAAAGAAGCTGGAATGTTCCTTAGAAGCAAGGATGGCTTTAGACATGTTATCAGAAGGGACCAGTCCCTGGAGAAGGACACCATGCTTGGTAAAGCAGAGGTCCAGCGAATAAGAGGAAGACCCTCAATGAGATTGACTGACAGTAGCTACAAGAGTGGGCTCAAATATAGCAACCAGGACCAGGCAGTGTTTTGTTGTGTTGTGCATAGGGTCGCTGTGAGTCAGAGCCAACTCGATAGCACCTAACAACATGTCTAAGTCTAGATAAAGTGTACTATAATTGTTATTATCTATTTAATTTATGTGTGTAACTTAGAAGACATAAAAATGTAGAGTTAGTGCCATATCTAATGACTTACAGAGAATCAAGATAGAATGTCAAGTGAAAGAAGGGGCAAGAGCAATGTGGGTAGAGTGTGACCAAGTTTCCATAAAAGCAAACACCCCAGCAGATCTACTTGTGTACCTGTGACTGTGTATACATGTCCCAGCAGAGAAACCTAGGGAAGGGTACACATGTGTCTATTAACGTTGGATACCTCGGGGGAGCAGGAGCAATATATACATGAGGGTGGGACTCTGCATGTAATTTTTCATTATACAAATTTGTATTCTTAAACATGTAATGAAAAAGAATTTCATAGCTTTGGAAATCAGTAAGTGACATAGACATATATTTTTAAATAGGTGAAAATTCTCTGTGACAGACAAAGATTTTAATCACTGAAAAGAGAGCATACCACAGACAGTAATAATCACAATCAGTGGATTTCTTGCATGTTCCTGGAGCCAATGTGCTCTTCTGGTATCTGTAACTAGAAATGAGCAAAAATAATTTGGGGAAGTCAATCACCTCTTACAAACACACATCTACAGCTAAATGAAGGAGAATGGACACCATGTGCAGTTCACTAGGTAGCTCATGTGCCTCTAGAAGATTCTCTTTCCCGGATATGCTGCCACTACCTCCTCCCCACCTTGCCACACCGAATAACCCACCCTTGTGCATTCTAGACCCTTTTCAGGACTGAGCATAGATGACGTCAACTGAGAAGATAGTTGAAGAAGAGAAGAGAGTTTGATGAAAAGATTTCAGAAAGCAGTACCTCCCCAACCAGCTTCTCCCCAACCTGGGAATGCCAACCTCTCCCACTCTGATACCTTTGAGAATCTCTGATTTTCCTTTTGGATCCTTAGGAGACTGCCAAATTCACCTGTCCCAAAAGCCTTCACTGCCCTCTATCTCTGACGCTGTTCTATTCAGGAGCTGTCTCTGTCACTCTGAGAAATCCACACAGGACAGCCTGTGGTTGGAGGTGCTCATTCTGGAGGTCCTGCCCTCCCTTCCTGTGCCCCCGAAGGCTTCCCTGTGACAGTAGAGGTCTCATCTTCCAGGGAGATGGCTATGTCCCTGTCATGTCCAGACCTGGGACCTGATGCTATGGCTGAGATTTGGGCTTTTCTGTCCACTACTTAGTCTGGGCCTGAATCTGCCCCTTTCCACCCTCACCTCTGATCACCTGTGTTCTTGCTGTTCTCTCTGGGTTTAGAAGCCTGCCCTCTGTTTGCTTCTTTCCTCTGAGTCGACCTTTTTCTTCAATTCTTTGACTTCAGGACAGGTCAGGTTAGACCACAGAAAGAAGAAAAAAATATTAGCAAGCTTCATTAACATGTCAAAAACCTGAAAGAATAGCTTGATTTAGAGGAGAGGAAAAAGTTCCAAAGCTCTACTCCTTACCTTAGGACATGCTATACAGAAAATATCCTGCAATCACTGGATCAACTCTTATCCAGAAATGGAAAACACCCAGGAGGATTTTTCTACACCAACTCCCCTTTCCACTCCCGTAATCCTAATCATAAACCCAAATTCACCCTGGGAAGACAGAAGACATGACCGGGGTGAGCTCCTTTTCCTCCACCCCGCCCTCCTGTCCTCCTTCCAAGCCCTGCTTCTTCCTCTGCCTGCAGGCTGCTGGGAAGGGACTCAGAGTCCTTGGTTTAGGGCTTTATGTTCACTGCTCACCTGCAGGCAGGTTCCGCACAACCTGTGGTCTCTCTGATTCGTTCTCCTGCAAAGAACTCAGTGACACCCCATGACCGTCACACCTCTCTTAGAGCTCTCCTTGCAGGGACCCCTTAGCCTCCCAAGTCCCACTGAAATCCCATTTCCCTTTCCCTACTTATGCTATGCTCATCCTCAGAGTTCTGAGACCTCACCATCCAGGTGAGGCTGTCCTCTCCTCTTCTGGGCCAGGGGAGCCTCTGAGGGGACCTGGTGCCTGCGGTCAGCTATCTGGGGTTTCCTCCATCCAGATCCTCCTAGGGCTGGAGGTCTCTGTGCACTCGGGGTGGGAGGGTGGGTATCTTCCAGGGGAGCTGGGTTAAACGAAACTGAATGGAGGTCTCTCCTGAAGGGCCCACATTTCCAGCCCAAAGGCCCTGCTCCTCCTAGTTCGGGGGTGCTAGAGGGTCTTCCGGCACTTCCCACTCTGGCCTTGGTGCTGCACCTGCGCCCTCTGCAGCCTGGCCTCCTGCCTATGCAGCCTCACCAGCTGGTCCCTCAGCCTCTTCAGCTCCTCTCTGCTTCTATAGCTGCTACTCCAGGCGCCTGCAGACCACTCTCTTCTCCCTTACCTCCCTCTTCTTGGCGGCCATCAGGCAGCATCTGGCCACCTGGTGGCAGCATTCGGGCCTACAGGAATCTGGAAGGCATTATGCTGAGTGAAATTAATCTGTGGCAAAAGGACAAATACTCTATGAGACCACTATTATAAGAACTCATGAAAAGGTTTAAACACAGAAGAAAACATTCTTTGATGGTTAAGAGGGTGGAGAGTGAGGGAGAGGGGGATTCACTAACATTGTGAAAATGTCAGTTCTACCCAAAACCATCTACAGATACAATGCAATCCCAATTCCAAAAACAGTTTTTTAACAGTAACTGTACTGGGTTTTGTAGACAAATCTTAGGTGAAGGGAAGGACAACACACAATACAGGGGAAGTCAGCACAACTGGACTAAACTAAAAGCTAAGAATTTTCCTGATCACAACCAAATACTTTGAGGGACAGGATAGCAGGTTCGGTGGTCCGGGGACCATGGATTCGGGGGACATGTAGGCAATTGGCATAAGGAAGTTTATTAAGAAAATGTTTTGCATCCAGTGTCGGTGAATGGCATCTGGGGTCTTCAAAGTTACTAAGCAGCCATCTAAGATTCAGAGATAAGAGGTTTGGGAGAAACCACAGCCCATGACACTCTGTTATCATTCCCTGAACTCACATTTCTCTTTCCAATAGAATGGTAACCTATTTGAAGGCAGGGAAAACTTTCAATTCATTTTTATTACATACTTACTATTAAGTTTCCCCCAATCCTCCCAACACCTCCAAAAGCTGCCATGTTTTTCTTGTTTAGGTTCAAACTGGGCCCTCGAAACTGAACAATGTCAGCAATGATGTCACACAAGTGTTGGGGGGCCTTGGTGCTTGCTCAGATCCAACTGCTCTTTGGAGAGTTTGTCGATCTGAGGTCTCCTGTGGGAGAGCAATTTAAGCTACCAGTTCACAGAGAGTGATTCCTCAGTCGGAGTTCCCAACTCGTGAGAGCTTGGAACAGAGGGGTGAACATCCTTTGGGGGACCTTTTTTTGTTTGTTTGTTTACCTTCACCCAGTCAGGATGAAATGGCAATATGGAAAGGAGAAACCTCTAAGACTCGAGGCAGGGGTGGGAGAAAAATTCTTCCTGATTGACCGGACGTGCGTGGCAAAGAGTCTGATTTCACCAGACAAGATTTGGAGACAAGATACAGATTTTGAATGAGGAGATGAAGTGGCTATCCCAGAGAAAGTACTTGCTGTCATTTAGTAGACAACAAAACTGTGATATGAATAAAGGAATGAGCGAGTGAACCAAAGAACACGACTGTAACTCTAAGGCCCTTTCTGAATAGGCACAGACAAGCTACTCAATTGTTCGGGCTTGGGAACCTCCTACTTTATGTTGAGGAAGCCACTGGGCAACTGGGAGGGGGGCAAAGAGTGTTTAGGGAGATCAGTTATTCATTTTTATCATATTTTCAAATAAGATTGAATTAATATGTCATGTCAGGAATAACGAAAGAAGTAAAATTTCTCAGGAGCTTATGAAAGTGGGTGGTGTGAGGAAGCACTGTATCTGTACCACTGTGAACTATGCTGTCCCAGCCTGGGCTTGGGCAGAAGAAGATTAGGACAGACCCCATCCCCCTAGATCCAGGGAATTCCCTTCTCCTCTTCCAAGGCTTAACACCCAGTCACAGCAAAGCCTCACTTCAGGATAGTATTTTAAATCCCTACGCTACTTAGCTTGAAGTATAGGTTAAGGAGGTGAAGGTGCCTAAGTGATGCAGTTTGTGCTCTACAGCTAACCTACAAGTGGGCGGTCTGAACTCACCCAGGAGTACTGGGAAGAAAAGATCTGGAGATCTGCTTCTATTAAGATTACAATCCAGAAAACCCAATGGAGCAGTTCTACTCTGTAACACATGGGGTCGCCACAAGTCAGAATAGACTTCATGGCAAATGACAACAAACTGAACCTGAGCTTCTGTGATTCCTAATTGTGCACCCTTTCCTCAGGCAGTGTCTGCCCCAGCCCTGTTTCCTGTTTCCTCCTTGGTCCTCTGCCTGGCCTCTAACTTGCTTCTGACAGATTTTGCTACTTTTCACCTCATGCCACACTCGCTCACCCAACCTGGCTCCGTCTGTTTTCTTTGTTCATCCTGAGGTCTCGAATCCTTCCCTCATGTTCAGAAATGTGCATAGATAGACCTTATGTTGACACATACAACCCTCCTAGACACACACAGGTGAGGTGGTTGTGTCTTAGCCTCTCAGGTTTGTGGCATCAAGGCTTTCGGCCGAACATATGTCTTCTGCAGCACTCTGAAGTCACTCATCTAATAAGGACGTGGTAAGGGGCTTCTCTTCAATTGCTTTCAAGAGGAAACAATTTTAACCTGTTACTGTGGCTTCGTTAAGAAGGTACAAGGAAGAGGTATACCTGTCAGGGTCTTAACTAAATATACAAATTATTCTCTAACTTTTAAGTATAATTCCTTCTATGAAAGGTTTCCCTTAAAAAGAGGTGAAAATTTCTCCCATTTGCGTGTTTAAATTTACTAAGAATATCACTTTCGTAGGAAATTCCTTTTGGAGAAGTCACAAAATATTATAAAATTTCAAGAAAATGAGGTCATTCCCATGTTCCAAAGGAGCAAATTCACTGAGCATTCAGCAAATAAAGGGGGGAGGGAGCACATTGGATGATCCTCTATTTACAAATATAAAATCCCAAGATGTATTATAGTGTTTTCAGAGTGTACATCTTTGTTCTAAGGTACTACTACCGTTAGTGTCATTGTGGCCAGGGGATTCTGTCTCCCACAGCAGCGCCCCCAAGAGGAGTGAGAGATCCCAGGATGGAAGGAGAATTGATGGGGTTTTCCAGAGGTGGAGGATGGTGGTGATGGGCAGGCCCCAGGTATCCCTAAGGCCAAATCCTTGGGCTCATAGGTGAGTCTTCCCAAGACCCAGAGATCAGGTAAATTAACTCTGTTCTCAGAGGTCTCAACCCAAGAGGAAAGTGCCATGGAGCCAACAACATCCACAGCAAAAAGCCCACGCTCCAGGCCCATGAAGATTCCACAACCATCAGAGAGGTCTTTTCCCTCAGCTTCTGCTGAGCAGACCTCTCACTCATCCAGCTATGGGGCTCCTCCAGAGAAGTAATGGGTCAGGAGCCCATACTTCACCCAGGTGAGCAGTCAAGGGCATGGCCGTGGCCTGGCAGACCAAAACCTCCTTTGCCACCATGGGCAAGATACTACAGGTCTTTGAGACCCAACTCTCAGAGGAGAGCACAATTGGCTCCACTCCCAGTCTGACCAACACTGAGCCCCTGGTTAGCGCTCTGAAGCCCTAGCAGGAGGAGGCCCACACCCCAGAGCTCAGTTTCCAGGGGAGAAGCATAAGGAGAGGCCCCATGTGGCCACCCTGGAGTGGCTGATGACCGGTGAGCATGGCTTCCACTGTGTGGCCTATTGCTGCGTGTTCGAGTCCCAGGAGGCCCTGGTGGCCCACACGGAGCATGGCGTGAGCCAGGACTTCAGCTGCAGGGTCTTCTTTGAAGAGCTGCTGGAGAGGTGGCTGCCACCCTCACCCCAGCACAGGCCCCAACGCTGCCACCAGCTCGCCAGGCATTGCCTGATGGCCACCAAGAAGAGGGAGGTGAGGGAGAAGAGAACGGTCTGCAGGTGCCTGGAGGAGCAGCTGAAGAAGCAGAGAGAGGAGCTGAAGAGGCTGAGGCACCAGCTGGAGAGGACGCAGAGGCAGGAGCCCTGGCTGCAGAGGGCACTGGTTTAGCACCAAGGCCAGAGGCCGAAGTGCCTGAAGACTCTCTCTCCAGCCCCCTGGGACTGGGAGGAACAGGGCATTTGGGCTGGAAATGTGGGTCTTCTCATCAGCTACTACCCAAAAGGTTTGTGGTTTCAACTCACACAATGGACTGTGGAAGAAAGGCCTGGTGATCTACTTCCTTATTATCACAGTCATTGAAAACCCTACTGAGTGCAGTTCTACTCTGAAACAAGTGAGGTCTCCGCGAGTTGCAATCAACACCATAGCAACAGGTTTTTGGTCTATCAAGACCTCCATTCAGAGTCCTTTAACTCACCTCCCCTGTAAGAACTTTCCCTCCTGTCCCTATGTCCCCACTGTCCCATGCCAAGTGCATGGAGATCTCCAGCCCTAGAGGGATCCAGATAGAAGAAGTCCCAGGAAAGTTGACCGCAGACACCAGGTCCACTCAAAGGTTCGCCTGGCCTAGGAGAGGAGAGGACAGGCCTCATCTGGATGGTGAGGTCTTGAAACCCTGAGGATGAGCACAGTGTAAGTAGGGAAAGAGAAATGGGGATTCAGTGGGACTTGGGAGGCTGAGAGGGGGCCCTGCAAAGACAGCTCTAAGGGAGGTGTGATGGTGGAGGGGGTGTCACTGAGTTCTCTGCAGTAGGAGGAGCCAGAGAGCTGGCAGGCTGTGGGGAAACCTGTCTGCATGCGAGCATTAGGCATAAAGCCCTCAACCAAGGACTGCAGTTTCCCTTCCCAGCAGCCTCCAGGCAAAGGAGAAGGAGGGCCTTTCAGGAGGAGAGAAGGACTGGTAAAGTGAGCTCACCCCATCCACTACTGGCCTCACAGGGGAGTTTGGGTTTGTGATTAGGATAAGTTGTTGTTGCCTCTTTGGGCAAGTATAGTGGAAGATGGTTTGGAAAATTCCACTGGGTGGTCTCCTTTTCTGGAAAACTGTAGATCCAGTAATTACTGGGTAGTTCCTGCACAGCATCTCCCAGGAGGTTAGGGGCAAAATTTGGAACTCTTTCTTTTCTTTAAAACAGGTTTTACCCTCTGACTGTGAACATGTCAAAGACATTTTTGGTTTTTCTTCTTTCTGTGGTATAACCTGGCCTATCCTGAGATCAGAGGACTAGAAGAAAAAGCCTGACTGAGATGAAAATAGCAAAAGAGAGGGCAAGAAGACAGACGATCAGAGGTAAGGGTGAGAAGGGGCAGATTCAGGCCCAGACTCGATAATGAGCAGAAGAGCCCAAGTTTCAGCCACAACAGCAAGCACTAGGAACTGGGAAACCCTGGAGGTGCCAGGGGTATGTCCTTCCCTCGGTGATGAGACCCCAAGTGGCACAGGGAAGCCCTCAGGGGCAAGGAAGGGAGGGCAGAGCCTCCAGGACAGGCATTTCCAACCACAGGCTGCCCTGTTTATACTTCTCAGAGTGACAGACTCTCCTGCGAGGGACATGGTCAGAGGCGGAGGAAGCGAGGGTTTTCAGGCGAGGTGAATTCTGAAGTCTCCTGATGATCAAACAGAAAGCCCTGGATGCTCAGAGGTACAAGAGAGTGAGGGGGCTGGCATTCCCACAGTGGCCATAGGCTGGCTGAGGGGGTCCTACTGTCCCTGGAGCTACTGGTCAAAATATTTTCCTTAAAAGCTGCATCTTTCCAGTTAACTTCCTCTATGTTCAGTCCAGGAAAAGGTATAGCATGCAAAGGGTACGTTTTCCAGCAGAGCAACAAGTGGAAGGAAGTGGTAGTGGCATATCAGGGAAAGAGAATCTTCTAGTCGTCTATGAGTTACCTAGTGAACTGCATGTGGTGTCCAGCCTTCTTCCTTTATCTGTAGACATGTACCTGCAAGAAACGTTTGAGGAGTAACTTCATGGACCCTTACAAAATTCTCGCTGGTCATTTCCAGGTGTAGAGACCAGAAGAGCTCATTGTCTCCAAGAACAAGCGTGAAATCTGCTGGATCTGACTGTTGAGCAGTCTGTGGTGTGCTCTTCTTCCAGTGATTAAAATCTTTGTGTCTGTTGTTAAAGATATTTTCCCCCTGTTCAAAAAAAATCCAACAAAATGTTTTTAAAATAATGTATCTATGATGATGTTTATCAACTTTCAAAGCTCTAAAAGTCTTTTGTATAACACCTCTAAGGGTACAGATTTGTATAATGAAAAAGTTACAATCATGGTCCCACCCTCATATGTAATTTGGTCCTGCACCCCCAAGGTGTCCAAAGTTAATAGACACATGTGTATCTTTCCCTACATTTCTCAGCTGGGACACATACACACAGTCACAGGTTCACAAGTAGATCCCCTGGTTCGTTTGCTTTAACGGAAATTGTGTCATACTCTACCCACAGTGCTCTGTAAATTGCTGATTCCCTGAAGGTCATTAGGTATGACACTAACACTACCTTTTTGGGTCTTCTAAGATTGAACTCATATTTACACATAAAGCATTTAAATAGATGAGAACAATTACTGTGTACACTATCTAGACTGACTCATATATAACACTACTAAAGTGGAAACACATATCACCCGTGCTTTCTAAGTCCACTCTTCCTGCATGTTCTAGCTCTCCTCCCCCCCAGTCCTTTTCCAGAAGTGAATCCAAGGAAATTGAGGTTAACAATGTGGTAAGTAGTCTCTCTTACCCTTGCTTATACAAGCACACACAGACACAAATGTATCTTCGTCTGCTCATTTACACACTCACATAAACACAAACAGGTATTCAAGCATATTCAAACAATTGCTATTGCTTTACCCAAATGTGCTCATTTTATACAGACTTCTCTGCACCTTGATTTTCTCCTTCAGTAATACTTCACAGAGATTTCTACTATTTAACTACTCTAGTTCTTTTTCATTCTAATGACTCCTAAATTTTATTGATTTAGCTCTACCATAAATTATCTATCTTTCCATCATCCATGAGCAGTCGATTTTTTGCCATTATTAACAATAACCATCCTTTGTATACTAGAGGATTTGCTTCCATGGGATAAATTCCAAAGGGTGAGATTTCTAGGTCAAAGAATGTTTCAAAATTACAGAGCCATGTCCATGTCTTTCCCCTAAAGGCTGTCATCATGCACCTTTCCAGCCATGTCTGAGGCACCCTTCTCCCCACAGCACCCCCGGGCCCCAGCCATAGGTGGTGTAGATTTTTAAATTGTGCCAGTTTCACTGGGACTTTGATAATTTCTTCACTACCAGTGTTTTTGAACAACTTCGATTATGCTTATTGGTCACTCGTATTTGCTCTGAATGGTCTTTTGAATTCATTGCTCATTTTGCAAGTCCTCAATTTTTGTCTTCCTTGTATAAAACGGAAATAGTTGTTAATCCTTATCATCGACATTTCCCATAATTTCCCAGATCCATCGCTGATGTATCACATTCTTAGAAGTTTTTTTTTTTTTTTTTTTTTTACCCAGAATGATCAGTTGAGTCAGCAGCATTTATAAGATAAACCATAATTTTCCTGAGTTGAAATACCACCTCTGTATTAACGGTTATTATGATAATCTCTGTGGATTTGCTACTTTGTTTCCTTGGTCTAGCTTTCAGTTCCTATGCTATGTAATATTCCGTTAGTTGATGAAGCAGCCTCCTTCTTTTTCATGTTTTTGTTGTCTGTTCTTTGGTATCTATTATACTATTTGCATCTTAAGATTACTGTATACAATTCAACAAATAACGAGGTAAATATTCTAATGGGAATTGCAATACATTTGTATGTTGATTTTGGGGGACTGCCATTGATTAAACAAGACTTCCCATTTGAGAAAACATATTTTTTGCATTCTTAAGGTTTAATTTTATTTCTTCCTCTACATGAACTTTCTTCAAATAGATTCTTTTCTGTTCCGGTCAAAACAATGTTTTCCTAAGTAGTTTATGATTTTGGACACAATTTGATGCAATCATGTAGTAAAGAAAATTGTCTTTATTCCTCCCACCCTGATACTTCCAATTTTGGGCACTATGTCTAGACTGGAGAGAAGTCATTGATTTTGGTATATTTGGCTTGTCAGTTTACCAAAATTTTTATCCTCATTTTCTAGGTATGCAATTATATTTTCATCATAAAAAGAAGAAAATCTGTTTTAATATTTAATTCATTACTTAACTTTTCTAGCTTATTAATTCACCTAGAAAAGTATGTTGGGTCATAAAAGTAATAACAGTATATTTGTCTACTTCCAAATTTTATTAGCATAAATGGAGTATTTTTCCATTTATCTAATATCTACTATGTTTTATGATAATTTTTTATGCCCCAGTAGATAATATATTGACCTGCTGACCATTACAGTAATGACATACACCTTGTTTCTGATAGTTAAGTGCTTCCACCTGGCTTCTGCTGCTCTGGGACCCCATTATTCCCATTGCTACTAGGCAGCTGTCTCCCACCCACAACCTAAGCCTCCAGAGAACAGACATCTCTAAGTTTCACTTTGCTGCCACTCCCCTGCACCATGCATTCCTTATTGTTCTGATGAGAGGAGTGTCCTTCAGGACTTCTCAAAAATGGTCTTAAGAGAACTCACTCTGGATGTCCATGTGTTGGAGACTTTCCCCCATTTTTCAACATCTGACACAGCAGTAACGGCATTTTGATGTCATAGAATGTGGGCCATTGCCTTTTCCAAGCTTCCAAGCACAATCCCTGTAGCATATTAAACCCATTTCCAGAACCCCCACAATGGCAATAAATCCTTTTTAGGAGAGAGTTCCCCCCATATCAACAAACTCTCCTTGACCCAACTTTACATTAAACTCCCCTTGACTCAGCACCTTCAGCACTCCTCCCTCAGCACCCCCCGGTCCTGCTCACACAAGGCAGCCAGGTCTTGCAGCTCCTTCAGTGTACAGTCCCTCCCCCTAACCACAACTAACACTTCCCCGGTGGCTATGCTGGCATCTGACAACTAAGTATCTGGACAAATGCATGGGATGCTATCTCAGGACTCTGCAAAGGAAATGGTTGAAGGTGGCTGCGGGAAGAAACCAGAACATAAAGTATGAATATTCCAGAGGCTGAAATTAAATGAGCCCAAATCTCATAACTACACTCAGGTTGTGGATAGAAATAGGTCCAAGACAATCCTTCTTTCTATCATGTGGGGGGTAGACGGTCTGTAAAGGAGAGAGATGGGCAGGCAGGCAGGGGGGCAAACACCTAACACTCTAAGTCCAAAGAGTGTAGAGGAATGTCTGTTACGTTTTCTGTCTCTATCATACCATTATTTGGCCCCATAGACAGACCCAGTCACTTAACCGCGTGGCAGAATGAAGAGATTAAAGCCCCAACATTCTTGCCAGTGGACCGGGAAGGTAGCCCATCAGAAGTCAGAGAGCCTCAGAGAGATAGAGAGGAAGCAGCTCAAGACAGGGATTTCATAAAGTCGCATATAAAGTCACCTCTAAGTTGACTCGACGGCAATGGGTAAGTTGCCCATTCATAGATCTGATCCTAAGAACCATTGCAAACCTTTGAGCACTGTATTATGGGTTTGAACACCATCTAGGTCCCAGACTGAGTGGCACTCACATAGATAAGTCCTCAAAATATTTTAGTCCTCTTAAGCTTTGAAAATTCAAAAGACATTTGAGCCACAGCATACAGGAGATGAGACAGAACTTGCAGCCTGAACATAACTGGGTCTATTCCTTGCTAAAACAAGCAAACAAAAAAATGACAATTTCCATAAGATTAAAGCAGGACTCATAGCATTGGCATAACAGAAAAAGTGTAAAAAGGTATTGTAACCGTGCTCTAAGAAGTAACAGGAAGAGTTTTTTTTTTTTTTTTTTTTTTTTAACAAATGGCAATGTAAATATTATCACTAAAGAAAAAGAAGGTATTTACAAATGACAATTTTTGATGTGAGAAAAATTTAGGTATGAATACACTAATAGAAATTAAAAATTCACTTGATGGCTCAATAGCAGAATGTAGATGGCATTCTGTGTAGGTGTTAAGTATTTGAAAAAATCTGGGCTGAACAGTTCCCAATTTTGGTGAAAGACATAAACTTACAGATTTAAGAAGCTCAGGACATGCCAACAAGTTAAATTCAAAGAACTTTATGCCCAAATAAGTCATAATCAACTGTAGAATAGCAAAGACAATGAAATGCCTTGGAAGAAGTTAGAGAGAAAACAACACATTTCACAAAGGGAAAAAAAATTTTTCAATTACTCTACATTTCTCATCCGAAACCATGGAGGTCAAAAGACTGCAACAACATTTTTTCAGTGCTGAAAGGAAAGAATCTTTAACTCAGAATTCTATATCCAGGGAAAATATCCGTCAGGAATAAAGGAAAATAATGACATTCTCAGCTGAAGGAACTCTAAAGAGAATTCATAACCACCAGACTTAGTGTAAGCACTAAAGGAAGTTCTTCAGGTGGCAGACTTGGAATTTCAGGAATTATGGAAAGCAGCACAGTGGTAAGTATCTGGGTGAACACTCTATGCCAACCTTGCTGTCGCTACACAACATGGCGCAAGACTGCCCTCTTTGGAAAGTCTTTACAGCTTGGTGGAAACACTTTGGAATACACTCTTGGTGGCGTCTCAGTACTAGAGAATGAAATTTACTTTCAAAATATGAGAGATGTCTGTAGCCACATCTGGTGAAAAACTGGATAATAACATTTTGGACACCAAATGAAAGACGGTAGCAAACAAACAAACAAAATGAGTCTGAATTCCCATGTGCCCATGAGCCGGCTCTGAAGGCCTTCCCCAGGGAGGCATTTCAAATACATCTGGAGCAATGGCAGCAACCTCTCCTCGGGCCTTCTCTGAAGGGTAACCACTTGCTTAAGTACCAAGCTTAGTGGTTAACACATAGTCATTCTGTGGACAGTCTAGCTAAGAATTATAATGCCTCCTTGAGAGGAAAGCATTTTAAACAAATGACATAAACAAGTGCCTCAAAGACAAAGTTATAGTAAACCAAGGCATTTCCCATCAGTCTTTTTACCTGAGAGGGTCTTTGTAAGGATTTCCTGTGGCTCAGAAAAAAGAACAGAGTAAACTCTGTCTTCTTTCACCTCTTCCCTCCTCAAGAAACAGGAACTGGTGCTAAGATGTCAGGGGTCAAGCCCCAAACTCCTCTCCTGGTCCCGTATCTAAGTTGTGTAATAACACCAGACAGTCAGCTATAAGAAGATGAACCCAAGGAGTATTTCCAGTCTGTGACAGGTTTGCCTTCCAGTGAAATCCTGTTTCAAATAGCTAGACCATCAGAGGAGCTCTGGTCCTCTGACCTGAGAGGAGGACAGGGTGGAGTTGTCAGAGCCTCCTTGACCATCATTCTCCCCAAGAGGTTTTGGAGGCTCGTTCATGTCATAACTCAAGGACTATTACTGCCCAGTTGCATAACTGCGAAAAAGACTTTCTCCTTTGAAGGAGCAAAGGGCCCAGGAGGGGCAGGTGTGAGGCTTTTCTCTTTAAGTCAGCTTTGTGCCTTCAGGTCACCGGCCCCTGGCCACCTTCACAACCGGCCTTTTGAACTCATCCTCATCTCTCCCTCCCAAATTCCCCCAGCACCCTGGGCTGTGGCTTCTGCAGGTTTCAATGGTGTCCTTTCAGTAGCTCCTTGTCCCCCGCTGAGGGAGCAAACCCACAGTGCCATTAAGTGTCCTTCAGTATGAACATTGCTGAGGGTACACGATGGTCTGACTGATCCTTAGACCCAGATGGGCAGAACTTTGGGTGGGGGGTCATTGTCCAGAAGTCTCAGCTTCCTTTAAGTGGCTCCAAAGTTCAGTGTGTTGACTGCCCAATACACAGGTGGGGGAAGCCTGTGGAAGATTCTCAGTCCTAGTTTCACCCAGCACTGGGAAAACCCTAAGGGGGGAGAGCAGTGATATTCCTGAGGATCTTTATTCTAAAACTCTCAAAGCAGCTGATATAGTCTTAAGAGGTGGGAGATGAGAAAGCTTGGGACCATGGGAGGGTGGCAAAAGAAGGAGACTCCTATCACTCCCTCTGTGGTCTTGAGTAGTCCTTTCTTCCTTCCTCCCTTCCTTCCTCACACCCTCCTCCTTCCTTCCTTTCTCCTGCTTTTCCTCCCTTCCCTCCCTCCCTCCCTCTGTCGCTTCTTTCCTTCCTTCCCTCCATCCCTCCCTTTCTCCCCCTTTCTTCCCTCTTCTTCTTCTTCTTTTTTTTTTTTTTTTAATGCATCTCGGGCTCCAAGCAGACATTTGTTGCTAAAATCGTATTTCTTTGTGTTAATTTATTATCCTTAACTCAAATCTGGAGTATGTAGCTCATTTTGATAATTCCTCTTCTGTCTGCACAGAGAAGAGTCTGCTCACAGCCAGTGATGAGAGGGGAGGAAACAGTTTCCCTAGCCAGGGCTGGCTCTGCTTTTTCGCCTACTAGGGGTGAGGCCCCTGGGGGTGAGGCCCCTGGGGAGCCTTTCCCAGGGAAGCAGGGCAGGCAATGAGTCCAGCCTGGGGCTGCAGCCAGGCTGTGTGGCCTCTGTGGCTTTGATTTCTCCTCCTGGAAGGGCACCCTGTGGACTTCCTATGGGAGGACAATGAGTCCATGGGTGACCACAACTCACCCCTCCTTCCTGTCCTCTGGACCCACGTCCTGATAGGCCTCTTGCCCTCCTTCCCAGTATATAAGCGTTGTGATCAAGCGTGGCAGGAAAAGTCCTCAGGGCCAGACCCTGGGCCTTGGCCTCCATGGCCTTAGGTTTCCCCGAGTTTTGGTGGGACCTGTAGCCTGGCGGGGGTCTGGGGCCTTGAGGTGCTGGACCGGCTGGGCCTGTCCCAAAAGGCACAGGAGGCCGGGCTCTGTCCAGCAGCCCCGCGTTTGCGGTGGGGCTGTCCGGGACCTCGCGCCACCCTCGCGCCCCTCTCCGCGCAGCCCCGCCCCCCCCAACTGCCCAACCGGCGCCCTCCCCGCCTTCTGGTTCTAGAAGTGTGTCCTCTTGCTGCGTAGATGCAACTGGGCACCGCACTGCACACAGAGTCAATCCCACCTGGGTTGAAGACCTGAACATAAAACCCACAACTTTAATACTACCAGATGGAGGAGGAGGGAAGGGATGAAAAAAGAAAGTAGAGAAAGAAAGTTTTAGCAAAAGGACAATTAGAAAAAAAGTATTAGAAGATTATATGCTCACATTATGGATTCACGGAGCCTGTGCACACAAAATTGCTTGGATAGCACACTGTGATATCTTTCTTTGGAAATAAGACTTAGATACGGGGATTGGTGCCAGGAATAGTTGCAGAGGCTGACTTTGGGAAAAGGGGGGAAAATTGGCATTGATTAGTTGGTCTGAATGAGGCTGAAAACCGTGAAAATCAAGATAATATTTAAAGATAGAATTCTAGTAGCCTAGAACAGGCAGCAGAAATTTTTCTAATTACTACCAGAAGAGGCCTTTAATCACTAAACAACATGGATCAATAGTTCAAGATCTCTGTACAAAGAAAATAATAGGCCTAGATAATTTTCAGTCAGGTTACCATCAAACATGCAAGGAACAGGTAATTTTAAACTTGTACATAGGCAACAAAGAATAGAAAACCATGAGACACTCCTCCAACTGGATCTTAAGGCTAGTTTAATAAGGATAACGAATTACAGAAGGATGGTAGAAGAAAAGTTACAGGACAAGCTGACTAAATAACTGAGATGCAAAAACCTACGTGAAGTGCTGACACAGGAAATCCAGCACAGAATAAAACATATAATATGCCATGATCAAGATGGTTTATTGTAGGCACGCAGGTTTGAGAGAACATTAAAGATTTAATAATTTAATTCACCACATGTATAGGTGAAAGAAGAAAAGACATAGGGTCACCCGAAGAGATGGGACAAAGCAGTTGATAAAGTCCAGTCCCTGTGAGAGATAAGAACTCTGAGCAAACACGGAACAGGAAAGGAGTTGCCTGACCTGGAAAACTATAATTAATACGGTATTAATGGGAGATGTTGGACATTTCCTTTAAAATTAGCAATAAAATAAGAATGCTTTGTATTATTTTTATTAAACATTTAAAATGGAGATCTAAACTCATACAATAAAAAAAGACACAAAAAAAGAAAGAAAAGGTATAACTTTTATCATATGTAGATTACAGAGCAGTCTCCATAGAAAAAAATTCAAAACTATAGAAAGTACTGTAATTAATAAAAATTAATCATACATACGAGGAAGCCTCGTGGCACAGTAGTTCTGTGTTCAGCTGCTGAGTGAAGGATGGGCGGTTCAAACCCACCAGCCGCTCTTCATCAGAAAGATGTGGCAGTCGGCTTCTGTAAAAATGTACAGCCTTGGAAACCATATGGGGCAGTTCTACTCTGTCCTACAGGGTGACTACGAGTTGGAATTGACTGGAAAGCAGTAGGTAATCATAAATATAAAATAAGAATATGTGTTTTCACCACAATTAAAAATCAATCAATCAATCAAATTTCTATCCGTCAGCCCGAAGCCGACCCTGCCAATGCTCTCGCGTGAGGGCAGAGGACACTGATAGGGAAAGAGCAGGATTCTGGTGGGCCGCACCGAGGAGGAAGGGGGCAGGGTGGTTCAGTGGTTGAATTCTTGCCTTCCATGCAGGGGACCCCAATCAATTCCCGGCCCATGCACCGCACGCACGGTTACCACCATCTGTCAGAGGAAGCTTGCTTGTTGCTGTGATGCTGAACAGGTTTCAGCAGAGCTTCCAGACTAAGATGAATGAAGAAGAAAGAGGTGGCAATCTATTTTTGAAAATCAGCCAGTGAACACACTACGAATCACAACAGTCCCATCTCATTATGTACAGCATCACCATTAGTCAGGGGCTGAGTAAAGAGCAGCTAACACCAACAACGAATACCAAGGAGGAAAGAACATTATTTTACTTTGGGCTAAATTTATCATCTTGGTGCCTGTAGGAGTTACCATAACAACAGCAAATAAACGACTATTGGGTGGCTTTAAAAGAGAAATATATTTTCTCACAGTTTAGGAGGCCAGAAGTCTGAATTCAGAGCATAGCTCCGGGCAGGGAGGGGAGGTACTTCCTCCTCTATTTCAGCTTCTAGAAACTGCCAACAATCCTTAGAGTTCCCGCACTGTAGAGGCATTTGTCTCCACTGTCTGCCTTCCTCTGCCTCGTGTGTATTTCTGTGTCTATTCCACACATTTTCTTAGCTCAGAAGTGACTAGGTTTAGGACCCACGGTACACTGTTATGGCCTCATTAACATAACAAAGGGAGCCCACTATTTACAAGCTGGGTCATATTTACAATTGCAGGAGTTAGAATTTCAACACATATTTTTGTGGGACACAATTCAGTCCATAACAATAGTCTTACCAGATATTCTGGATTGAGAGTCCTAGCACGAGCAGCTGAGGATGATTCTAATTCTTTGCTACATTAGTTCGCTAAAGCTTGTAGCAAAGTTTGCCCATTCAAATGTCTAAGCAATTCATTAGGTAAGACCCGGCCAAACTTTCCTAAACATATCCACTGTGTGGAAGAAAACACATACTACCATCATGGAAGTCTGGAGAAATGCATTAATAAAAGTAGAGTAGGGCTTGGGACCAAGAATTATTTCATGGCCTTCATAACATGTGATAACCGTTAGACGTCTACCTGGAGACGTCAGGTAATAATACTAACAGCTAACACTTATTGAGTACGTGCACTGGTGGCGCCAGGACTCTTGTAAGAGCTTCTCCTTTCTTAAGATATTTGTTCTGCATGATAGCTGTATGAGGAATGTATCATTATAATGTACATTTTATACATGAAGAGGTCGATACAGAGATTTATGCTGACATTTGGGTATAAGTCTGGGCCCAGGAGGAGTTGAAATGGCTGGAGGTGGAACCTTGACTTAAATAATAAATAAGTGAATAGAAATGGAAGCACTACATCTGTGGAGAGGCTGCCCATGAGCCCAAGATTACAGTGCATTGGTAAGGAAAACAGAATTGTGAAGTCCTGAACCCTGTAGCCATATATAGCCCTCAAGGTCTTAGTAGAGCAATAAGGAAAAGAGAGAGAGCCAGAGGAGAGAAGAACACATTCCCTGAGTGACATAGGAGGCTGGGCCCTCCGCTATGTTCACATGTCATTCCTCATTTAACCCTTAGATTGATACAGTGTGTGAGATAGGTATTATTACTCACTTTTAACATTGCAAAGGTTTTATTTTCTCTGACTTAACAGTAATGAGTGTTTATGGAAACAAACGAGAAACTAGAGAAAAGTATACTTAAAGGGGAAATCTCATCAATTGACTACTATTATTTAGTCAGACCACTGAGGAAGTTGTTGTTAGGTGCCATCCAGTCATTTTTGACTCATAGTGACCTGATGTGACAGAATAGAACTGCTCCATATGTTTTTCTGGACTGCAATCTTTATGGAAGCAGATTGCCAGGTCTTTCTCCCATGGAGGTGCCTTGTAGGTTTCAACTGCCAGCCTTTCAGTCAGGGAGCACTTAACCTTTGCACCACCAGGGCCCAGGAGATATGCATGGAAAAAGAAAATAGAACATCATTAAAAGAGTCAAGCAGAGAGGCGGGGCCAAGATGGCGAACTAGGTGGACGCTACCTCGGATCCCTCTTGCAACAAAGACTCAGAAAAACAAGTGAATTGATCACATACATAACTATCTACAAACCCTGAACAACAAACACAGATTTAGAGATGGAGAACGAACAAATACGGGGAACCAGCGACTGTTTTCGGAGCCTGGAGCCAGCGTCCCAGTCAGGTAACTTTGGCGCCGGGCTTAGGCCTGAGCCCAGGGGAGATGAACACAAAATCTTGTGACGGTGCAAACAAGGGGCGCAGCCCTACCCCCTGAACCGACCCCGGGAGGGGGCCCAGCCGGTCCGCGAGGGTGGTGTGGCGACGCGGCTGGTGGGAGAATTCCCCGGGAGGCAGTGACTGGATTTGGAGCCGGGAGTGCAGCATCCCAGCCGGGGAACCTTGGCGCCGGGCTTTTGACTGGGCGCTGTCACAGCGCAAGCACCGGGCGCAGCCCTACTCCCCTGAACTAACCCCAGGAGGGGCCCCAGCCAGTCCGCGGGGGGGGCGCGGTGACGCGGCTGGTGGGATGAGAAGTCCCCAGGAGGCAGCGACTGATTTTGGAGGCGGGAGTGCGGCATCCCAGCAGGGGAACCTTGACGCTGGGCTTTGGACTAGCAGCAGAGGATCTGACCACGGCTTCAGCAGGCCAGACCCTCGGGGGCAATCTCCACACAGCCGGCACACATGGGCGACACACCCCGTGGGAATCTCAGATGCAATAGTCATTCCAAGCAAGATAAGCAACTTTGGCTATATTCCGGGGTGCTACTCTCCTGTTTCTCTGAACCCTCCCCCACCCTTCCCAGGCGGCTTCATTAACATTGGAACTTCCTGAGCCAGAGGGAGAATGGCTCCGGCTCCGTGGAAGCTTTGCTTTTCCCTTTTTTTTTTTGTTTTGTCTTTTCCTAACCCATTCTTCCGGCCTGAGAGAAGGAACCACAAAAAAACCAGGGACCAAAAATCCATCCCTAATTGGACTAAAAACACAGAACTAGCTACAGCCAAACATGATCCAAATCTCGGACTTTCATCCTTAAAGGGAACAAGGTGGCAGTTATAATCCAAAGGCAGTTCTGATAGGGATCTGACTGCATTTTTTTTTAGCGGATTTTCTGGAAAAACAAGTTTCCCTGGTCTGATATCTCTGCTTATTCAATAGAGCCCTAACTGACCCACAACAGGGAACTGAGGGCTGAAGCTCCCCCAGACCACCTAGCCTCTGGCCTTAGGGGTCTAAGGAGGGTGACACCTACCAATCAGTAGAGGTACTTGCATTGGGGGCCTAAGGTACAGCTGCAGTGCCCTCCCACCAAGGTGCTATAGGAATAGAGACACACCTACCTCACTGACACCTGGGGGAAGCCTGTCAGCATCCTGCCCCCCCCCGGAGGGTGAACCCCAGCTGCTAATAAAATCTGGTGCACACAACTGTCACCACTAATTCTCAAGGTGGATAGGTGTTAGGGTGCAGTACACACTTGATGACCCAAAATCAGATTCTACTCAATAATAGTGAATAGACTCAGGCATATATATCTGGCAACAGCCCAAACCAGCTGGTAATAGGTCATAAGTAAGTCAAGGGCTACAACAATCAAGACAGCACAATCTAGTAGCCCATCCATGTATATTGAAAGAAAACAAAACAAGACTCAGTGAGCAATTATAGAATAAACCACTAGTATATCTTAGTGATGGCTCGGAGACAGCAGTCGATATCAAACCACATAAAGAAGCAGACCATGAGAGCTTCTACAACCCCCAAACAAAAGAATCAAAATCTTTCCCAAATGAAGATACAATCCTGGAATTATCAGATACAGAATATAAAAAACTAATTTACAGAATGCTTCAAGACATCAGGGATGATCTCAGAAACGAAATAAGGCAAACTGCAGAAAAAGCCAAGGAACACACTGATAAAACAGTTGAAGAACTCAAAAAGATTATTCAAGAACATAGTGGAAAGATTAATAACTTGCAAGAATCCATAGAGAGACAGCATTCAGAAACCCAAAAGATTAACAATAAAATTACAGAATTAGACAACGCAATAGGAAGTCAGAGCAGCAGACTCGAGCAATTAGAATGCAGACTGGGAAATCTGGAGGACCAGGGAATTAACACCAACAAAGCTGAAAAAAAATCAGATAAAAGAATTTAAAAAAATGAAGAAACCCTAAGAATCATGTGGGACTCTATCAAGAAGGATAACTTGCGTGTGATTGGAGTCCCAGAACAGGGAGGGAGGACAGAAAACACAGAGAAAATAGTTGAAGATCTGCTGACAGAAAACTTCATTGACATCATGAAACATGAAAGGATATCTATCCAAGATGCTCATCGAACCCCATTTAAGATTGATCCAAAAAGAAAAACACCAAGACATATTATCATCAAACTTGCCAAAACCAAAGATAAAGAGAAAATTTTAAAAGCAGCCAGGGAGAAAAGAAAGGTCTCCTTCAAGGAAGAATCAATAAGAATAAGTTCAGACTATTCAGCAGAAACCATGCAGGCAAGAAGGCAATGGGATGACATATACAGAGCACTGAAGGAGAAAAACTGCCAGCCAAGGATCATATATCCAGCAAAACTCTCTCTGAAATATGAAGGCGAAATTAAGATATTTACAGATAAACACAAGCTTAGAGAATTTGCAAAAACCAAACCAAAGCTACAAGAAATACTAAAGGAAATTGTTTGGTCAGAAAACCAATAATATCAGATACCAGCACAACACAAGGTCACAGAACAGAACACCCTGATATCAACTGAAATAGGGAAATCACAAAAACAAATTAAGATTAATTAAAAAAAAATGCTCAGAACAGGGAATCATTGAAGTCAATATGTAAAAGATCACAATAATCAAAAAGAGGGACTAAATACAGGTGGCATAGAACTGCAGTATGGAACTCTTATACACTGCTGGTGGGAATGTCAAATGGTACAACCACTTTGGAAATCTATCTGGCGTTATCTTAAACAGTTAGAAATAGAACTACCATACAACCCAGACATCCCACTCCTCAGAATATACCCTAGAGAAATAAGAGCCTTCACACAAACACATATATGCACACCCATGTTTATTGCAGCTCTGTTTACAATAGCAAAAAGCTGGAAGCAAACAAGATGTCCATCAACGGATGAATGGTTAAATAAATTGTGGTATATTCACACTATGGAATACTATGCATCGATAAAGAACAGTGACGAATCTGTGAAACATTTCATAACATGGAGGAACCTCGAAGGCATTATGCTGAGTGAAATTAGTCAGAGGCAAAAGGACAAATATTGTATAAGACCACTATTATAAGATCTTGAGAAATAGTATAAACTGAGAAGAACACATACTTTTGTGGTTACGAGGTTGGGAGGGAGGGTGGGAAAGGGTTTTTTACTGATTAGTTAGTAGATAAGAACTGCTTTAGGTGAAGGGAAGGACAATACTCAATACAGGGAAGGTCAGCTCAACTGGACTGGACCAAAAGCAAAGAAGTTTCTGGGATAAGCTGAATGCTTCAAAGGTCAGCGGAGCAAGGGTCGGGGTTTGGGGACCATGGTTTAAGGGGCCTTCTAAGTCAATTGGCAAAATAATTCTATTATGAAAACATTCTGCATCCCACTTTGAAACGTGGCGTCTGGGGTCTTAAATGCTAACAAGCGGCCATCTAGGATGCATCAATTGGTCTCAACCCACCTGGAGCAAAGGAGAATGAAGAACACCAAAGTCACACGACAACTAAGAGCCCAAGAGACAGAAAGGGCCACATGAACCAGAGACCTACATTATCCTGAGACCAGAAGAACTAGTTGGTGCCTGGCCACAATCGATGACTTCCCTGACAGGGAGCACAACAGAGAACCCCTGAAGGAGCGGGAGAACAGTGGGATGGAGACCCCAAATTCTCATAAAAAGACAAGACTTAATGGTCTAACTGAGACTAGAGGAATCCCGGCAGTCATGGTCCCCAAACCTTCTGTTGGCACAGGACAGGAACCATCCCCGAAGACAACTCATCAGATATGAAAGGGACTGGACAGTGGGTAGGTGAGAGATGCTGATGAAGAGTGAGCTAATTATATCAAGTGGTCACTTGAGACTGTGTTGGCATCTCCTGTCTGGAGGGGGGATGGGAGGATAGAGAGAGTTGGAAGCTGGCAAAATTGTCACGAAAGGAGAGACTGGAAGGGCTGACTCATTGGGGGAGAGCAAGTGGGAGTACGGAGTAAGGTGTATATAAAGTTATATGTGACAGTCTGACTTGATTTGTAAACGTTCACTTGAAGCTCAATAAAAGTTAATAAAAAAAATGAGTCAAGCAGAATGGTGGTGGGAGTATCTCTAATACAGGGCTTAGCTGCTACCAGTTAGGAAAGCAGACAGAAGTATATGATCTACAAGGAAAAATGGCAGGTTATTTCTGACTCCTACCCCAGCCCTCACCCTCACCTCCCACTTTGGCCTGCCTAGTGAGCAATAAACATAAGAAAAGGGGCTAGACATCTTTGGTCATCATGCAAACACAAATGCAAATATAAAGTGACAATATTATACTACCCCATACCAAACAGGATGGGTAAAATGAAAAAGATACTAAATCCCAAATTTTGAGTAGAATGGAGGAACTGGAACTCTAATCTACTGCAGGGGAGAGTATAAACTGGTACAACCATTTTAAACAATTATTTGAAACTATCTATAATTTATAATTCAGCAAATTTACTTCTAGACAAATACCCATCAAAAATGAAAATATATGTTCACCAAAATACATATACTTGTAAATAACCTCCAAGGCATGAATATATTCCATATAAATGCCTATGGCTTAGGGTGTTACTCCCTGTGGATAGTAAAGTTGATATACAGATTTATCTTCATATGGACAAAAATTCTAGAGCCCTTTGTAGAACAAAATAGCAAATCCCAGAGAAGCATGTTCTCATGGCTTAAGACATCCTTGTGGCTTCTATTTACACCTCTCCTGCTTTGAGGCTGGAACACATAGACCCAGTTATGAAATCAACCTTGCTTGTTAATTTTGCAAAATTCCGCACACCTCAAAATTTTTGTGAGTTTAATAGAGAAAAGATCACAGATGGATAAATGAAAAAAAGAGAAGGGGTATATTTTGCACCAAAGCAATATATTTAAAATGAAATGGTGAGAATGGTGGGCTTCCTTTTTCTGAAAATGCTTTTCAATTTGTTTGATGGTGGGGAGCAGAGGAACGAGATGTTTTATTCAAGAACTAGTTTTCTGGGCAATTTGGTAACTACCTAAACAATAACCTCTAAAAATAAATATTTTGATCCATTGACTTGCTGCTTACACCTAGTTATTTCCAGTTAGATCACATATTTAAATTTAAAATACAAAAAATAAAAAGTTTTTAAGAAATATGGCATTTTTGCTTAATTTTTTAATTGTTAAAGAGGAAGTGCATTCTAAAATACTCAAAGGCATAAAATAGAAAGGTGATAAGTTATGTGTAAGAAAAGATAACCAAATAGAGAAGTAGTAACTTTGGCGAAGGATAAAAGAGTACAAAATACTGGGGAAACCAGCAGAACTGTATAACTCAGGGTCATGATAGCTCCATAAACACATCCAAACTCCCTGAGGGACCAAATTACTGGTCTGAGGGACCTGGGGACCATGGTCTCAGGGAACATCCAGCTCAACTGGCATAACATAGCTTATAAAGAAAATATTCTACATTCTACTTTGGTGAGTATCATCTGGGGTCTTAAAAGCCTGTGAACAGCCATCTAAGATACTCCACTGGTCTCACCCCTCAGGAGCAAGGGAGAATGAAGAAAACCAAAGACACGAGGGGAAGATTGGTCCAAGGGACTAATGGATCACAACTACTATGGTCTCCACCAGACTGAGTCCAGCACAACTAGATGGTGCCAGGCTACCACCACTGACTGCTCTGACAGGGATCACAATAGAGGGCCCCAGACAGAGCTGGAGAAAAATGTAGGAAAAAATTCTAACTCACGAAAAAAGACCAGACTTACTGGCCTGACAGAGACTGGAGAAACTGCAAGAGTATGGTCCCCAGGCATCCTTTTAGTTCAGTAATGAAGTCACTCCTGAGGTGCGCCCTTCAGCCAGAGATTAGAGACTATGGCCCACAGACACTTGCTAACCCAGAACTGAAGATACTCCCAAAGTCTACCTTTCAGCCAAAGATTAGACAGGCTTATAAAACAAACAATAACACACGTGAAGAACATGCTTCTTAATTCAATCAAGTGTATGACACCAAATGGGCATCACCTGTTCAGGTCAACTGGAGGAATGGACACGGGAAACCTGAGGTGTAAAGGGAAAGTGGGAGCATGCTAATAGATAGTGGGGATTGAAACCAATGGCAACAAAACAATTTGTGTATAAATTTTTGAATGAGAAACTAATTTGTGCTGTAAACTTTCACCTAAAGTAAAATAAAAATGTATCACTCATAAAGGCAAACTTAAAGTTAAATAAACAGAAGCTATATATTTTTTTATACCTCAATCGGGGTTACTATAAAATCCCCAATTAATAAATGGGCAAGGTCAATGATTCCACTTTAAGACAGAAGATTGAATACACATACTTACCTCCTTTAATTCCTTAAAGTCCACTAAAATAGCCATAGAAAAATCATTTTTTAAAGGAATTAATATGCAAGTATAAGACTGGGAGAGGCAACCAAGAACATTGATTCCTGAGCTGTCAGTAGGGCATGAGACCTGATTTGTAGTGTAATTACTCAAAAAGGCTCAGCAAATAATGACACCTCATCCTACTTTTGAAGTGACAGTGAATGTGATGCGAAAAACAATATAGTTGAAAAAACTTAATGTAATGGCAAATGGCAGAGTAGAAAGCACCAAGTATTGGTCTTTCCAGCAAAACAGCATTAAGCTTGAAAAAAAAAGTCAGAATCATCCTTTTCAGTGGTCTGCAACCTAATCAGATACTTAGGGCAACCAGAGAACTACTCGATGAAGAGAGTGGCTGCTGAGCTTTAGTAAGAGAGCAACATGGGGGAACCAGCTAACACCACCCATTCCTCAGCATGACCACAGACATGTGGGCAGTAGCTTTTATTCTTGGAGTGGCTAACTGATGCCACCATGGACTATAAGAACCTTGTCCTCCAAAAATTTGGAGTTGTACATTTTGGTGGGTCAGGGGGTTACCTGAGGGAACACTGAGGATGTTTTTGCCCTGTTTTAGCCCCTTCAGGATCCAGTGGCTGAAAGAGATATAAACAAAAAAACAAACATGCTGCCATAGAGTCATTTCCAACCAACAGCAACCCTATAGGACAGAGTAGAACTGCCTCATAAGATTTCCAAGGAGCAGCTGTTGCATTTGAACTGCCAACCTTTTGATTAGCAGCCGAGCTCTTAACCACGGTGCTAACAGGGCTTCTAAAGAGATATACACACCTTAAAAAAAAATCTCCATATTTAAGGAAATATCTGTAAGGTCACAAACTGACCACAGAGATAATGGAACAGATGCTTGACTGACCACTCACAGGTGAAATATAGACTTTACATACATAATTTAAAAATCCACTTTGCAAATGGATGGCTCAAGCCCTCAACAAGCAACAGCAGTAACCATGATGAGGGAGAGAATATAATTTCCAGAACTGCCACATTTTAATAGTCAAAATTTCCATTTCTCAACAAAAAATTCCAGAGCATACAAAAAAACAGAAAAATATGGCTCCTATAAAGTAAAGAAAAATATCTGACAGAAACAATCCCTGAGGGAGCCTAGACATTGGAATTACTGGTCAAAGACATTAAATCAAATATCTTAAATATACTCAATGAAATAAAGAAAGCCATGAATAAAGAGGTAAATCACAAGAACAATGTATGAACAAACAGAAAATGTCCACAATGGTATAAATCAAACCGGTTGCCATTCAGTTGAACCTGACTCATTGTGACCCTATAGGACAGAGGAGAACTGCCCCATATGGTGTCCAAGGAGAAGCTGGTGGATTCCAGCTGCCAAACTCTTAACCACTGCACCAGCAGGGCTCTAATAAAGATATAGAATTTTTTTTTCAGCTGTTGTGCTTTTCATCTTCATGATTTCCATTTGGTTCATTTTTATAGTTTCTATGATATAGTCTCACTCATGATGACATAGTTTCTATAATAAAGGAATAGAAACTATAAAAATGAACCAAATGGAAATTATGAAGCTGAAAACACAACGGCTGAAATAAAAATTCACTAGAGTGGCTCAATGACAGATTTGAACAGGCAGAACACAGAGTCATCAAATTTGAAGACAAGGCATTTGGAATTATCCAGTCTGAAGGGGGAAAAAAGAATAAGAAAAATGAACAGAACCTGAGGTTCCCGTGGGACATCAAACACACCAATAAACATATCACACCAAAACCAAACCCATTGCCGTTGAGTCGATCCCAACTCATAGCAACCTTGTAGGACAAAGTAGAACCACCCTCATAGGGTTTCCAAGGCTGTAAATCTTTATGGGAGCAAGCTGCCACATTTTTCTCCCAGAAACACATCATGGTCATCCCAAAAATAGAGGAGAGAGAGAAAGGTGCAGAAGCAAAAATAACAGCCGGACACTATCCAAATTTGATGAAAGACGTAAATCACTGGCCTTGGCTCAAACCCATGAGTTTCCAGGGTTTTAAGAGCAGCTATAGGGCAAGCCCCAAAGCCCAAGTCCTTTCAGTTCTCTTCTTCTATCAGGTTTGGTATTGGCCAATGGCCAAAGGTGTCATGAGTTCAGTTGCGATTCAAGAGGTTAACAGACTTCTGCTTTTGATGAAAGCAGCTTCCAGGTCATTTTCCAAAGGCATGGAAAACAAACAGGAAAAATATGTGGCCATACTGTATTCAGGTACAATAAAGAAAAGCGCTTGAGTGTTTTCTGAACTATGGCAAGGAATTTCTTGAGTACAAGAATCTCCCAGAGTAGGACGTAGTTCTGTTGTACATAGGGTCGCTATGAGTCGGAATCGACTCAATGGCACCTAAAGACAACAGCAACAGGGAGTAGGATATTCTACCAGGAATAGTGTCAAGAAAGGCTTCAACCAAGAAGTGATGCTTGAAACATTAAAAGGGCACAGGTACAGAGGCAGCAAGAATGAGTGGCCACTTTTACAATCAATCACAAGAAGCAAATAAAATCAAGTGTGTTCTGAGCTATGGCAAATTGTTTCTAAAACACAATGGAGTACACAGCAGGAAGTGAGGAGTTATACCAGTAGTAGGGTCAGAAAAGAGTTTACCAGGAAGTGATGCTGAACCAAATGTGGAAATATCAGTAGTTAAAAAGTAGGAAATGGCCCAATATATTCAGGAAACCCCAAGTATTCTCCTGAGGCCGCAGTGCAAGGTGATGGGTATCATGAACATAAAAATTCTGAGGAGACAGGGTGAAGCTATTGGGGCATTTTTGCTGCATTTCTGAGCAAGAAACATCTTCTTTTGTCCTTTTGTGTTTAGAGATGCTTGTCCCGGTTCTACCCTTTGCAGTCACACAAAACAATCCCCCTCTCTTCCTCATCTGAGAGCTTTCGTTTTCCTCCAAGTTATCAGATTCGCTTCTGTTCACCAACAAAACTTTCTAAAACCCCTTCTCAAATGGTTTCAACAATTTTACTGGTTACTTTTCTAAATAGCCCTCTAGAACAAAATCAAATGTGCAGCAAAGCAGAGAACAGTGGGCTTTTTCCTGAGGGCTCTGCTAGGCCTCCCACGTAGGTTGACCATGGAGGTCCTTATACTCATTGCTTTTCTGTGAGGCCATAATGCTAACCCTTTTCCAGAAGGCCCAAGAGAAAGCATGGGAAGGGGGTAAGTGTACCATATTCTGGGTCTCAGAGCCAGGAAGGTCAATGAATTTGGGTCAACAGCCTACCCATGAGTGATGGTGCCTTTAGGCACCACATCAAAGAGTTCTATTCTGCACTGATTTTCTGTAAAGGATGGGTCTTTTGGGGGACTCATCATTCATTGATCCAACTAATATATGTCAAGTATCTACTACATGTCAGATACTATCCTACTTTCTGGGACTACACATATAAGGCAGACCTTGTGTTTGCCCCTAAGTTGCTTATAATCCTTCTAAAGGAGATAGATTTTTAAATGAGGATCTCACGTGAACAGTTGAGTGGGGTGGGGAGGGGGAGTGTTATCATGTAGGGATTATAGACTGATCTGATATACTTAGAGCACGAATATCAAGTAGTTTAGGCAGACTTAGCAAGCTGTGACATGAAGTATAACAATGTTGTTGTTGTTGCTATGTTCTATCAACTCGATCCTAACTCCTACTGACCCCACGTGACAGAGTAGAACAGCCCCATGAGGTTTCCAAGGCTGTAATCTTTATGATAGCAGATAGCCAGCTCTTTCTGCTTTGAAGCCACTAATTGGGTTTGAACTGACATCCTTTTCCTTAGTAGCCAACACTTAACAATTGCACCACCAGGCCTTCTCTAACAGTGAGCATTCACACAATCTTAGTCTGTGGCAGTCATTGTTGTTAAAGGTGACATCCTCTCAACAACGGTATAAGAAAGATAGAGTTCTCTTAATCTGACAGGTGATGGGAGTGAGGCATAGAGAGGTTAAATGCCTCATCCAAGGTCATATGGCAGGTATATGGAGACACTGGGACTCAAGCCCAGGAGTTTGGTTGGGGTCTGCTGTCTTCACCATCATGGTTCACCACGGAGAAGAAGGGAGGGGAGAGAACATCTTCCATTCAAAGAGAACAGCCTATGTGAAGCCTCAGCTGCAAAGGAGGCCTGCGAGGGCTTCAGAGTGGACATGTGTTTCTAGGACTGGAGCAAAGTGGTTCAAACAGTGTCAGAGGAGTGGCTTGGGGAACAACGGCCGTTATACTGTTATCATTCCCTGGACTCTCAAGTCACCCCAATGGATATCAACCTGTTTAAGGGCAGGGGAAAGGTTCAATTCATTCTTTCTATATTATTTCCCTTAAAATAACTTCCTAACCCCTGCCAGAAGAGTTGCCACATTTTTCTTGTTGCCGTGTATGGATTCACAATGGGCCCTTGGAACTGAGAGATGTCAACAATGATGTCACACAGGAGTTACTGGAAGCCATGGTGTTCACTCAGATCCCAACGGCTCTTTGGAGAGGTTGTTGATCTGAGGTCTTCTGTGGGAGAGCGACTTAAGCTACCAGTTGCCAGACAGTGTTTCCTAAATCAAAGTCGTCCAGCTAGTGAGAGTTTGGGACATCTTCTCTAACTGGGAGGAGGGAGAAACCTCCTTCAGAAAACCATCCTTTTTGGCTCATCTTTACCCAGGGATGGAGCGGCGGGATGCAACAAAGAGGCCTTTCTCTAAGAATTGAGGTGGGAGGAAAATTCTTCCCAATCAATTAGAGCTGGCCGTGAGGGGTTGTATTTCCCCGAAAAAGAAGGCCACAAGGAGAGAAGATGAAGCCTTTGATGTAGGATGACAGGGTCACTAAGGTTTTTGTTGAGAAAGTACTTCCTGCCATTTAGTAGACAATTAAGCAAAGTCGGTAATGTGAAGGAATAAATTCGTTAATCATAAAATTCTACTGTAACCTGAGGGTTTTTCAGAGTAGGGAGGAGAAGACACTCAATATTTTAGGCCTATGGTATTCCTGCTTCTATCTCTGGGATTGAAGGAGGCAAGTGGTCACCTAGGGCAGTGGGTGAAGGGCCAGGAAGAACGGTGGTTATGGAGACTTGTACTTATTTTTAATATGTTCTAATGAGATCGAATTGATAAGTCATGTGATGAACTAAAAGAATTAAAGGTATTTGAGGAGTTTTGGGAGTGGGTGGTGTGAGAGAACACAGTACCCCACGCTGACCCAGAGTTCCCGGTCGCTGTGAGCCCCAACAGTTCCCAGCCTGGACTCAGGCAGCAGAAGGTCTGGGCATGACTTGCTGCCTGAGCTTCAGGGACTTGCCCTTTTCCTCCAAGTTCTAAAGTTCTATTTAGACTTGAAGTTTTAAAATTTTACCACACTGAACTTGAGCTTATGCTGTAAATCCTGGTGGCGCACCCTGATACTATAACCTCTTCCACCACCCACCCCTTTTTCTTCTCTGCTTTTCTCCTGTGCTTCCCTACAGTGGCTGAGCCCTGCTTTCTTCTCCCTCTTTGGTCTCTGTATCTCTCTAACATACTCCTGGGAGGTCCCTCCTCTCTATCCTGTGTCTCACCTTGGAGTTTTCATAGAGAGATAGTATTACACAACCTACCTCCATCTCTTTCTTCTCTCTGAGCTCTCCAGTCCTTCCCTCAGATACAGAAAAACCTACAGACCTTAAGCTGACATGGACAACCCACCCAGACACACCCAGGTGAGGTAGTTGTATTTGACCACTGACATCTGTGGAATCAAGACTCTCAGATACGTAGTCATCTGTTTTCTGCCTGAGGACTTGAAAGAGTTCATCTAAGATGGACCTGTAGAGGGGACGTCTGTTTACAGAAAGATTAGTTTAACCCTCTGTTGCTTGCTTAGGAAGGGTAGAAGGAAGAGGTATACATGTAAAACTTTTAACAAAGTATACAAATTTTCTTTCTCTTTAGGTACGGCACCTCTATAAAAAGTCGTCCCTTCAAGAGAGTTAAAAGAGATGAGCATTTCTCCTGTTGAAAGTTGACTTGTTAAATATGGTAAGAAAATCACCGGCGTAGAAGAAATCTTTAGGAGAAGTTTCAGACTGTTAAAAAGGTTCAGGGAAATGAGGACATTTACATGTTCCAAAGAGGAAATTCACTTGGCATTCAACATATCAATGCCACGAAAAAATTAACTTGAAGATTCTTTGTTTACAAATATGAAACCCCACAATACTATTTTCAAAGGGCATGAACTTTTGTTACAAGGCACTACTATCACTAGGAGGGGACCTTTGGTGGCACAAACCGTTTGCTCTCTACAGATAAATGAAGGGTTAGTGGTTCCAACTCACACAGGTGCGTCCTGAAAGAGAGGCCTTGCTTCTGCTTTCATAATGATTACAGCCAAGAATACTCTATGGAGTGCAGCTTTCCTCTGTAACACATGGTGTAGCCATGAGTCAGAATCACTGCTTGGAAATGGCTATTATCATTGGTACCATTTTGCAGAGATTTTATTGCTCACAGCAATGCCCCCAAAAATATGGTAGCTTCTGTGGAAAGAGAGAAGGGACGAGGTCTGCAGAGGTGGGGCATGCTGGTGATGGAGAGGCCTCCAGGGATTCCTGAGACCAGAGCCTTCGGTTCCTATCTGAAGATCAGGGCCATGAGAGCTCATATAAATTAACTATTCTCAGAGGTCTCTATCCAAAAGGAAAATGCCCAAGAATCCACAACATCTCAAGCAAAAAAACCCAAGCTCTAGGGCCGGGAAGACTCCACTACCATCAGAGAGGCCTTTTCCCTTCTCAGCTTCCGCTGAGCAGACATCTCATTCATCCAGCTAAGGGGCTACCCCAGAGAAGCGATGGGTAAGGTGTGCATATTTCACCCAGGTGCGCACGGTCAAGTGGGTGGCTGTGGCCTGGCAGACCAAAACCTCCTTTGCCCCCGTGGAACAGATGCCCCAAGTCTTTGAGGCCGAGCTCTCTGAGTAGAGCACCGTCGCCGTGCCCCCAGTCTGGCCAACACTGAGTCCCTGGTAAGCACCCTGGGGCCTTGGAAGGAGGGGCCCCAGGCCCGCACCACCGAGCCCAGCGTCTGAGGAGAGGAGCATGGGGAAAGCCCCCACGCAGCCACCCCGGAGTGGCTAGTGACCCATGAGCACAGCTTCCGCTGCTTGGCCTGCTGCCTTGTGTTCAAGTCCCAGGAGGCCCTGGTGGCTCACGTGGAGCATGGAGTGCGCCAGGACTTCAGCTGCCAGGTCCTGTGTGCAGAGCTGCTGGAAAAGGAACTGCCACCCCTCACCCCCACGCGAGCCCAGAGGCGGCCACCAGCTGGCCAAGGCCACTTGATGGCCTCCAAGAAGAGGGAGGTGTGGGAGAGGAGTGCCATCTGCAGGAGTTTGGAGGGGCAGCTGGAGAAGCAGAGAGAGCAGCTGAGGAGGTTGAGGCACCAGCTGGTGAGGTTGCAGAGGGAGGAGGCCAGGCTACAGAGGGTGGGGGGCACAGCAGAAGAGGAAGAGCCTGAAGACCTGCTAGCAACTTGGGACTGGGAGGAGCAGGGCATTTGTGCCGGGAAATGTGGGTTGTCTCATCAGCTGCTACCCAAAAGATATGTGGCCCACGGAAAGAAAGGCCTGGCAATCTACTTCTGTACTATCACAGTCGTTGAAAACTCTGTGCAGTGCAGTTCTACTCTGAAACACCTGGGTTCACCATGCATTGAAATCAACAAGACAGTAGGTTTTTGTTCTGTTAAGGCCTCTGTTCAGGCTCCTTTAACCCACCTGCCCTGTAAGAACCTCTCCTCCCAGCCTGTGCCCCAACCCAACTACTCCAAGTGCATGGAGAGCTGCAATCCTAGGGGGACCTGGATGGAAGGAGCCCCAGGACACCTGACTGCAGACACCAGGTCTGCTCAGAGGTTCCCCTAGCCTAGGAGAGGAGAGGACAGGCCTGATCTGGATGGTGAGGTCTCAGAACCCTGAGAATGAGCACAGCATAAGGAGGGGGAGGAGAAATGGGATTTCAGTGGGACTTGGGAGGCTGAGGGGGACCCTGGAAAGACAGCTCCAAGGAAGTGTGCTGGTGAACGGGGTGTCACTGAGTTTTTTGCATAGAAGGAACCAGAGAGACAGTAGGCTGTGGGGAGACCTGCCTGTAGGTGAGCAGTGGGCATAAGGCCCTAACCAAGGACTCTGGGTCACTTCTCATCATCCTCCAAGCATAGAAAGGAAGAGGTCCTGGTTGGGCAAAGAGGAGGAGGTGGTGAAATAAAGAGCTCACCGCATTCAAGTCTACTGCCCTCGCTGGGGGATTTGGGTTTATTGCTGTGATTTAGTGTTGCCTCTTTGGAGGAAACCCTCATGGTGTATTGGTTAAGTGCCAGGGCTGCTAACCAAAGCGTCGGCAGTTCGAATCCACCAGGTACTCATTGGAAACTCTATGGGGCAGTTCTACTCTGTCCTATAGGGTCACTATGAGTCGGAATCGACTTGGCGGCACTGGGTACTGGGCCTCTTTGGACTGGACTGGGAGATGGTTTAGAAAAACTCTCCTGGGTGTCACCCTTTTCTGCGTAACAGTTGATCTAGTAGTGTCTGCATAACTCATGCAAAGGATGAGTTCCTAGGATGTAAGGGAACTTTTTTTTTTCTTTTAAAAAAGATTTTTCTGTTTGATTTTGCACATATCAATGACACTAGCTTGTTCTTTCTTTTTTTCTGTGGTATAATTTGGCCAATCCTGAGGTCAGAGAACCGGAAGAAAAAGACTGGGCTGGAAGTATAGGAACAAAGGCAGACGAGGCCTCTTAACCCTGGGAGAACACAGATGGTTAGAGGTGAGGCCAGCAAGGGGCAGATTCAGGCCCAGACTGTATAATGAACAAAAAAGCCCAAGTCTTAGACACATCATCATGTCCCACGCCCTGGAAGCCCTGCAGGTGCCAGGGGCATGTTGACCCTCCTGGGAGATAAGACCCCAAAATGGCACAGGGAAGCCTTCAGGAGCAAGGAAGGGAGGGCAGGGCCTCCAGGACGGGCATCTCCATCCACAGGCTGCCCTGTGTATATTTCTCAGTGACAGTAATGGCTCCTGCGAGGGACGGGGTCAGAGGCAGACAGAAGCGAGAGCTTTGAGACAGGATTAATTCTGCCAGTACCAGAGGATGAAAAAGGAAAGCCTACGGTTCTCAGAGGTACAGAACTGCCAGGGGCCTGATGTTTACAAGGTGGGCAGAGGTGTCTGAAGAGGTCCACCTGTCTAAAGACTTATGGCCATAGTCTTCATTATCCTAAAGCAGCAATTTCCCAGTTAACTTCCTCTAAGTTTAAACCAAAGCCAAACCCATTGCCACTGAGTCCTGATAAAAGGCCTGGAGTGCTCAAGGGTGGGTTTTCCAGTAGAGCAATGAGGGGAGGAAGATGGTAATAGCATACCTGACAAGAAGACTCTTCTTTGTGCCTTGCGTTACCTACTCAATTGCACATGGTATTCAGCCCTCATCTTTGCGTATACATGTCTACATGCATTAAGAGTTACTGTATTGAGCCTCGCAGAATTCTTTTTGGTCCTTTCTAGGGATAGAGATCAGAAGAGGTCACTGGCTCCATATACCAAACATGAAATCTGCAGAGTCTGACTTTTGTACAGTCTGTGTTTGTGTTCTCTATCCAGGGATTAAAATCTCTGATCTGACATTAAAGATTGTTTTTTTTCCTACAAGAAAAAGAGGAAGACCCTCAACAAGATGGATTAACACAGTGGCTGCAACAATGGGATCAAACAGCAACAGGTGTGAGGATGGTGCAGGATGGGCTAGTATTTCCTACTGTTGTACATAAGGTCATTATGAGTCGGAACCAACTTGATGGCACCTAACAACAACAACAACATAAAAAAATAGTTTTAAAAACATATATGTCATATTTTACGACTTGCAAATATCTTATAATCTTATTATGACATACGTAACAGTACAAATTTGTAAAGAAGTTATAATACAAGCCATCCCTACATATGTATGATGCTCCTGCTCTCCCAAGGTGTCCAGTGTTCAAAGACACATGTGTGTCCTTCCTTACATTTCTCTTTTCTGGGACACATGTTACAGTTGTACGTATCCATGTAGATCTATTTGCATGTTTGCTGTTACAGAACCTTCAACACAGTCTACCCACATTGCTCCTTGCCCCTTTTTTCACTTGACATTTGATCATGGCTCCCCTGTAAGTCAGTAGATATGGAACTAATGCTGTTTGGTTCTTCTAATTTTTTAACTCGTATTTATACACAAAGAATGTAAATAAATGGGAACAATGACAATGTGCAACCTATACACTTTCATATAACTCTACAGAAATGAAAACACATAGCAGCTATGATCTTTAAAAAAATCTGCTGCCATTGAGTCGATTAAGCATAGTCTTTTCAGTATGTTCTAGCTCCCCACCCCTTGTCCCTTCCCATAACTGAATCTAAGATAGTTCATATCAACAATCAGGTAAGTGTTCTATCTTATTATTCTTGCTTAACTATCATACTCATACATGCAAATAACCACATCTACTCATTTATGGACATATATATATATACATATAAAAAAATTTTTTTATATGCTTATATAAATACATTTGGTTATTTGTTATTGTTTTACCCATAGGGGCTCACTTTATATATATACTTCTCTCTGTCTTGCTTTTTTTTCTTCAATGATACTTCACAGTGATTTCACTTACTAATCTTCTATAGCTCTGTTTCATTCTAATGACTACCATATATTATTATATGATATGGTTATTATATTATTATTCTAATATTACTGGAATATTTGAATATTATGTATTAAAATTTTATCATAATATCACATCATCAATGGGCAATAATTTTATTTTTCCTTTTTTGTCTTTAACAATAACCATCCTTTGCATATACTACATGGAGCCTTGGTGGCACAGTGGTTAAGAGCCCAGCTGCTAACCAAAAGGTTGGCAGTTCAAATCCACCAGCTGCTCCCTGGAAACTGTATGAGGCAGTTCTACTGTGTCCTGTAGGGTTACTATATACTCTAGGATTGTATCTGTGGGGTAGATTCTAATGAGTGACATTTCCAGTTCAAAGAATGTTTTAAAAAGTATAGAGCCATGTCTATGTCTTTCCCCTATGAGCCTGTAGTAACGCACCTGTCTTTGTCATCTAGTGCTGCTTTAACAAAAATACCACAAGTGGATAGCTTTAACAAAGAGAAATTTATTCTCTCACTGTCTAGTAGGCTGCAAATCCAAATGCAGGGTGCCTTTCTATCTCTGCTAGCTCTGGAGAAAGGTCCTTGTCATCACTCTTTCCTTGGTCTGGGAGCTTCTCAGTGTGGGAATCTCAGGTCAATTGCTTCCCTTTCCTTTTATCTCTTGTAAGGTAAAAGGTGGAGCAGGCCACACCCCAGGGAAACTCCATTTACACTGGATCATAGTAAGGGTGTTAAAATCCCACCCTAATCCTCTTTAACGTAAAATTACAATCAAAAGTGGAGGACAATTACACAATACTGGGAATCATGGCCCAGACAAATTGATATATACCTTTTGGAGGGGACATAATTCCATCCATGACAGCACCTTTCCAGCCATGTCTGAGGGCATCCTTCTTCCCACAGCCCACCCAGCCATAAGTGGTGTTGATTTTTAAATTGTGCCAGTTTCACTGGGATTTTGATTGACATTTTCTTAACTATCAGTGTTTTTGAAACTTTGATTATTTTTATTGGGGATTTGGATATTTTCTGAATGGTCGGTAATTGCTCATTACCAACAGTTCTGATGAGGGCCACGATACATAGATGCTGAAAAAGTGGGAGAAAAATGAAGAACAGAACTCAGGTTATTAAAAAGTCCAGACTTACTGGACCAGTTGAGACTAGAGGACTCCCTGAGATTATCACCCTGAGATACTCTTTAAACCTTGTACTGAAACTATTCCCTGAGTTCATCTTTTAGCGAAATAGCAGACTGGCACACAAAATAAAGGGTATTATCCATCAGTACGGCACTCCATTAAAAAGCCATTATATGCAGCCAAAATGTCAACCATTACTCTAAAGCAAAGACGAGATGATAAGGGGGCAGAGAAACTAGAGTACTGGAAATGGAACAACCAGAACACAATTAAAGACACTGTTGACACGCTGTGAAAGATCTGAATGATTTTTGTAGAAATTGTCAGACAGGAACCTAATTTGCTGCGTAAAGTTTCACCAAAAACATAATAAAATATTATTAAAAAAAAATCATTGCTCATTTTCCAAATGCCAAATTTTTGTGTCTCCTTCATCTAAAGTAGGAATAGTTATTAGTCCTTTGTCATCTACGTTTCAAATTTTTAAATCTTTTGCTTGTTTATCTTTTCTTTTTTCTTTTTTTTTTGCGAGTGATATTTTCCTCTCTTCAATAATTGAAATGTTTTATGCTCAATTACATCTACCTTTTCTCTTAGAATTTCTGGATTTCCTATATAGGTTAAGAAAATCTTACATGTAACTTCGTAATTTTCTGTTAGGATTGTTGTTGATTTATACATTAAATTTGTAAATCCATGTGGTATTTTGGCACACTTTTCTATAAGGACAATCAGTTGAGTCAGCACCATTTATTATGTAAATCATAATTTTGCCTAGTTGAAATATCAACTCTGTCTTCGTGGTTATTAGGATCTCCTTATGAATTTTCTATTTTGTTCCATTGGTGTATTTCTCAGTTCCTAGTATAAACCCTGGTGGCGCAGTGGTTAAGAGCTATGGCTGCTAACCAAAAGGTTGGCAGTTCAAGTCCACCAGGCGCTCCTTGGAAACTATGGGGCAGTTCTACCCTGTCCTATAGGGTCACTATGAGTCAGAATCGACTCGACAGCATGGGTTTGGTTTTTTGGTTTATTATAATGTATTAATATGTTCTATTATTCAATGAAACAAGGCTGCACTTACTATCCTTTTTCATATTTCAATTGTCTGTTCTTTGGTATAAGGAGCCCTGGCGGTGCAATGGTTAAGCACTTGGCTGCTAACCGAGAGGTTGGCGGGTCGAACGCACCCAGCAGCTCTACAGGAGAAAGACCTGGGAATCTGCTTCTGGAAAAATTACAGCCCCCTTCCTTCCCCCTCAGAAAAAAACCCTAAGTGGCAGTTCTACTCTGTGTTCAGTTCAACAGACAACTATTTTGATATTCTAATGGGAATCACATTATATATATATCTTAGTTTTGAAACACTTGACTTATTTTACAAGTCTTCACGTTTGGGAGAACAGGCATATTTCTTTGCGTTCATTCGGGTTTTGTTTTATTTACTTCAGTAGATTATTTTCTTCATATAGGTTCCTTACCGTTTCTATCAAAACATTTCCCTAAGTATCTTATTGTTTTTGACACTATTTGGTACAATCAAATAGCAGAGAAAAAAGAATGGTCTATCCTTCCCATTTCCATTTTTTCGCGTGCTTATTTCTGGTCGAAAATATAGCACTGATTTTGGTATATATGTCCTATATCCTGCCACTTTATCAGCAATTTTATATTCGTCTTCTAGGTTTGCAATTATATCAGCATTAAAAAAGTTTTAAAATCTTTTAATAGTTACCCTCGTTATTTAAAATTTCTGGCTTATTCATTCACCGTCAAAACTATATTCTGGGATAGAAGTAATTATAGCTATCTTTGTTTAGTTGTGAATTTTATCAAAATGAATGGACTGTTTTGTAGTCTATCCCACATTTGTTAAGTTTTGGGATAATTCGTTGCGCACCAGTAGATAACAAACACATTGACCTTGCCGACCATGATTGCATTTAGCTTCGTGGGCAAGTTGGGGAGAGTTTCATCTTCATCTATTCTTTGATGGATCCTGTCTAAGACCAAAATTAACTGTTTGCATGCTTCATGAAATCTGAGAGCCAACCAGGCCTGTAATTTTCTTTGCAGGAAGATTTTTAACTCTAATCCATTTTCGACTCAACGGCAAGTAGCGACAACAACAATCCATTTTGCTTCATGGAATCTTCTGGCAATAATTTATTAGAGAAGTTTCCAATGTGTGCTCTAGGCTGCTAGAAACCCATCTTTAAAGATTATGTGGATATTCACTCTTTTCAGCCTTATCCAAACCCATTGATCAATCCCAGATTCTCCCCATTTCCACAAAGGTCCTTTCCTGCATCCACTCCTGGTACCAGTTCCCTCCTCTCAGACTTTGTATTTTCTGAAAAGAAATGAACAGTGTGCCACCCAAGCAGTGTCGTGCCCACAGGCTCCTGAGTCCAAAATAGGGAGGATACTGTCTTCAAATATTCTTTTATTTTCTATTTTTGTCTTTACTTAATTTCTTTTTCATACCGTATCGTAATTGTTTTAAAGTTGTGCTTTTATGTCTGGGTCTGAAACCCAGCTGAGATTCCCTTTGTGTGTGGTATGTTGTGGTGTCCAGCTGCATGTGGGCATCAAAAGGACACATTTTTCAGGAGGGTGGGGATGGGGAGGGTGCTGACACATTGCCGGGATTGCAACCAATGTCGAGGAACAATTTGTGTATGAATTGCTGAATGGCAAACTAATTTACTATGTAAATTTTCACCTAAAGCACAAAAATGTTATACACACACACACACACACGCACATTGTGAAACTAAAAGGCAGGGAGAGGCAGTTGGGGCGGTTGGGCCAACCACAGTGGGTGCTGCGCGCGGGGAGAGGAGCACTCCAGGGCGTCACGGAGTCCTGCGCCCAGCAGGGCTGGCAGAGGACCTGAGCCTGGGTCCGGTGCCTCTGGCGAAGGGCCAGCTCCCCTCATACCTGCCTGCCAGCCAGGCTTCAGCCCCTGCCCTCATCCCTCTGGGTCTCCCCCACCAGTCTCCTCATTGCTACCACTAAAATTTAGGGGGAGGCCAATGCCACGGAGGGGGTGGCCCAGAACCTGGACTTCAGGAGCTCCGCGTGCACCGCCGGGCCCGCAGCACTTCCGCTGCGAATCAGTCAGCTGTCGGGTATCCCTAGGACGCTAGGCACGGGTGAGTGAGTTGCGATCACACATGGGTTTCTAAATCCATCCATAGGAAACCCCGGGGGGTGCACTTCCAGGAGGAAAAGGCCAGGCCAAAGAGGCCACACTGTCAGGTGGACCCTCTCTCCAGTCAGGACTCACCACCTGCACCGCACTGGGAAGAGTCCTCCCAAGGGCTCACCCCTAGATTGAAGGCCACGATCAGACTGTGGGGATCCCCAGGCTCCCAGAGCTGCAGCACCCCACGGGGAGGGTGAAGTGGTGCTTACAGGCCAAGCCCTGGCAGCAGTTCCTCTTGCATGTGACCCCTTTGTCAGCCTGAATTTCTTGCACTGTTTTTCCACCAGCCTGGCATTCCGCAACAGAAGCTGCAGGGAGAGTTGCCTCATGAAGCTGCTTTGCACTGAGGTCCTGAGCCTGTGCACTCCCAGGACGAGGTCCCATGATTTTAGTTGGGTGGTTTCTTTCCAATGACATGTTTTCCTAGATTTTCTTCTCAGCCCTATCTAGTTCTTTCTTCTTTTCCTCCCACCTCCATTTTGTTGGCTCCTGTGACATCTATCAGTTCTTTTGCCCCCACCCTCCCATGACTCTGCCACTGTAGACCCCACCCTGGAAGACCCCCATGGAAGGTGCTAGAGAGTGGTTCATGGGCCCCTAGCTGCTCAGCAATTTGGGGAGGGGGTATCTAGGGATCTACACTTCTAAGAAGCTCTTCAGGCAATTCTGGTCCTGATACAATGGAAGGCTTTATTTTAGAGGTCAGCTGTGAGCAGGCCCCTACTGAGAATGGCTGTGGCAGGTTTTCCACACACCCCTCTGCTTTGCTCAGTCTAGGGGAGACAGAAGAAGATAGCAGAGCTAAGCTGCAAGGATTTCCTGCAGCAAAGCCTGCCCTGGTGTGGGCTAGGGAATTTGTTTCCCCCATTCTCATCACTAGCTGTGAGCAGACTGTTCTCTGCTCAGACAGAGTTAACAAAATGAGCTCGAAACAATAAATGCCTGTTTGGAGCCCTAGTTGCTAAAAAAAAGGCGGGAGGGGGGGAATGAAACAAGAATCCAAAGGACGTGAAATGAGCCTCCTCTTTTGACACTCTGCCTGGTCCCTAACTTTCTCATCTTCCACCTCCCAAGACTGTACAAACTGAGTTCAGATCCTGGAATAAAGATCCCCAGGAATATTGCTGCTTTCGTCGCCCCGTGAGGGTTTCCCCAGTGCTGGCCAGAATAAGGTCTGAGAATCCTCCAGGGACTGCCCAGGCCTGTGTACTAGACATTCAACACACTGAGGTTCAGAACCACTTCAGTTTTCCAACACTCGGGCTTGACCCCAGGGACCTGACCCTGAGGAAGCTGAGATTTTCTGAAGTCAATACTCCCACCCACTCCTCGGGTTCTCCCCATCTGAGCCTCAGGATCAGTCAGGCCTCATGTCCTCTCAGCAGTGTTTCTGCTAAAGGACAACAAAGGGTACTGTAAGGAGCCCTGGTGGCACAGTGGTTAAAGTGCTCAGCGGCTAGCCAAAAGTTTGGTGGTTCAAACCTGCCAGCCACTCCACAGGAGAAGAGGTGGCAGTCTGCTTCTGTGAAGATTTACAGCCTTGGAAACCCTGTGGGGCAGTTCTACTGTGTTGTACAGGGTCTCTATGAGTTGGAATCGACTTGATGGCAGTAGGTTTGGGTTTTGAAGGACACTGTGGGTTTGTGCTCTATACCCTGAGCACCTGCCCACTCTGAAAGGTGCAAGGAGCTACTGAAAGGACACCATCATAACTGGCAGAAGCCACAGCCCATGGTGCTGAGGGAAAGCTGGGAGGGAGAGAGAGGTGGATGAGTTAGAAAGGCCCGGTTCTGCAGGCAGCCAGGGGCCAGGGTGACCTGAAGCCAGAAAGCTGACTGAAGACGAAAAGCTTCAAACCTGCCCCTCCTGAGTCCGTTTCTTCTTTCAAAGTCTTTCGCTGCTCTTATTGGCTAGGCCTGAAAGGCCTTTGCTTTAACACGAAGGAGCCTCCAAAGCCTCTTGGGGCAAAGAATAGCCCAGGAGGCCCTGTCAACCACACTCCGTCCTTCCCGCAAGTCCGAGGGCCAGTAGTTTCAGCCTTCCAGCTCCTCCACCGATCTAATGACTTGAAACAGGGTTTCACTGAAGCTCAAACATGACATAGACTGGAAATACTCCTGGGTTCTCTTCTCACAGCAGCTGATCGCTTGGTTCCTAGTTTTATTAGAAAACTTAGATACGGGACGAGAAGAGGAGATTGTGGAATGCCTGACATCTTAGCGCCAGTTTTTTTTTTTTTTTTTCTTGAGGAGAAAAGAAGGCGGCATTTACTGTGTCCTTTTCCGTGAGTCTCACGAAATTCTCACGAAGACCCTCTCAGTTAAGGACTGGTGGGAAGTGCCTTGCTTTTCTTTTAAACTTTGTCCTGAGGTGCTTTGATTATGGAGCACATATGAAGAATTTTCCCCTCAGGGAAGCATTCTAATTCTTACCTAGACTGTAAGCAGAATGACGACATTTTAAGCACTAAGCTTGGTACATAAGTGAGTGGGCACCCCTCAAAGCAGGCCTGTGGAGAGGTTCATTCACGATTCCCTGGGAGGCACACCCGTTGCTCCAGACAACTTTGAAATGCCTCCCTGGGGAAGGCCTTCAGGCCTGGTTCCTGGCCACATGGGAATTCAGTCCCGTTTTTCTGTTAACACTGCTCATTTGGGGTCCAGAATGATATTGCCCAATGTCTCATTTCCAAGGCCTCTGCTGTGAGTGTGACTAAGAGACAATATGGGAATTCTTAGAAAATCCTGCAAGAAAGGCACTTTTTAAATTCAGTATTTTTCAAACCAATGAAGTTTTCATTCTTACTGAAAAAGGGGAAAAAATGCCACAAACTCGGGGGGGGGGTGGTGGGTGGGGATATTTGCAATGAACATAACTACCTAAGGATAGGCATTCAGAATATGTTAAGATCTCTCTCAGTGAATAGAGAAAAAGCAAAAACCCAATGGAGAAGAGTCACTAGAAGGCAGATTATAGCAGAGGCACCTAAAATGGCCTATAAACCCGAGCTCCTCAGAAGTAATCAGGGATCATCACAGAGACCACACAGAATAGTCCTTCCCACACAGGGAGCAGTCCAGGGCCAGGCCCCTGAATGAACGTGTTATGAAGCTATCACTGAGAAAAGAGGATCAGTCCGTCTATACCACCACTGGGGCCCACTCGGCATCCTGCATGCCTTTGACCAGAATACCTAGGTTCTGCTTCTGGTTAAGTAAAAAAACCAGGTGACCTTATAGAGGGGTTTGGAGAGCATTTCCCTTAGCCCAGCTTCTCAAAACGGGTGTCTGCTGCCCAAGAGGAGAAAATCAGAGGGAAAACCCATGCAGTGCGCAGATGGGGAGATGACCTATTTCCCTGGGGCCAGCCCTGAAATCCTATAGCCTATTTCAAGGTGGCACAGCATAGCCATATTGAGAGGGAAATCTCCATGGTTCCCTGAGATGAGCTCACAGCTCTGCCCATGTCCTGGCCCATTCCAGCACCACCTCTGGCCCCCAGAATCTAGGATTTAGATGTGACTAATTAGCTCACCATTTAAAATTCATTGCTCAAAATCCATTTCCTCATTAAGGGTTACCCTGACCACCCATTTAAAATTGCAACCAGGGAAACTCTTCCCTCCCATTCACACTCACATGCTCCCTAGCCCTGCCCTATTTTATTACTAGCACTTATCACCTTTAACTGTCTTAGTCATCTAGTGCTGCTGTAACAGGAATACCACAAGCTGATGGCTTTAACAAAGAGAAATTTATTTTCTCATACCCTAGTAGGCTAAAAGTCCAAAATCAGAGCACCAGCTCCAGTGGAAGTCTTTCTCTCTCTGTCATCTCTGGAGGAAGGTCCTTGTTACCAATCTACCCCTGGACTAGGAGCTTCTCTGTGCAGGAACCCCAGCACTGCTTTCTTGGTGTTATGAGATCTCCAACTCTCTGCTTACTTCTCTTTCATTTTATCTCTTGAAAAGAAAAGGTGGTGTAGGCCATACCCCGGAGAAACTCCCTTTACATTGGATCAGGGATGTGACCTTAGTAAGGGGGTTACAATCCCACCCTAATCCTCTTTAACATAAAATTACAATCACAAAATGAAGGGCAAGCACACAATACTAGGAATTATGGCCTAACCAAGTTGACTCATATTTTGGGAAGACACAGTTTGATCCATGACATTCCACCCTTTGCCCCCCAACCAAATTCATGTCCTTGCTACATGTAAGATGTATTTACCCCATCATATGACAGCAAAAGTCTTAAATCAACTCCTAGTCTAAAATCCAAACATTCCTCTTCATCTGTGAAATCTAGAATATAAGTTTTCTGTTTTCAAATGCAGTGGCAGGACAAGTGCAAGCTGTACGTTTCCATTACAAATGGAGAAACTAGAAGAATAGAAGGGATAACAAGCACCAAGCAAGTTAACAGAACACATTACATTATCCCTAAAGGCTTTGCAAATAATCCTCTGTTCTCTGAGACCATTTACACAATGGCCCAGCCCTCTAGACTCTAGGTATTGGCCACACTCTCCAGATTCTGAGCGGAGGCCCCAGAGCCCTGGGGTTCAGCTCTGCCTTCCTGACCCACTTTGATGGCAACTCTGCTCCCTCGACTTTAGTCATACCATTCTCCTGGTCCATCTGAGTGGCGACTCCACCCTTAGAAACACCAGAAGTCATGGCTCCACTTTGAAATCCCAGAGGTCAAGGCTATACCTTTTGAGACTAAGGCAGCTCAGCTTACAGTGTTCCTTGTCTCTTTTAACCTCTGCTTTTTGGCTTCTTGGCCCTCTGGCCTTATGCCCACATCTGTCCTATTGGGGCAAGTGTTCCAAAGCTCAGTAGCTCCCCCGATAAGTGCCTGGAGGCACCCCACTCTGCCAGGAATCCTCCAGCACACAGGCACTCAGCTCTCTCGCTCCTTGGGTTGACTTCAGCACTGCCTGGCCCTGGTTTCCTGGGTGTGCTGCTCCTGGCTCCCTGCTGCTGCTGGTCCTCTGCTGCTGTTTCTCACCATCGGTACCTTCTCCGGTGTTACCAGTTCTCCTCACTTCCTTCTGAGTCTGTCCATTTACAGTTTCAAAACCACTTCCACATTTTAAGTATCTGTTAGAGCAGCACCCCATTCTCTCAGTACCAAATTCTGTCTTAGTCATCTAGTGCTGCTACAACAGAAATACCACAAGAGGATGGCTTTAACAAAGACAAATTTATTTTCTCACAGTCTAATAGGCTGGTGATCCAAATTCACGGTGTCAGCTCCAGGGGAAGGCTTTCTCTATCAGTTTTGGAGGAAGTCTTTGTCACCTTCACTAATTGTGCCCTATTTTATTACTAGCACTTATCACCTTTAACATAATAAATATTTCCTAGTTTGTTACATTTATTATCTATTGTCTCTCCACTGGACTATAAGCTTAGTGAGGACAGGAATTTTTGTGTGCTTTATGCATTGATATATATCCCCCGATCATAGATAGAACACTTCCTAGTGTAGTATGTTTTAGGTAGTTCAATATTTGTGGAATGGATGCATGAATCCAAAGAAAGACAGCTCGAATAGGGAAATTCTCTGCTATCTCTTCTCCCAATGATGGAGGCACAACTGTCATATCTCTGGTGATTCCAGGGCTTTCCATGCCTCTCATTTGCAGCCAAAGCTGTAGACTGGGATTTCCTAACTACTCTTTATGCTGGAGACATGCACGTGAAATGCTCCATGTCCCCCTCCCACCACTGAGATTCAAGTTGACACCCCTCACCCAGGCCCAACCAACATCCCCTCTTTTTTGCTCTTTTGGGCACTCGCTGCATCTGATCTTGCGATGTCAGCAAGGGTCAGAGAGCCCCATGGAAAGAAAGAAAGGCCCCCCCGTGTCAAATCTGCGCCCCAAAACAGACACCAAGCCCATCAGAAAATCCCAAGGCCACAGATCTTCTCATCAAATTTGTCTCAGAGGTGTCTCTTATGGAAGAATTCTGAGCTGACCACAGGTCATGGAGCCTCACCAGGTCTAGAAGGAGGGAGTCACAAGTTGGGCCTGCATGTATTGAGGTCAACACTCACACCCGTGCTTATGATAGAAGTAGACTCGGCCACTTCTGACTTCACCAATCCGTATTACTCTTCTTTGTACCTTGGTGGGCTGAGCACAGGAACCCAGCCATGGCTCTGGCTACTGCTCTGATATCCCGGTTGGGTTTGGGAATGAAGGATGGTTGCTCTAGGCACTTTTGACCCCCACCCTTCTCAGAGGTATGGCCAGTTGAATTGATGTAGATGTTTCTTCTTTATTCCCTGAATCTTCTTGAATCTGAATTCTTCATTTGGATATTCTAGGACCTCTCTCCTCAGGCTGGGATCCAGGGACCAGCAGCACTGGTAGCACCTGGAACCTTGATGGAAATGTAGACTCTTGGGCCTCAACCCAGACCTCCTGACTCAGACTCATCATTTTAACACGATCCTTAGGTGATCTGGGTGCACAGTGAAGTTTGGGAAGCACCATGACTGACCTGGATCTCAGAGAAATCAAATATAATGCATGTGAGTTCTTGGGCCCATTACAAAAGGGATTGTCATCCCTGAGATCTGGTTTGGCCCCATCTTTCTGTCAGTAAGTGAGATCTCTTTGGTTCCTTCTCAGGAGATAAGCCTTCCCAGCTTCTAGTTGAGGTCTTAAAGAGAAGTACTTAGTACCAAAGGACATGAAAAATAAACTTGAAAGAAAAATGTGTTCATTTCCAGGAGAAAACCCAGTGCAAAGTGTTGCATTTATACTTGGTATATTTTCAATCTCAGAGGAATTCACAGTTTAAATAATTCTGTTAAAACATTTTTTGTTAATTGACTGCTGAATTAATGTCTACCACTGGGACATGGAAACAACACGGATTTGCTCAACCTTGGTAATGTGAATTTATCATATTATTTCAGGAAGAAAATGCACGTTTCTTCATGAACGTGTAATTTAAATAGGGAATCTGCAGAGTTTTATAACTGTTTAACGGTTTAAGCAAGGATAATGAGATAAACTTAACAGATTCTTAGTGTGAATTCCCTTGGATTCACTTGTCGGAAAAGACAGGCAGAGGAGAGTTAAAACATATAGAAACAGTATGCTTCAAAAGCATTGATGATATGTCTTTTCATTTCTGTAGAGTTGTATGTGACTGTTGACAGTGTGTACTGCCCTGGTGGCACAGTGGCTAAAAGCTCGCTTGCTAACCAAAAGATTAGTGGTTCAAATCCACCAGCTGCTCCTTAGAAACCCAATGGGCAGCTCTACTCTGTTCTATAGGGTTGCTATGAGTCGGAATCAACTTGCTGGCAGTGAGTTCGGGTTTTTTGTTTTTTTGGTATGTTCCCGTTTATATATGAGTTAAAAATTAGAAGAACCAAAAAGATAGTGTTACTGCGATGTCTACTGACTTATGGGAAACAAGATAAATTGTCAAGTGAAGAATGGTGCAGAGAAACATGTGGGTAGAGTGTGACCTAATCTCCAGAAGAGCAAACAAACCATAAAGCTACGTGTGTACCTGTGACTATGCATATGTGTTCCAGCAAACAGGAATGTGTGAAGAGGTACACATGTGTCTTTGAACACGGACACCTTGGAGAAGCAGGTAAAATTTACACATGTGGGGATGGCTCTTATTATAATTCTTATAAAGATCTGTGTTGTTAAATGTGTTATAATAAGAATACAAAAGTTTTCAAAGTAAAAAAAAAATCATAGAAATATATATATGTATATATTTAAAACAGTTTTATTGGCTGTTATTTTATATAGGCAAAACACTGTCATCAATACTGGATTCAGAGACTTTCACCACTGGATGAAGAGCAAACTCAGAGATGGAACAAAAGTCTCAGCAAATTTCTTGCTTGTTCTTGGAGCTAATGACCTCTTCTGGTCTCTATACCTGGAAATGGCCAAAAAGAGTTCTGTCAGGATTAATGTAGTCATTGTTCAAACATCTACTGCGTGTACATGTCTTCGGGGTAAGGAAGAATGCTGGACACCATGTGCAATTCATTAAGTAACAAGTGGACCATTAGACAGTTTTTTCTCTGATGTCCCACTACCCCGTTCCTCCCCTTGTTGATCTACTGGAAAACCCATGGTATACATTGTAGGCCATTTTTCAGGACTCAACATAGAGGAAGTTAACTGGAAAGATACATCTTTTAAAGATAAAGAAGATTTTGTCCACAAGGTCTTTAGACAGGTGGACCTCCCAGGCAGCCTCTGCATAGGATGGGAATGCAAGACCCCTCTCACTCAGTATCTCTGAGCATTTCAGTCTTTCTGTTTCTTTATCAGGAGACTGCAGAATTTACCCACTTCAGAATGCTTGCTGCCATCAACCCCAACCAGTCCCATATAGGACCCCTCACTTCCACTCTGAGAAATAAAAGTAGGACAGCCTGCAGGTGGAGGTGCCTGACCTGGAGGCCCTGTCTATCCTTCCTTACCCCTGAGGGCTTCCCTGTGCCAACTGGGGTTTCATTTCCCAGGGTGGACATACTTCTGGCACTTCCAGGGCTTCCCAGGCCCTGGAGCTTGATATTAAGGATGGGACTTGGGCTTTTCTGGGCCTGCAGAGCCTGGGCCTCAAGCTGCCCCTTCCTACCCTCAACCTTTGGTTATCTGTACTCTGGCTGTCTTTACCAGGTTTAGGAGGCCTTGCCTTCTCTTTTGCTCCTTTCATCTCAGTCAGGCTTTTCTCTTCCAGTTCTCTGATCTCAGGGCAGTTCAGGCTAGACCACAGAAAAGAGAAAGATGAAACAAGTGTCATTGATTATGTGTGGAGGCTGCTGGGAAAGGAATTGACTGTCATTGGTTTAGGGCTTTATGCCCACTGCTCACCTGCAGGCAGGTTTCCCCACAGCCTACTGTCTCATTGGCTCCTTCTGTCACAAATAACGTGGTGATGCCCCCTTCACCATCACACTTCCCTTAGAGCTGTCATTACAGAGGCTCCCTCTCAGTCTCCCAAGTCCCACTGAAATCCCATTTCACTTTCCCTACTAATGCTGTGCTCATCCTCAAGGCCTCAAGAGCTCACCATCCAGATGAGGCCTGTCGTTTCCTCTCCAAGAGAGCCTCTGAGCAGACCTGGTGTCTATGATCAGCTGTCCTGATGCTTCTTCCATCCAGTTCCCCCTCCGGCTGGAGCTCTCCATGCAGTTAAGGGGATGGAGTGGGGTGGGGAGGAAGGCACATGTGAGGATTTTACAGGTGTAGTGGGTGAAAGGAGCCTGAAAGGATGTCTTTCCAGAAGGGCCCACACTTTAAGGCCATGCCTGTACCCTCTGTAGCCAGGTCTCCCACATCTGCAGCAGCACCAGTAGGTGCTGTAGCCTCTCCAGCCCCTGTCTCTGCTCCTCTAGATGCTCCTGAAGGTGCCCGGCTCTTCTTGCCAGGACTCCAGGATGCTGACCGAGGCTTAGGTATTGTGTAGACTGGAAGCAGAGCCGATGGGGCTGTCTTTGAGAACTTGGCCTCAAGACTGGGGGCATCTTGCCTACGGAGGCATGGGATGTTTTGGTCTGCCAGACCACGGCTACCCCCTTAACTGTACACACTTGGGTGAAATACACATACTTGGCTCATTGCTTCTCTGGAGTAGCTTGATGAGTGAGATATCTGTTCAGAGGAAGCTGAGAAAGAAGATCTCTCTGATTCTTAAGGAGTCTTCCTGGACCTGAAGCTTACGTTTTTTGCTTCCGATATTCTGGCTTGAGTGGCACTTTCCTCTTGGGTTGAGACTTCTGATAATAAAGAGTTAACTTACATGAACCCTCTGGGCACTGAGTTCTCAACTGTGACCCAAGACCCTGGTTTCAGGTGTCCCTGGGAGCCTCTCCATCATCACTGTCCTCCACCTCTGCAGGACCTGTGGTTTCTTCCTTTTTCCCTGGGGACCTTCCATCTTTGGGGAACATCACTGTGGGAGACCAAGTCTCCTCTGGGAAATCTTTTGTGATATTAGCACTTCATAACAGAAGTCTATAGTCTTTCAAAGGACTATAATACACTGATAATTTCTATTGCAAAGAGAGGGTCTCCACATTAATTTTTTTGGCATTTGTTGAATGCCAAATGAAATTGTTCCTTTGGAACTTGAAAATGACCTCATTTGTCTGAACTTTCATAATCACACATGACTTCTCTGAGAGACATTTTCTATGAAAGTGATTTTCATAACAGATTTAGAGTGTAAACAGTGAAACAGGAGAAATTGTCATCACTTTTTAAACTCTTTTCAGCCTTCTTTTAAGGGAAGGGTATTTATAGGAGGAAGCATACTTAGAAAAATTTGTATTTTATATGCATATAAAGCTTCTCCTTGTATCCTTAACCAACCCAGGGTAGAAGGTTAAAATTGCCCTTTTCTGAACAGAAGGCCCTTACCATGTTGCTATGAGAAGCACTCCTTCAGGGTGAGGCAGAAACAGATGTCCATTTCTGAGAGTTTTGATGCCACAAACCTCAGGTGGGCAACATACAAGAACCTCACCTGAGTGTGGCTGGGTGTGCTGTAATGTCAGCCTAAGGGTCTGTGTACATTTCTGAATATGAAGGAAGGATTGGTGAGTTAACGAAGAAATGAATGGAAGCAGTTTGGGAGGGGAGTGAAAGCTCCAGGGACAGACAGAAGATGGGATGGGGGACTTGTCAAGAGGGTGTCAGAAAACCAGGAAGGAGCAGGAAGCACGGCCAGGGGAGGGCAGCATAGGCTAGGGGGCATCAGAGATAATGGTAGTGGGGAGAGCAACAAAACTGGCCTGTGATACAGTGGGAAATTAGTAATCCTAGATGAAGCTCAGGTTAAGTCAAGTAGGAATGTAAAAAATTCTATCCTGTAGCTATCTTTGCTGTGAGGGATTTAGGCCCTGGGGGAGAGGTAGGGAGGAGACATAGGAGGAGAAGATGAGTTCCTGGGTCTAGGGAAGGAGTCTGAAAGACCTTCTTCTGCCCTAACAGGCTGGGGCTGCATGGTTGACAATGATGTGGGCCCTGTACTTCTTCACACCACCCACTCCTAGAACCTCGTGAAAATTTTCTTAGTTCTTCACATAGTATGTTCATTCCATCTCATTAGAAAATATAATAATGCAGTACACTTTTCCCTAACCACCCTTTCCTCAGTCCTACATTCTCTGTCCCAGTTGTACACTGGCTTCCTTCCTTTCCATCAGGTTTAAAGGCCAGAACAATTGAGTATTATTTCTGCACTTATTCCAGAAATTTCTCAGAATCCTAAGTTTGATCATTGATTTATTCCTGCATTTCCCATTGACATTACAAACTTTGGTGAATTATCTACCAAATGACAGGAAATGCTTTCTTAGGTCAATCCTCCTTATGACCCTATCTGTTCACCTCAAATCCTTCATCTTCTCCTGTCATAGCCCTGATTTCTGTGGAAATCAGATCCCCTAGTTCCCTAGCTCTCACCCATCTGGGAGATTTTTCCTCCCACCCTTATTTAGAGTCTTAGAGAAAGGCCTCTTCTTCGTTTATCACTGATTCATCCTGTCTGGGTGAAGACATCCAAAAATAATGGTATTCTGAAGGATCTCTATTCCTCCTCCCAGTTACTGATGATATCTGAATCTTTCATGACTTGGAGACTCTGACGTAGTCCTGAATTTCCTGGATTTGCTATCTAAAGACACTCTCCTGCAGGAGACCTCAGATCGGCACCCTCTCCAAAGAGCAGTTGACATCTGAGCGAGCACCAAGACTTCCATAGCCCTTGTGTGACATCATTGTTGACACTGCTCGGTTCTATGGGCCCAGTTTGAAGCGAAGCTGGGCAGCAAGGAAAATATGGCAACTGTTGAAGTAGGGGCTTGGGGGCTGGGAGGAGGGAGATTATATATTAAAAATAAATTAAAACTTCTCTCTGCACTCAAAGAGGTTACCATCCCTTGGGAGGGAGAGAGAGCATACAGGGAATGAAAATAGTGTGATAGGCAGTTGCTTCCACCAAATCCTCTCATTTAACTCAATTTGAATCGTCTCTCCAGCCCTGGTCATACAACATCCACTCTGCACCCTTTTCAGGTCTCCTTAGCCTCTGAGGCTTCACACAGGCTCTTCACTCTGACTAGGAGATGTTGTCCCCCTTCCCATCTCCTGGCCTACTCTCCCTGGTGAAGTATGTGGTGAAGAGAACTGACCCTGTTGGAACAGGTTAGGCTTATGGCCTCACCAAAAAGCCCTAAGACTCAGGACTTTTATGCAGCCAGAATAGGAGGTTTAGGAGTTGACTTGGGAAAGCCCATGACCTCTGCTTCTTCCAGACTCTATTTTTGTTTTGGATGCCATTTAGAAAAAGATCCTGGAAATGGGGAGATCTATTATGGAAGAAATTAGGAAAGTTGGGGAGGTGATGAGAGAGGTGCTGACTTCTCGGTAGAAAATAGAAATTTTAACACGAAGATGCTAGGGGCTCGTTTTGTGTGACTCCCAACTGTATAGGAGGGAGGACTGGTTGGAAAACAGAACAAAAGACGATCTGTGCCTGTTGACAAATGCACCAGTGGCTTCACTCTGTCTCCTCAGAATGTTCTCATCAAGCCATCCCTCACCTTGTACTGAAGCCTCTAGAGAATTCTTGGGGTTTCCTGGATTCTGGGCCTTTGTCATCCCTTAACTATCCAACCATATTCCCAACTTGGTTCAGGCATCACTTCCTAGTTGAGATCTTCCCTGACCCTTTTCCTGGTAAATTTGTCCACTTCTTGCTCTGTACACCTTTGTATTCAAGATACCCTTTACCACCACATAAAACACAATTACATTTACTTGCCACAGATGATTTTAGGAAGGTCGACACATTCTCCCTCTCTCTGTGTCCATGCCTTCTGTGAGACTCTGGAGCGCCTTTCCTCAGCAGCAGGAGTCTTTCTGCACCCTCAGTTGAGGCTGACCTTACGGTTGCTTTGGCCATTAGGATAGTAGTGAACCGGATACAAGGTGAGAGTTGAAAGGACTTTGCATTCAGACTTGCCCTTTTGTTGCTCTTAAAGCCTGAGAACCCATGGGAACGGACCCAGACCAGCCTGCTGGATGATGGGAGACCATTGGAGAGAGGATCCAGCAGTTTCACTGAGTTGATTTTAGATGAAATGGCTCCTAGCTGACCTGGAAGCGAATTGTAGACACATGAGGAAGGCCTGCTGCGAGTCACTGTGCTTGGCCCAGATAGGAAGATCCCCAAATTGACAACCAGAATAACTCTGAGCTTAGTAAGTGGTTGTTCTTTTAAGTGCTACATTTTGGGGTCATTTGTTACACAGCAATACACAACTGATACAACGGTTAACTTGGCTCTTTCTCTGATCAGGCAGTGAGGGACCTTCTCTGAGTTATCTTATCATCAAGAGTACATGGCATAGGGTCTGACATGTAGTCAGTATACAGTAGATCTTTGTTGACTTAATGGATAAATGAATAATATGAATCATAAGTGTGAATCTGCATAAAATCCTGTGTGAAAAAAAGCATGATATTTCTTTAAATAAACTGAATTCCAGCTCAGAGCAGCCTGCTTACAAAATTGGGGGGCGGGGGGGGGACGGGGTGGTGGATTTTCACCGTACTTATTTTTAGGTTTCCTCCTCATCCAGATATGCAATAATTCCTGGGGTCTAATGAAGGACCAAGGTTTGGAGACAGGCTTCAAAACACCCATTGCCCCAGCCTACGTGGGTGATTTCTCTAGAAGTATTGGCTCTGCTCCTTCCATTCCTAGCTGGAGCAGGAGAACCTTGGCAGGGCTGCGAACACCATGATGGGGTTTGTGTACCTATGTGCCTGCATTATCCTTTGAGGTGCTGCCGTCTACCCCAGGGCACTGTCAAGAAGCAGGGCCAACCCCTTTTCTATTTCTAGGACTCTGCTATCCGACTCTCACTCCTCCCCTGGGTTTCAGTTCACGCAGTGTGATTACTCCAGTGAGCTGAGACTTTTACAACAGGCTCTTCAGGGTCTCAAAGCTTCAGAGGTTCAACCCTGTGAGTCCAACTACCTCCTTGAAATAAGATAGAGAAGGAAGAAAAATATAGGAAAATTTTATTTTGAATTTAATGTTTCAATAAATTTTCTTGTCATGTGTTTTGAAAGCGTCCTGCCTAAAAATTCCCCCTGTTCTCTTACAATTTGCAAGACAGTGAAAAGGGAATGTTTGATTGTGTCATAATCTGCAGAGAATGTAAAGCACACATTAGGTCCATTCCTCCTGATGCTCACACTAGAGCACCCCACCCACTTGGAAATTTCTGCAAGTATTTCGGAGTCCCTCACACATCCACAATGAACAGCTTTCAAATTCTCCTAAGCAGGAATTATTACTGTCACAGCCTGTGACCCAATAAGCAAGGTTATGCATGGGTCCAGTTGTGCCTTCCCACTAATCTACAGTGCACCATTTCACCTGTCAACCACCACATCAAAGACGTGGTGAAACCCATGTGAAATTGCCGTACATTGTTGCTGTTGTGTTGTTCTTGTTAGGTGGATCTAATCAGTTCCAGCTCATACTGACCTTATGGACCACAGATGGAAACACTGCCCAGTCCTGCACCATCCTCACAGTTGTCACCATGTTGGAGACCACTGTTGCAGTCACTGTGTTAATCCATCTCATTGAGGAACTTCCTCTTTTTTGCTGAGCTTCTACTTTATCAAGCACGATGTCTTTGTCCAGGGACTGGTTCCTCCTGATAACATGTCCAAAGTACGTGAGACAGAGCCTCATCATCCTCGCTTCTAAGGAGCACTGTGGTCATACTTCTTCCAAAACAGATTTGTTTCTACTTCTGGTAGCCCATGGTATATTCAATATTTTTTTGCCAACACCATAATTCGAAGGTGTCAGTACTTCTTCAGCCTTCCTTATTTATTGTCCCAGCTTTTGCATGCATGTAAAAAAAAAAATGCATATAAGGCGATGGAAAATACCATGGCTTGGGTCAGGCCCACCTTAGACCTCAGAGTGTCATCTTTGCTTTTGAACACTTTAAAGAACTCTTTTGCAGCCAATCTGCCCAATACAATAAGACATTTGATTTTTTTGACAGCTGCTTTCCTGGATGTTGATTGTGGATCCAAGCAAAATGAAATCCTCTACAACTTCAGTCTTTTCTCTGTTTATCATGTTGCTGCTTATTGGTTCAGTTTTGATGATTTTTGTTTTCTTTATTTTCACCATACTTATTCAATCTGTACGTTGACCAAGTAACCTGAGAAGCCAGACTGTATAGAAGAATTTGGCATCAGGATTAGAGGAAGACTCATTAACAATCTGTGATATGCAGATGACAAGACCATGCTTACTGAAAGTGAAGAGGACTTGAAGCACTTAGTGATAAAGATCAAAAACCACAGCCTTCATTATAGATTACACCTCAACATAAAGAAAACAGAAATCCTCACAACCAGATCAGTAAGAAACGTCATGATAAAAGGAGAAAATATTGAACTTGTCAAGGATTTCATTTTACTTGGAGAGACAATCAAAGCAGCATTCAAGAAATCAAATGACGTGTTACTTTAGGCAAATCTGCTGCAAAAGACTTCCTTAAAGTGTTAAAAAGCAAAGATGTCACTTTAAGGACTACGGAGTGCCTGATCCAAGCCATGGTGTTTTCAACTGCCTTATACGTGTGTGAAAGCTAGACAAGGAGTAAGGAAGACCAGAGAAGAGTTGGTGCCTTTGAATAATGGTTTTAGTGAAGAATATTTAATGTACCGTTGACTGCCAAAAGGAGAAAAAAATCTGTCTTGGAAGAAGTAGAGCAAGAATGTCCTACTGAGCAGTTACATCTCTCTTAGAGGGTTGCTGTAAGTTGGAATCAACTCAATAACAATGGGTTTCATTTGGTTTAAGTGGCATTCAAGGCAAAAATGTTTTATATAAATATCACCAAATACATTTCCTAAATATAAATTGATAATTTAAATTTTGTTGCATTTTTGATTTTATAAGAAAATAAAATTTATAACTCTTCAGGGTTATACTTTATCTATATTAATGGGGTGCCAATTATACTTTCTGAGCATTCTTTTTAGTTTATATGATTTTTCAGTTGAATCTAATAGTGTTTCAGGATGATTATATCATACGTAAATACCATTCGTTTTTGCTAGCTTTTCAAAGGTAAGATTTTTTGGTTCCAGTGTTGATATCCAGATCTACGATTTCCAAGAAAAATGTTGAGTATTGGATCCTTAATGTTTGATTCTAACATTGATGGAAAACATTAACAGTGTTTTATTTTCCATTTAAAATATGTATGCATTTTATCATATTACAGATTTTTTTCTGCCTCTTCTAGACTATTAAAAAAAATTAGTATGTTTGTATTTAGTGTTCTATGGGAATTTGTATTATTTTTTACCAAAAATGTTTCTCCTCCACTGATGTGATGTCGGGGTTTTTCTCTAATTTGGAGTATTCATTGACTTCTCTCTTTCTCTAACATCTTATATACAACACTTTCTGTTGGTTGTATCTTCAGAATAGATTCCATATCTGCCCACTTCTAAATTACTCCCTTGCCAACACCCTGGGCCTGGCTGCCATTACAGCTTGCTCAGACACTGAAAGGGCCTCCTAACTGCTCTCCCAACTTTCAATTTTTCCCTCTAGAGTCTAATCAGACAACAACCAGGGAGAAGTTCTTAAAACATTACTCAGGTGACATGTCTCTCTGATCAAATCTTTTCAAAGATTTTAAATAAATCCAAGTCCTTTAGGCTGCCATGATAATCTTTTGGACATATCTCTCACCTCACTACAGAGCACCCCTCTCTCCCTTGATTTCTGCTGTGCATCCTCCTTATTTTGTTTCATTGCCTCCAGGCCTTTGGACTGGGGTTGGTTCTCTCTCCTAGTATTTTTTTTTTTTTTTTTTTGCATATTTTCCTGTTGGTTGTCTCTCCCCTTTCATTCAGATCTCTGCTCAGATATCACTCTTAAGAAAGGACTTTGCTGACCAACTAATTTAACCTATAAATTAACATTCTACTTCAATGCCTTGCTCATTTTGTAAGCATTAGCATTACTTTGAGTTTTACTGTATCTCTATTTGTATATGCATTTTTTGTGTATTTCTACATTGGAATGTAAGTTTCTGCTGGGCAGAGAATTTGTCTGATGGTTTACTTCCATTTCTATGGGACCTGAAACAGCAGTTGACAAACAATATGCACTTACTTAATATTTTTTAATGAATGGATGATTGTACTGGTCCTATTGTAGGACCATCTTAGGAATTTTGTAATTACAAATATATGTTTAAAATACAGTATCTTTTTATCTACTGATAGCACACATTTTCTGGGATTTTATTTATGGTATTAAATAATATGCATAAGTGAGACTTGTCCAACTTTATATTTTTGTTCTCTTTGTTATCAAATGTTTCAGTGATAATGCCATAAATATTCATGATATATTGATAACAATTAAGTAGCAACTACAATATACCAAGCAGTGTTCTACACATTTTGTTTATAATAAGTCACTTAACTTTCACAGGGAGTCCCTAGTTGCACGAATTATTAAGCTCTTTGCTGTTAACCAAAAATATTTGTGGTTTCAATCTGCCCAGAGGCACCTCAGAAGAAAGACCTAGTGATCTACCTCCAAAAGGTCACAGCAATTGAAAGCCCTACAGAGTACAGTTCTGCTCTGACACACATGGGCTTGCCATGAGATGAAATCAGTTGGATGGCAACTAGTTAATCCTCACAACGTCAAGACCTATTACTTCTATTGAATCTGTTACTGTTATTACTGCCATTGTACAGATGACAAAGTTGAGGCTCAGAGAGGTTAAGTAACTTGTCCTTGGTCATGCAACTAGAATTTGTATGATTATTATTAATCACATGGTTTTGTTCTATTTTATATTCTCCATTGTCTAAACAGAAGCATCGCAAAAGGGGGGCAGAGGAGGGCACGTGCGCCAGGGTCCAAGTCCAAGGGTGCAGCAGACAAGGTACAGAATGCTTTTAGGCGCCACAAATATGAAAGCCAGACAAGAGGGGGGACATTTCTGCTGACTCATCAACATCTATTCGTCTTGAAATTTGGGATAGGGAAAGGCTGAACTTAGAGATTGCCCCTGGAAATGCCTTACCCTCACTATGCCCTGTGTCTGAAATATATTACAAAGTATAAGAATTGCAAGTTTCTTGATATTTTGATAAAAGTAACATAAAAATTATACGACAGTGATTTGCTTTGGATTTTACTAGTTCAGTAGCTTTCTAGTTTAGGTATTTTCTATTCAGTATTTTTTTTGTATTTTATTGATTATATTTTGCTAATGTATATCTGTGAACAGACTTACACGCGTGTATATGAACGCACACATGCATGCACACACTCCTACACTCGTGAACACACATATCCACTCAAGGATTTCATGGATAAAATTAAAATATTGACATGAAGGTAGATCTCAATAATTCTCGAGATATAGAAAGTTAATGGTTAAGAAGACTAAATTCCACCAATACTGTTTATATATTCTATGCAAATCTAATAAAAATCACAACAAAATTTGTAAAGAAAATGACAAACTAATTCTAAAACTTATGTAGGTATGTAAAGGCCCAATAGTAGCTAGAGTAGTACTAAAAAATAAGTAACAGCCCCTACCAGATACCTGACATTTTGTAATAAATGAACAGTGCTGTGTCCTTACTTAAATAAACAGACTTCTCATTTGACTAAATCTAGTTTATGTCATTGTTTAATTTCTATCTCTATGCTTACAACTACCAAATTCATATCTCCAAATAGAATCTCTTCCCTGAAATCCATGGTTGAATATCAACTTCCAAGTTAATATCTCCATTAGGATATATATTAAGTATTCAAAATTGACTTATTTGAAGTTTAAAGGTTGATTAGGCTCTCCAAGATATTTTCCTGCTCAATCTTCATCCTATCAATAAATGATGCCTTTATTCAACCAAAGCTTTAGTAGCATCCCTGACTCCACTGTTCTCTCAAAGAATGCATTATTCAGCATTTCCTCATTGTCTTCAGGATTTTGCTACTTTTGCTATTTTCCATAGTTGATGGTTCAAGTCATCATACTTACTCACCTGTACTTTTGTAATATCTATCTAAATGGTCTTACTGTGCCCATCTTTGTACCATAAAGCACATGGAATAATCCATTTAAAGTATGTTAGATTTTATTAAGGTTCTATTCAATTTTACAAAAACCTGAGTTGAATGGAAAGCTTTTAAAATTAAACTCAAGGCCCAACTCCACCTGGCCTCCATTATTGTATGCTCCTCAATTCCTATTACATCACTGGGCTCTTTCATTGTATTACAGCTATATTTTGCTGAGGTTTCTTCTATTTTAGGGCTTTAGCCAGTTCATTTACTTTGAGCAGTCTGCTTCTAGAAATGATAGAGAGACTTCATCCCTGAACCAGTTACTATCTTGTCTTTTTACCCTACTTTTTAAATTTTTCTTCAGATAGCAAGGCACCATCTTACTATATATATGTAATTATGTGTATCTATTTCTGTCTATCTACTACTAGAAAAAGAATCGATGCATGCAAACTCCAGCATTGATGAAGAATGTTGAATATACCATAGACTCCCAATAGAATGAATGTTTACTCATTCAGTCTTAGAAGAAATACAACCAAAATGTACCTTAGAAATTAGGATGGTGTCTTAGTCATCTAATGCTGCTATATCAGAAATACCACAGGAGGATGGCTTTAACAAAGAAAAATTTATTCTCTCACTGTCTAGTAGGCTACAAGTCCAAATTCAGTCGTCAGCTCCAGGGGAAGGCTTTCTCTGTCTGCTCTGGAGGAATGCCCTTGTCATCAATCTTCCCTTGGTCTGGGAGCATCTCAGTGCAGGAATCTCAGACCCAAAGGACATGCTCTGCTTCAGCACTCCTTTCTCGGTGGTATGAGGCCCCCATGTCTCTCTTCTCACTTTGCTCTTTTGTATCTCAAAAGAGATTCACTTAAGACACTACCTGATCTTATACATTTCATCAACATAACTTCTGCTAATCCATCTTATTACATCATAGTGATAGGGTGTACAACACTTAGCGAAACCACATCAGATCGTAAAATGATAGGCAATCATAGAATCACACAAGGTAATCATGACCTAGGCAAGTTGACAGATATTTTGGGGGGGGGACACAATTCAATCCATGACAGATGGTGAGACTTCAAATTGCTTACTTTGAACATGTCATCAGGAAAAACCAATTGCTAGAAAAAGGTACCATGTTTGGTAAAGTAGAGAGCCAACCAAAATGGGGGAAACCCTCAGTGAGACGGATTAACCCAATAGCTGCAACAATGGACCCAAAATACCAAAGATCATGAAGATGTTACAGGACATGGCAATCTTTCATTTTATGATGCATAAAGTCACCATAACTCGGAACCAACTTGATGGCAGCTAACAACAACTAGAATGCATATACTTTGACATCCTGCTTTGGTATCTGAAAAAAATATTTGTGTCCAGAAAGTATTTCTTGGATGAGTGAATGCAACTTGTGTAGATTAGATTATTAAAAAAAAAAAATTATTATTATTAGTCACCAAATATTGACATTATTCCTGTGCTTGCCCCCACACACATAGACCTACACTGTCTCCATGGGAGGAGTATATTTCCTGACCCACTGACACTAGTCTTGGCCATGTTACTTGGTTAACGGAATGTGGATATGAGTGTGAGTGTGGTGTTTCCCAGCCTAGTCTGTAAGAGACTTCTCCTCTGAAAGCTTGAAGTTCTACCATGAGATGAACATGCCTCAAGTGTCTGCTGCCCCTTCAACTTGTCCAAGGAAATTAAGAGATGCATGGAAACAACCTGAACTCAAAACCTAGCTGATCTGTAGAGTTGCATGAAATACTTTTTATTATGTGTCACTAAGATTTTGTGGTTGTCTTTTATGCATCATTATTGTAGTAAAATTCTGACTAATATCCCAACCCAGTGCCTTCGAGTCGATTCCATGACTAATATAGGAACATGATATGGAAGCCAAATACAGACCTAATGGTATATGAAATATATGATTAATTCACTATACCTAGAAACAAGGGAGAGGGTTATCCTTGGTGCATTCTGAGTAGCGGGGTATTTCTCATCTCTTTCACGTCAGGATTTGCCATATGACTTGCTGGGCAAATGGAATATGAGTGAAGTGAAAGATTCCACATTCAAACAGAAGAATTAAGTGCCATTTACCTGGTTCCAGGCATATTCCTATGCATTTGCCATGATAGTGGCTAACATAAGAGCTGCTAACCACAAATGAAATTAGAAAAGATGATAATACAGAGCAGATTTGCACTTGACTCACACCCAAGGGGTATTATAAATGAGAAATATCCCCACATTTTAAGTCAATGAAACTTGTGGATTGTCAATCAACTAGGATAGAGTTCAAGCCCAGTTCTAAGGATATAACCTAACCATTTCACCAATAACAGTAATCCCATTTGTCGTGATTATTTCTGGAGCATGAATTAAACCAGATGTTGTCTAATTAGGTCAATTGTTTATTTATTCTAGAAGGGGTTCATGCACCTGTAATTATTATACAAGTTTGAACTCAGGTTTTTTTTTTAACCCAGTTCACACAAATTTTAACTGATTTAGTGATAATGCAAAAAAAGTGCTTTTGCTGATGATAATGGTGATGATATACACCCGTCCCAATCCATATGTATTTTATATAATTAATACTGACAGAAGCTTGGGTGAAACTTTGACTTGCTCTACAAACATGACTAGAAACCAGTGAGATATCACAGGTGTCTCCTATGAACAATAGGCATATTGGTTTTTACAGACCCTAAACCAAAGATGTCTCTATAATAGCTGACTTGAATATCATATTTTTAATACCATTAGGTGACCATTAATATATATATATTTATTAACTTTTATTGAGCTTCAAGTGAACGTTTACAAATCAAGTCAGTCTGTCACATATAAGTTTACATACATCTTACTCCGTACTCCCACTTGCTCTCCCCCTAATGAGTCAGTCCTTCCAGTCTCTCCTTTCGTGACAATTTTGCCAGCTTCCCACTCTCTCTATCCTCCCATCTCCCCTCCAGACATGAGATGCCAACACAATCTCAAGTGTCCACCTGATATAATTAGCTCACTCTTCATCAGCATCTCTCTCCCCCCCACTGTCCAGTTCCTTTCATGTCTGATGAGTTGTCTTCAGGGATGGTTCCTGTCCTGTGCCAACAGAAGGTCTGGGGACCATGGCCGCCAGGATTCCTCTAGTCTCAGTCACACCATTAAGTATGGTCTTTTTATGCGAATTTGGGGTCTGCATCCCACTGATCTCCTGCTCCCTCAGGGGTTCTCTGTTGTGCTCCCTGTCAGGGCAGTCATCTATTGTGGCCGGGCACCAACTAATTCTTCTGGTCTCAGGATGATGTAGGTCTCTAGTTCATGTGGCCCTTTCTGTCTCTTGGGCTCTTAGTTGTCGTGTGACCTTGGTGTTCTTCATTCTCCTTTGCTCCAGGTGGGTTGAGAGCAATTGATGCACCTTAGATGGCCGCTTGTTAGCATTTAAGTCCCCAGACACCACATTTCAAAGTGGGATGCAGAATTTTTTCATAATAGAATTATTTTGCCTATTGACTTAGAAGTCCCCTTAAACCATGGTCCCCAAGCCCCCGCCCTTGCCCCGCTGACCTTTGAAGCAGTCATTTTATCCCAGAAACTTCTTTGCTTTTGGTCCAGTCCAATTGAGCTGACCTTGCATGTATTGAGTGTTGTCATTCCCTTCACCTAAAGAAGTTCTTACCTACTAATTAATCAGTAAAAAAAACCCTCTCCCTCCCTCCCTCCCCCCCTCCCCGTGAAATATTTCATAGTTTGGAGGAATCTGGAGGGCATTATGCTGAGTGAAATTAGTCAGTTGCAAAAGGACAAATATTGTATGAGACCACTATTATAAGAACTCAAGAAATAGTTTAAACAGAGAAGAAAATATTCTTTGATGGTTATGAGGTTGGGGAGAAAGGGAGGGAGAAGGATATTCGCAAATTAGATAGTAGACAAGAACTATTTTAGGTGAAGGGAAAGACAACATACAATAAAGGAGAGGTCAGCATAACTGGACTAAATCAAAAGCAGTTTCCTGAATAAACCAAATGCTCCAAAGGCCAGAGTAGCAGGGGCAGCAGTTGGGGGACCATGTTTTCAGAGGACATCTAGGTCAATTGACATAATAAAATCTATTAAGAAAACATTCTGCATCCCACTTTGGTGAGTGGCGTCTGCAGTCTTAAAAACACTATCAAGCGGCCATCTAAGATGCATCAATTGGTCTCAACCCACCTGGAGCAAAGGAGAATGAAGAACACCAAAGATACAAGGTAATTATGAGTCCAAAAGACAGAAATGGCCACGTAAATCCAAGACTACATCAGCCTGAGACTGGAAGAACTAGATGGTGCCCATCTACAACCGAAGACTGCCCCGACAGGGAACGAAACAGAGTATCCCTGACAGAGCACGAGAGCAGTGAGATGCAGACCTCAAAGTCCCGTAAAAAAATTAGACTTAATGATCTGACTGAGACTAGAGGAACCCTGGAGGTCATGGTCTCCAGACCTTCTGTTGGCCCAAGACTGGAACTATTCCCAAAGCCAACTCTTCAGACAGGGATTGGACTGGATTATAGGATAGAAAAAATAGTGGTGAGGAGTGACCTTCTGGTCTCAAGTGGACACATGAGACTATGTGGGCAGCTCCCGTTTGGAGGGGAGATGAGAAGGCAGAGGGGGACAGAAAGTGGCTGACTGGACACGGGGAATACAGGGTTGAGAGGAGTGTGCTTTCTCATTGGTGGGAGAGGAACTAGGAGTACATAGCAAGCTGTATACTAATTTTTGTATGAGAGACTGACTTGATTTGTAAAGTTTCACTTAAAGCACACACACAAAAGATGGAAAGAATACACAGAGTCACAGTACCAAAAGAAATGGTCAATTTTCAGTCGTTTCATGAGGTGGCATATGATCAAGAACTGGTAGTAGTGAAGCAAGAAGTCCAAGCTACACTGAAGGCACTGGCGAAAAACAAGGCTCCAGGAGCTGACAGAATACCCACTGAGTTGGTTCAACAAACAGATGCAGCCCTGTACATGCTCACTCCACTATGCAAAGAAATTTGGAAGCTAGCTACCTGGCCAACAGACTGCAGGAGACGCACGTTTGCGTCCATTCCAAAGAAAAGCGATCCAACAGAATGTGGAAGTTATCAAATGTAAATCATAGTATTAGTAAATATGGTAAACAAACAAACAAAGAAACTCTATTTTTCTACAGTGAATATGACATTCTATCCCCAGGAGATCCAGTGAGTTTATGATGTTGTTGTTAGGTGCTGTTGGGTCAGTTCCAACTCATAGCGGCCCTGTGTACAACAGAACGAAACAGTGCCCAGCCCTCGGCCTTTCTCACTGCGATGTTTGAGCCCACTGTTGCAGCCACCGTCTCAATCTGTCTTATTGAGGATCTTTGTCTTTTTCACTGACCGTCTACTTTACCAAGCACGATGTCTTTTTCCAGGGACCGATTCCTCCTGATAATATGTCCAGAGGACGTGAGACCAAGTCTTGCCACCCACCTTTCTAAGGAGCATTCTGGCTGTACTTCTTCCAAGACAGGTGTGTTCATTCTTCTAGCAGTCCATGGTATATTCATTATTCTTCACCAACAACATAATTCAAGTTTCAATTCTTTTGTCTTCCTTATTCATTGTCCAGCTTTAGCTGCATATGAGGCGATTGAAAATATCATGGCTTGGTTCAGGCACACCTTAGTCCTCAAAGTGACATCTTCAATTTTTAACACTTTAAAGAGGTCTTTTGTAGCAGATTTGTCCAATAAAATATGTCGTTTGATTTCTTGACGGCTGCTTCCATGGGTGTTGATTGTGGATCCAAGTAAAATGAAATCCTTGATGACTTCAGTATTTTCTCTGTTTATTGTTCCAGTTGTGAGGATTTTTGTTTTCTTTATGTTGAAGTGTAATCCATACTGAAGGCTGAAGTCTTTGATCCTCATCAGCAAGCGCTTCAAGTCTTCTTCATTTTCAGTAAGCAAGGTTGTGTCATCTGCATGTCTAGGCTGTTAATGAGTCTTCCTCTAATCCTGAGGCCCCTTCTTCTTCATATAATCCAGCTTCTTGGACTGTATGGATTATACGTTTTTTTAAAGACACTGAGTTTTTGGTAATTTACTATGGCAGCCCTAGAAAATGAATACAGAGCCCTTCACCAAGAACAAGTCAAGTTAGCACCAAAAATGCTCCTGTAAGGGTAGCCACGTAACATGAGACATGGCAGTTTTAAAAAGTATGAAGTAAAACTCTCAGCTTTGACAGACAAAGGGCTCCTCTAAGACTAAGTTCATTGCTGTTGAGTCGATTATATCTCATAGCGACCCTAAAGGACAGAGTAGAATTGACCCATAGGGCTTCCAAGGAGTGGCTGGTAGATTCGAACTGCTTGAATAAGTATTGTGAAAAAATACAACCCTGACACACAACTTTTCTGAGCTTAGTATTAAAACAAAACAAAACAAAACAAAGTCGCTATCGAGTGGATTCTGACTCATAGGGACCCTATAGGACAGAGTAGAGCTTCCCCACAGGGTTTCCAAGGAGCGACTGGTAGATTCAAACTGCAGACCTTTTGGTAGCACCCAAATGCATAATCATCGCACCACCAGTGGCTTTCAAATCAGCTATAGGCTGATGATCTCCAAATTCTTAGAACCCAGAAAACTACTCTACCTCAGAGTGGTATCCACAGCTGGGAACTGTTCTCCACACTTGGATGACCTCAGACATCCAAATCTAGCATGTCCAGAAAAAATCTTTTGGTCATTTTCTCAAGTTTGTTCCTCCATGGTTTTCCACATGGTAGAGAATAGCTCTGGTGACCATGCGCTCATGGTAGCCTGAATTCTAGAAGTCACCTTTGATTCTCCATTCCCCTCATCCCATACGTCTGATCCACCAGCAATTCTTGGCAGCTCAAGCTCCAAAGTACACCTCAAGCCTGCCCACTGTTCCCACCTGCACTACCACCATCACTCCTCACCCTGACCACTGCAGAAGCATCCTGACTGGTCCTCTGTATTTGCTGTCTTCAAGTTATCCTGGGCTACAGTTAATTCCTGGGACACATTTTTTCTCAAGACCATTGAACAATAGAAGGAGAAGGGCATTTAGTTGTATGCTACCTCCTCTGCTTGAGCTGCATGCCCCTCAGAAATCACTTTTCACTGTCCACTCTATAATGTCTCTTTTCCAATTTCCTGTCTTTGGCCGCACTGCTTTGATAGCGTGCATGCATGCGTGCTTTAGGGGTCATGTAGACAGCTGCTTGGAGGAATTTTTCTTAGTACAATCATGATTGTGTGCCATCAAGAGATTCTGACTCATATCAACCCTGTACGACAGCTTAGAACTGCCTCACAAGGTTTCCTAGGTTGCAGTCTTTATGGCGCAGCCCTGGTGGCACCGTGGTTAAGAGCTCGGCTGCTAACCAAAGGGTGGACAGTTCGAATCCACCAGTTGGTTCTTTGCAGAAAGACATGGCAGTCTGCTTCTGTAAAGACTTACAGTCTTAGAAACCCTATGGGGCAGTTCTGCTCTGCCCTATAGGGTCAGTATGAGTCGGAATTGATTCAACAGCAACTGGTTTGGATTTTGTTTGGTTAGAATCTTTATGGGAGCCCATCTCCAGATCTTTTCAACCCTTGAGCTGGTGGGTTCCAACGGCCCACCTTTCAGTTAGCCAAGCACTTAACCGTTGCACCTCCAATACTTAACTCTGCACGCGAGAGGGCCCTCTCCTGACGTCTCCCGTCTCCTCACCCCGCACACCTTGGCGTTGTCCTTGCTTCTAGACCCCACCCTTCCCTCTGGAGGCCCAACCCCCCCACGCCCGCCCCACACCCGGGCCGCTGGGCGGGGCCGGCAGCCATGTTCCTCGCCCTCCAGCCAGTTACTCCCGGAAGCCCTGGGACGGGTGGTGAGGGGCCCGGGCGGATGGCGCGCCTTAGAGAGGATGCTGTTCGTGCTGCTTTCCGTGCCGTGTTTTCTGAAAGGTATGAAACTCCGGCAGCTGGGTGGAGGGACCAGCTCCCAGACTGAACAAGCCTGGCCCCTCGAAGGTGTGGAGGGAAGGCGCCAGGAGGGCGGTTCCCAGTCCCAGCATCCCGTGGGCTCCAGAGGTTGGAGAGTCCGGACGTTGGGTTAGCAGCTGGCATCGACCTTTCCAGGGTACCCCGTCCCGAGTGATCCCCAGGGGCGGATGCGGCTCGGGGGCGGGCGGACGCAGCCACTCTAGGGGCTCCGAGAGGGAGCCTCTGGCCCGGGAGACTCAGCTGGTCTGCAAATTTGCATCCCCATGGATTTGCGGGGGGCGGGGGTGGGGGTCCAGCCGCGGGATCCAGCTGCGGAGTGCCCTCGGGCCTGGGGGCTTGAAGGGCTTGGGGAGAAAGGCTGTGTCCAGGGCTGCGCCCAGGTCCCTACTCTGCCCGGGGCGGGTTTGCGGGCCAAGCTGGGGGATGGGCGCCTGCCCCCCCCGCCCCCCACCTGCTCCCTCTGCCAGAGGGGAAACCAAGGCCCAGAGTTCGCCCAGGGGTGGTGAGATTCCAGACTGAGGGCGGGGCACTCGCCCCCATTCGTCCTCCCACCCCCACCAGACTCCGTAGGGTGCCAGGGACAGGGGAGAGAGGGATCCCCCGCCCAAGGCCATGCTGCCCCTTATTGTTTTGGGCGCTGTGCCTGGGAGGCTGAGGCACCCCGCGCCCTCGCCCGCGCCCGGCTGGTCTACTCTCGGGGCTGGGGCGTCGGCGGGGCCCCGGCCCCACCGGGAAAGGAAGGGGTCCTGGGAATCTGTGGAGCAGCGTGGGGATCCTACTCCTTGTGGAAGCAGCAGCGATTCAGTGTCTGTTAACAGTGTGGATGCCGGGTCCCGCTCCCCCTCTGGGTGGCGGGGGTGGGGGTAGCAGGAAGGGGTCCTGAGCAACCAGGTCGTTTGTTAACTTAAACATTTGTGCGGCGCTGTGTACCAGTCGCTGTGGATGCGGTCTCTGGTGCTGAGGGGATTTGAGGGTTCCTCACACTGGCGGGATTTGGAGCCTCTACCCTGGTGGCAGTGGGTTCAGTGGGTTACCCTGGTGGCGTAGTGGTTAAGTGCTAAGGCTGCTAGCCAAAAGATTGGCCATTTGAATCCACCAGGCACTCCTTGGAAACTCTGTGGGGCAGTTCTACTCTGTCCTATAGGGTCGCTATGAGTCAGAATTGACTCGAAGGCAACGTGTGTTTTTTTTTTTTTTTTTAGGTTGGAGGAGATTAGGTGTCTCTCGGGCTGACATTTGAAGGTCTGGAGCTGGCCGTTTATGAGGGTTTATAAGGGTTTTAAGAGCTCCGGCCATGGGTGCCAACCCGATCTTCCAGCCCCTGCGGACGGACTGCCCCCCCCCCGCCCTGGGGGGATTGGCTGCTCTGGGACCCGGAGCCCAGAGGACAGTGAGAAGCTGACAAACGTGAGTGATGCCCTGCAGGCTCCAGTAGGAGGGGCAGCCCTGCTCACATGGTCTCAATACGGGCAGTCGGCTTCGTGCTTGGGGGGTGGTTTCCGGATGTTCACTCGTGTCCCCCTACCCCGTGCAGGGCGACAACTCTCCTCTGGACGGGGACCTAGTAGAGGCCTGCAGGGCATCAGGGTGTGGAGGGGCAGAGCTTGGGCGGGGAGGGTGCGGCCCTGCAGGTTCCTGTACATGACCACGGCAGGGGGGTGCGGGTCGTGAAGGCTGGGCCTGGTCGAGGACCCACTAGGTCTCACAGAAGGAGTGGGTTAGGATAATAACAGCATTAATGGGAGTATTGAGAGAGCGCCCTGGGGCGTTGGGTCCCTCGGGAAGAAAAGCTTCTGCTATCGCCACTGGAGCGGTACCCAGGTTGGTGCCGGCTTAGGTCCAGGAGGTTCCCATGCACGGAGGGCCTGGTGGGCAGAACAGAACCGGCGGTGCGCGCGCCCTCTCGCGGCCTTGCGCCAAATCGCTGAAGTTCAGTGTCAGGTGATTCTAAGCCACGGTTTTGGAACTGAATAGTGAAGCAGAGCAAAGAAATGATGCAGTGCCTTGATGGGCCCGGTGGAGACAACAAGAAGCAAAGCACAGCTCAAACTTCAAAATTCCACTGAGTGTTAGTACGATTTGGAGGGAGAAAATAGACGGAGAGTCGAGAGGCCCATAGATGCAGAAGGGTTGGAGGATTAGGGTTAGGGGTTAGGGTTTGGTGTTAGGGGTCCAGGTTTGGGGGTTAGAGGTTTGGGAGTCAGGTTTAGGGGTATAGGTTTTAGGTGGTTGGGGGTTGGGGTTAGGGCTGGGGTTACTAGGCTCGGGCACAAGTGGTTTAGGGTTAGGGTTAGAGTGAGGCTGAGGTTGATTCCCAGTCTTGTGTACCGTCTCTTCCTTCACCAGAGTTACCACATATCTGTCGTTTGGTTGGAAACCCTGATGGCGTAGTGGTTAAGAGCCACCGGTGCTAACCAAAGGCCTGCAGTTCAAATCCACCAGGTGCTCCTTGGAAACTCTATGGGGCAGTTCTAATCTGTCCTATAGGGTCTCTATGAGCTGGAATCAACTCGACGGCAGTGGGTTTGGTTTTTTTGGTTATTGTTTAGTTGACTTTTCTCTACCCACTCTTCGTCTCCCTGGTGAACATCAAAGATTGTTTCTGTGCGTAAATGTTTTCATGATAGTGGTCACTTACTGTATATGTCGTTTTGTGATTGACTTAGTATGATGCGCTCCAGATTCATCCATGGTGTGAGATGTTTCGGAGATTCATCATTGGTCTTTATTGTCGTGTAGTGTTCCACTGTGTGTATGTACCGTAGTTTGTTTATCCGTTCCTCTGTGGATGAGCACTTAGGTTGTTTCCATCTTTTTGCTACTGTGAATAATGTTGCAGTGAACACGGGTGTGCATATGTCTATTCCTGTGACTGCTCATGGAAACCCTGGTGGCTAGTGGTTAAGTGCTATGGCTGCTAACAAAAAGGGTTAGGGTTTGGGCTTAGGGATGTTAGGGTTAGGGTTGTTAGAGTTAAAGTCCTTAGGGTTTGGGGTTAGGGGTTGGGGTTTGGGGGTTAGAGTTTAGGGTTGGGTTTTTTGGTTAGGGTTTTTGGGTTGGGGTTAGGTGTTAGGTTTAGGGTTTGAGGTTAGAGTTTGGAGTTACAGGTTAGGTGTTAGGGGTTGCAGTTTGGGGTTTAGGGTTTTGGGGGTTTAGGGTTTTGTGGTTTAGTCATTAGGGTTTCGGTTAGGTTTTAGGGATTTAGGTTTAGGCTTGGGGTTGGGTTTGTTTGGGATTTGTGGTTTGGGGTTAGAGGGTTGGGGTTAGAGGGTGGGTGTTAGAGGGTTGGGGTTTAGAGTTTGGGGGTTAGAGATTGAGGGAGTCAGGGTGAGGGGTTAGAGGGTGAGGGGGTTAGAGGTTGAGAAGATTATAGAGTGAGGGAGTGAGAAGGTGAGGGTGTGAGGGGGTGAAGGTTAGGGTTTAGGGTTAGAGGGTTTAGGCTTAGGGTTCAGAGGCTTAGGGTTGGGGGTTAGGGTTTTTGGGTTCAGAGGTTGGGGTTGGTGTTGTGGTTAGGGTTAGAGGGTTAGGGTTAGAGGGTTAGGGGTATAGTTTAGAGGTTTAGGGTTATTGGTTAGGGCTAGGGTTTAGGGGTTCAGGTTTAGGGGTTTGGGATGGGTTTGGGGTAAGGTTTTAGAGTTTAGGGTTAGAGGGTTAGGTTTAGGGCTTAGGGCTTAGAGTTTAGGGTTTTAGGACTTAGGGTTTAGGGCTTAGAGCCTAGGGTTTAGGCCTTAGGGTTTAGGGTTTAAGGCTTAGAGTGAGGGTTAGGGCTGGGAGCTGGGGTTAGGGTGTAGGTTTTACGGTTTAGAGTTAGGGTATTAGGGTTAGAGGGTTAGATGACTTAGGCTTTAAGTTAGGGTTTAGGGGTTAGTGGTTGGGGTTAAGGGTGTTAGTGTTTAGGGTTTTGGCATTTAGGATGTTAGGGTTAAATGTGTTAGGGCTAAGGGTGTTAGGGTTTCGCGTGTTATGGTTTAGGGTTTAGGGTTGTGTTTTAGGGTTAGGCTTAGGCTCATTCTTAGGTTTAGGGCTAGGGATTTGAGGTTTAGTGTTTGGGGTTGGGTTTGGGGGTTGGGGTTAGAGGGTTAGAGTTAGAGGGTTAGGGTTTTGGGTTAGGGTTTCATGTTAGCGTTAGAGGGTTAGGGTTGGAGGGTTAGGGCTAGAGTAGTTAGGGTTAGGGTTGTTAGGGTTAGGGTCGTTAGGGTTAGGGTGATTAGGGTTTAGGGTTAGGTGTTAGGGTTTAGGGCTTACGGTTAGGTTTTGGGTTTGGGCTTTGGGGCTTGAGGTTTGGGTTTAGGGTTTTGGGCTTAGAGTATAGGGTTTAGTGTGTATGGTTTTTGTGTGTAGTGTTTTGGGGTGTAGGTGTTTAGACTGTAGGGTTTAGGGTATATGGTTACGGTTTGGGTTAGGGTTAGAGTTCAGGGCCTTGGTGGTTAGGACCTAAAGGCTTAGGGTCTTAGGGGCTTTGGGGCTCAGGGCTTAGGGGCTAGAGTTAGAGGGCTAAGGCCAGAGGGCCAGAGGGCCCGAGGGCCAGGGTTATGGTTTGATTCCTGGCTGACAGTTTTTTTCCTTCAATATTTTATATAAGTCATCCCATTGCCTTCTTGCCTCCATCATTTCTGCTGAGTAGTCCAAGTTTATTATTATTTACTTTCCTTTGTTGGTGACTTCTTTTATCCCTAGCCTCTCTTAAAATTCTCTTTATATTTGATTTTGGCAAGTTTGATTATTATATGTCTTGGTCACTTTCTTTTGAGATCTACCGTATGTGGAATTCGATGAGCATCTTTCATGATATCAGGGAAGTTTTCTGCCAACAAATCTTCAACAGTTCCCTCTGTATTTTCTGTTAGCCCTCCCTGTTCTGGTACTCCAATCACTCATAGTTATTTCTCTTGATAAAGTCCCACATGATTCTTCAGATTTCTTCATTTTTTAAATTCTTTTATCTGGTTTCTCTTCAAATATATTGGTCCCAAGTGTTTTATCTTCAATCTCAGTAATTCTGCCTTCCCGTTCTTCAATTGTGCTCTTCTTACTTTCTGTTGAGTTTTCTATCTCTGTAATTTTATTGTTTATCTTCTGAATTTCTGATTGCAGTCTCTCTATGGTTTCTTGCAGCCTATTAAATTTTTAATTATGTTCTTGAGTAACCTTTTTAATTTCTTCGGCTGCTTTATCTGTGCGTTTCATGGCTTGTTCTGCATTTTGCCTCATTTCCTTCCTGATGTCTTTAAGAGTTCTGTATATTAATCTTTTGTATTCTGCATCTGGTAATTCCAGGATTGCACCTTCATCCAGAAGATTCCTTGAGTCTTTGTTCTGAGAGCTTGTTGAAGCAATCATGGGTCAGCTTTTTTTTTATTTTAATAATTTTTGTTGTGTTTTACGTGAAAGTTTACAAATCAAGCCAGTCTCTCACATGAAAACTTATACACAACTACTTACATATTCCCAATTACTTTCCCCCCAATGGGAGAGCCCACTCCCTCCTTCCACTCTTTCTTTTCGTGACCGTTTTGCCAGTTTCTAAGGCCCTCTACCCACCCATCTCCCTTCCAGGCAGGAGATACCAACATTGTCTCAAGTGTCCACCCAAACCAAGTAGCTCACACCTCACCAGCATCCCTCTCCAACCCATTGTCTAGTCCAATCCATGTCTGATGAACTGGCTTTGGGGATGGTTCCCGTAGTGGATAAATGGAAGGTGTGGGGGCCATGATCACTAGAGTCCTTCCAGTCTCAGTCAGACCATTAAGTCTGGTCTTTTTATGAGAATTTGGGGTCTGCATCCCACTGTTCTCCTGCTCCCTCAAGGGATCTCTGTTATGTTCCCTGTCAGGGCAGTCATTGGTTGTGGCCCGGCACTATCTAGTTCTTCTGGTCTCAGGATGATGTAGTCTCTAGTTCATGTAGTCCTTTCTGTCTCTTGGGCTCGTTATTATCTTATGTTCTTGGTGTTCTGCATTCTCCCTTGATCCAGGTGGGTTGAGAATCATTGATGCATCTGAGATGGCCGCTTGTTAGCATTTAAGACCCGAGACGCCACATTTCAAAGTGGGATGCAGAATGTTTTCTTAATAGATTTTATTATGCCAGTTGACTTAGATGTCGCCTGAAAACATGGTTCCCAAACATCTGCCCCTGCTTTGCTGACCTTTGAAGCGTTAGGAAACTGCTTTGGTTTAGTCCAGTTGTGCTGACCTCCACTGTGTTGAGTGTTGTCCTTCCATTCACCCATAATAGTTCTTGTCTATCTCTTTAGTAAATACCCCTCTCCTACCCCCCTCCCTCCCCCTCTCATAACAACAAAGGAATATGTTCTTCTCAGTTTAAACTATTTCTCAAGATCTTATAATAGTGGTCTTATACACTATTTGACCTTTTGCAACTAATTTCACTCAGCATAATGCCTTCCAGGTTTCTCCATGTTATGAAGTATTTCACAGATTCATCACTGTTCTTTATCAATGTGTAGTATTCCATTGTGTGAATATACTATAATTTATCCATTCATCCATTGATGGGCACCTTGGTTGGTTCCATCTTTTTGCTATTGTAAACAGTGCTGCAATAAACATAGATGTGCATATATCTATTTGTGTAAAGGCTCTTATTTCTCTAGGATATATTCCGAGGAGCGGGATTGCTGGGTTGTATGGTAGTTCTATTTCTAGCTTTTTAAGGAAGCACCAAATTGATTTCCAAAGTGGTTGTATACCATTTTACATTCCCACCAGCAGTGTATAAGTGTTCCAGTCTCTCCACAGCCTCTCCAACATTTATTATTTTGTGTGTTTTGGATTAATGCCAGTCTTGTTGGAGTGAGATGGAATCTCATTGTAGTTTTGATTTGCGTTTCTCTAATGTCTAATGATCGAGAGCATTTCCTCATATATCTGTTAGCCGCCTGAATGACTTCTTTAGTGAAGTGCCTGTTCATATCCTTTGCCCATTTTTTAATTGGGTTGTTTGTCTTTTTGTGGTTGAGTTTTAGCAGAGTCATGTAGATTTTATAGATCAGGCGCCAGGCGGAGATGTCTTATCTGAAAACTTTTTCCCAGTCTGTAGGTGGTCTTTTTACTCTTTTGGTGAAGTCTTTAGATGAGCATAGGTGTTTGATTTTTAGGAGCTCCCAGTTATCTGGTTTCTCTTCGTCATTTTTAGTAATGTTTTGTATTCTGTTTATGCCATGTATTAGGTCTACTAATGTCCCTATTTTTTCTTCCATGATCTTTATTGTTTTAGATTTTATGTTTAGGTCTTTGATCCATCTGGAGTTAGTTTTTGTGCATGGTGTGTGGTATGGGTCCTGTTTCATTTTTTGCAGATGGATATACAGTTACGCCAGCACCTTTTGTTAAAAAGACTGTCTTCTCCCCAATTAACTGACACTGGGCCTTTGTCAAATATCAGCTGCTCATATGTGGATGGATTTATATCTGGATTCTCAATTCTGTTCCATTGGTCTATGTGTCTGTTGTTGTACCAGTATCAGGCTGTTTTGACTACTGTGGCAGTATAATTGGTTCTAATATCAGGCAGAGTGAGTCCTCTCACTTTGTTCTTTTTTAGTAATGCTTTACTTATCCACGACTTTTTTCCCTTCCATATGAAGTTGGTGATTTGTTTGTCCATCTTTTTAAAAAATGTCATTGGAATTTGGATCGGAAGTGCATTGTATCTATAGATGGCTTTTAGTAGAATGGACAATTTTACAATGTTGTCTTCCTATCCATGAGCAAGGTATGTTTTTCCAATTACGTAGGTTTCTTTTGTTTTTTTGCAGTAGTACCTTGTAGTTTTCTTGGTATAGCGGTTTTGGTTTTTGGTGAGGTTTATTCCTAAGTATTTTATCTTCTTGGGGGCTGCTCTGAATGGTATTCATTTGATGATTTCCTCTTCAATGTTCTTTTTGTTGATATAGAGGAATCAACTGATTTTGTACGTTTATACTGTAACCTGAAACTCTGCTGAACCCTTCTATTAGTTTTAATAATTTTCTTGAGGATTCCTTAGGGTTTTCTGTGTATAAGATAATGTCGTTGGAAAATAGAGATAATTTTACTTTTTTCCTTACCAATCTGGATGCCCTTTATTTCTTTGTCTAGCCCAGTTGCTCTGGCTAGGACCTCTAGCACAATGTTGAATAAGAGCGGTGATAAAGGGGATTCTGGTCTGTTTCCCCTTCTCAAGGGAAATGCTTTCAGGCTCTCCATTTAGGATGATGCTGGGTATTGGCTTTGTACTAATACCCTTTATTATGTTGAGGAATTTTCCTTCTATTCCTATTTTGCTGAGAGTTTTTATCATGAGTGGGTGTTGGACTTTGTCAAATGCCTTTTCTGTATCAATTGATAAAATTATTTGGTTCTTGTCTTTTTTTATGTGGTGGATTACATTAATTGTTTTTCTAATATTGAACCAACCTTGCATACCTGGTATAAATCCCACTTGGTGATGGTGGATTATTTTTTTGATACGTTGTTGAATTCTATTGGCTAGAATTTTGTTGAGGATTTTTGCATCTATGTTCATGAGGGATATAGGTCTGTAATTTTCTTTCTTTGTGTTGTCTTTAGCTGGTTTTGGTATCAGGGTTATGCTGGCTTCAGAGAAGGAGTTAGGTAGTATTCCGTCCTTTTCCATGCTTTGAAATACCTTCGGTAGTAGTAGTAAGTCTTCCCTGAAAGTTTGGTAGAACTTTGCAGTGAAGCCGTCAGGTCCAGAGCTTTTTTTGGTTAGGAGTGTTTTGATTACCTTTTCAATCTCTTTTTTTGTTATCGGTCTATTTAGTTGTTCTACTTCAGTGTGTGTTAGTTTAGGTAGGCAGTGTGTTTCTAGGAATTCATCCATTTTTTCTAGGTTTTCAAATTTGTTAGAGTACAATTTTTTGTAGTAATTTGATATGATTGTTTTAATTTCAGTTGCATGTGTTGTGATATGGCCCATCCCATTTCTTATTCGGGTTATTGGTTTCTTTTCCTGTATTTCTTTAGTCAGTCTGGCCAGTGTTTTATCAATTTTGTTAATTTTTTTCAAAGAAGCAGTTTTTGGCCTTGTTAACTCTTTCATTTGTTTTTCTGTTCTCTAATTCATTTAATTTTGCTGTACTTTTTATTTTTTGCTTTCTTCTGGTGCCTGACAGTTTCTTTTGTTGCTCTCTTTCTGTTTGTTCAAGTTGTAGGAACGGTTCTTTCATTTTGGCTCTTCTTTAATATGTGTGCCTTTATTGATATAAATTGACCTCTGAGCACTGCTTTCACCATGTCCCAAAGGTTTTCATAGGAAGTGTTTTCAGTCTCGTTGAATTCTGTGAATTTCTTTATTCCCTCCTTAAGGTCTTCCATAACCCAGTCTTTTTTGAGCAGGGTATTGTGCAGTTTCCAAGCATTTGATTTCTTTTCCCTGGTTTTTCTGTTATTGATTTTTACTTTTACGGTCTTTTGTTCAGAGAAGATGTTTTGTAATATTTCAGTGTTTTGCATTCTGCAAAGGCTTGTTTTATGACCTAATATGTGATCTATTCTAGAGAATGTTTCATGTGCACTAAAAAAAAAATTATACTTTGCAGCTGTTGGGTGGAGTGTTCTGTATAAGTCTATGAAGTGAAGTTGTTTAATTGTAACAATTAGACCTTCTGTGTCTCTATTGAGCTTCTGACTGCATTTCCTACCCTTCACCGAGAGTGTTGTGTTGAAGTCTCCTACCATAATTGTGGAGGTGTCTATCTCACTTTTTAATTCTGTTAACGTTTGTTTTATGAATGTTGTGGCTCTATCATTGGGTGCATAAATATTTAATATAGTTGTATCTTCCTGGTAAATTGTCCCTTTAATCATTACGTAGTGTCCTTCTTTATCCTTTGTGGTGGATTTAACTCTAAAGTCTGTTTTGTTGGAAATAAATATTGCCTCTCCTGCTCTTTTTTGATTGTTGTTTGCTTGATATATTTTTATCCGTCCTTTCAGTTTTAGTTTATTTGTGTCTCCAAGTCTAAGGTGTGTCTCTTTTATGCAGCATACAGACTGATAGTGTTTTTTTATCCAGTCTGCAACTTTCTGTCTCTTTATTGGTGAATTTAGTCCGTTTACATAAGTGTAATTATAGATAAGTATGAGTTTAGCGCTGTCATTTTGATGCCTGTTTTTGACAATTTCATTTTTCCATTTACTTTTTTGTGTTGAGTTTTCTTTGTAGAATGTGTGTTCCTCCCTTTCATAGTAGTTGAATTTATTTTGCTGAGTCGTTATGTTTATCTTGGTTTTTATTTTGAAGTATGGAATTGTTAGACCTCATTGTGGTTACCTTAATATTTACCCCAGTTTGACTAAGTAAAAACCTAACTTGTTTCACCCTATATCACCTTGGTTTCCTCTGCATATGTAAGATCTATGCCTCCTGTATTTAGTCCCTCTTTTTTGACTGTTGTAATCTTTTACATAATGACATCAATGATTTCCTGTTTTGAGTAATTTTTTTTTAATTAATCTTATTTTGTTTTTGTGATTTCCCTATCTGAGTTGATATTAGGATGTTTTGTTCTGTGACCTTGTGTTGGTATCTGATATTATTGATTTTCTGACCAAAGAATTTCCTTTAGTAATTCTTGCAGTTTTGGTTCGTTTTTTGCAAATTCTCTAAGCTTGTGTTTATCTGTAAATATCTTAATTTCACCTTCATGTTTTAGAGTTTTGCTGGATGTATGATTGTTGGCTGACAGTTTTTCCTCTTTGAGTGCTCTATATATGTCATCCCATTGCCTTCTTGGCTGCATGGTTTCTGCCGAGTAGTGCAAACTTATTGATTCTCCTTTGTAGGTAACTTTTCGTTTATCCTTGGGTGCTTTTAAAATTTTCTCTTTATCTTTGGTTTTGGTATGTCTTGGTGATTTTCTTTTGGGATCTATCTTGTATGAGGTTCGATGAGCATCTTGGGTAGATACCTTTTCATCTTTCACGATGCCAGGGAATGTTTCTGCCATCAGATCTTCCACTATTCTCTCTGTATTTTCTGTTATCCCTCCCTCTTCCGGAACTCCAATCACACGCAAATTATTCTTGAGAGAGTCCCCCATGATTCTTAGGGTTTCTTCATAGTTTTAAATTCTATTTGATTTTTCTTCAACTATATTTGTGTCAGTTGCCTTATCCTCCAGCTCCCCCACTCTGCATTCCAGTTCCTCGAGTCTGCTCCTCTGACTTCCTATTGAGTTGTCTGTGTGACTTTATTGTTAATCTTTTGGATTTCTGAATGCTATCTCTCTATGGATTCTTACAGCTTATTAATTTTTTTACTATGTTCTTGAATAATCTTTTGGATTTCTTCAACTGCTTTATCCGTGTATGCCTTGGTTTTTTTGTAGATTGCCTTATTTCATTTGTGAGGTCATTCCTGATGTCTTGAAGCATTCTGTATACAATTTTTTTATATTCTACATTTGGCAATTCTAGGAATGTATCTACATCCGGGAATGATTTTGATTCTTTGATTTGGGGGTTTGTAGAATCAATCATGGTCTGCTTCTTCATGTGATTTGATGTCGACTGCTGTCTCTGAGCCATCTATAAGATTTTGTAATATTTTCTTTTATATTTGCTCACTGAGTCTTATCTTGTTGTTTTGTTTTGTTACAATACACCCAGATGGGCTACTAGATTGTGGTATCGTGATTGCTGTAGCTTTTGAATCACTTACATCCTATTACCAGCTTGCCTGAGCTGTTACCAGGTATATAAGTGTATGAGCCCATTCACTATTCTTGAATAGAATCAGCTCAGGTGTCCTGATAGCTGGTCCCCTAGTGTGTGGTGTAGGCTCTCACCTATTATCTTAGAGGAGTAGTGGTGATGGTTGTATGTGCCAGTTTCTATTAGTGGTAGGGGGTCACATTTCGAGGAGGGCAGGATGCTGACAGCCTTCCTTCAAGTGTCAGTGAGGTAGGTGTGGCTCTATTCTCTAGAGTGCTCTGGTGGGTGAGCTCTGCAGCTGTATCTTAGGCACCCAATACTTGGGTAGACGTCACTATTCTCAGACTCCTCTAGCAGGTGGCTAGGTGGTGTGGGTGGAGTTTCAGCCCTCTTTTCGCTGGTGTGGACCAGTGAGGGCTCTGTTTAATAGGTACAGAGGTATCTGACCTCCAAAACTTGCCTTTCCACTGCCGAGCTAAAACAATTATGGTCAGATCTCTATCAGAATTACCTTTGCATTATAATAGCCACCTAGTTACCTGTAGGGTGAAAGCCAAAGACTATGGGTCTCTTAATGCCTGGATGGAGCTGATTCTGTATTGTTAATTGCAGTTTAGGGAAGTCAGGGAAGGATTTTTTCTTTGATTGTTAAATGGTACTTTTCTCAGGCCAGGAGAATGGGTTAGAAAAGAAAGAAGAAAAAAAAAATCGAGCAGTGCACTTCACTCTCTGGCACAGGGAATTCCAGTCTTAATGAAGCTGGCTGGGGCAATGAGGGGTGGAATCAGATATATAGAAGAGAGTAACCTGGCAAAATATACAAAGTTACTTATGTTGTTTGGTGAGGACTGTTTTTTCTGAGATTCCAGAGCGTTGTGTAGCTTGCGTGTGCTGGCTGTATCCCTGCTGAGACTGTCCCAGAGGGTTAGGGTTGCGTCCATGCTCACACCATCTCAGGAAGCCACAATCAGCTCCCCCACACTTTGTCCAACACCCAGCACCAAGGTTTCCTTTCTGGGGCGCTGCACTCCAGGCTCCAAAACCAGTTGCTGCTTCCCCGTGGTTTTTCATTTCCCTGCCAGCCACGTCTGTGTGGAGCCTGCGTGTGCTGCCTGGGTCCCCTCTGAGGTTGGTCCTGAGGTTAGGCCTACATCCGTGCTTCCCTGTCTCAGTAAGCCACAATCAGCCCCACCACTCTGACACCAGGAAACCGTGAGGGCTCAAGGCTGTGGCGTGGGACACTGGCTCCGGAAGCGGTCGCTGCTGCAGTGTGGCTTTTCACTCCCCTGTCACTCAGGTCAACTCCTTAGTTCTGTGTTTGATGGTCAGGGTTTGTAGATTGTCCTTTATGTAATTGATTCACTTGTTTTTTCGAGTCTTTGTCTCAAGAGGGATAAGCGGAAGCTTCTACCTAGTCAGCCATCTTGGTCCTGCCCCCGTGTCTGCCTCTTTATGTGATTTGATATTGACTGTTGTCTCTGAGCCATCTATAAGTTATTGTATTAGTTTATTTTATGCTTGCTTTTTGTATCCTAGCTTCTTGCTTTGTTTAGTTTTGGTATACCCAAATAAGCTGCTTGAGTGCGTTAGGTTGATTATTTTCACTTTTGAAGCTCTAATGTACTATCACCAGATGGCTAGCACTGTTACCAGATATATGAGCCTAGGAGTTCATTTATTTTTCTTGTATGGATTCAACTCAGGTGCCCAGGTAGTTGGTCATAAAGTGTGTGGTACAGGCTCTGTCCTACAGTCTTAGAGGGGCAGGGGTTATTGGTGTAGGCAGAAGTATCTGGCTGCAGTAGGGGGTCAGGCTCTGATCAAGGCAGGGGTCTGACAGCTGTCCTCTGAGTGTCTGTGAGGAAAGTGCATCCCTGTTCTGTAGAGCACACGGGTGGGTTCTGCAGAAGGGCAGTGGGTACCCAATGCTTTTGGTTGTAAGTTCTGGGCGGTACTACTTATCCTTGGAACCCTATCACAGGTGGCTAGGTATTGTGAGTGGAGCCACCAGTCCTTAGGCCCCTGATGTGGGTAGGTGAAGACCCTGTTTAATAGGCAAAGCAGTGTCAAACATCAAACACCCATCTTTCCACCGTCCAGCTGAAACCATTGCAGTCTGGCAACAAGGGCCTATTCTCCTGAAATGGGCCCACACAGGTCCATGCTGGGGTGAAAGATATTCAAAGCCCATGGACCGTTTGTGCCTGAACAAGAGCTACTTCTGTCCTGAGCTCCCCAGCTTAATTGAGCTGGCAGATTATCTTTCCCCCAGTTGTGAACTTATATCTTCTTCAAGGACGGAAGAATGGCTCAGAGTGCTACCGGGGCCTATCTCAGGCCCAGGGAAGTTGACAGCCACTGAAGCCGGCTTGGGGGCTGGGGGCGTGGTAAAATAAACACAAGTAATTAGCTTTTGCCGAGAGTGCCGTTCTTCTCTTGTTCTGCAGGTGTGAGTAGTCTGTGCAACTTGCTGTCTTTCCCTGAGTGAAGCGCCTCTGGAACGCTACTGCCAGCCTCACTGCAGTCGCTCCAGGGAATGGTGCCTGAGGGTTCCTGGCAATTCAGGTCCAGTAACTCCTCTCCACTTCTGAATAGTCTCTCCCTCCCTCTGCCGTTGAGTCCATTTTCTAACTTTGCCTTTGATGTTCAGGGTTCCTAGCTTGTCATAAATATAATCGCTTCACTTGTTTTTTCGGGTCTTTTTTGTAAGAGGGATCACTGGCAGCGTCTCACTAGTCTGCCATCTTGGCCTCGCCTCTCTAATATAATCAACAATTTTTTTAAAAAAGAAAGAAAAGAGTGAAACCTGTAGAAACAACAAATAACAGAATGAGATCCACAGAAAAACTAGATATTTGAACTATCAGACAAAAACAGTGAAATAACTCTATTATGTTCAAAGAAATAAAGGCAAGACTTAGAAATTTGGCAAAAAACTAGAAACTACGAAAAAGATAAACTTAGAAAGTCAACTGAAAACTACAGCTGAAGTTAAAATCTTAATGTATGTATATAACAGCAGATTACAAATGCTGAAGAGAGATTTAGTGAACTGGAAGACATGTTGGAAGAAAATAGAGGCATAGACAAAAGGAAAAATATATATAATATAAAAAGGAATAAGATACAGAGAATACAATGAGAATATCTAGCATAAAATACTTTAAGAAGGAAGAAAAAGAATGAGGCAGAAAAACTGAGATCATTGCTGAGAATTTTCCTCAAATGATTAAAGATATCAAGTCACGGATTCTAGAAGACTTACAAAACCCAAACCAAAAAAAAAAGAACAAAGCCACTGCTGTCAAGTCGATTCTGACTCAAAGCGACCCTATAGGACAGAGTAGAACTGCCCCGTAGAGTTTCCAAGGAGCGCCTGGTGGATTCGAACTGCTGACCTTTTGCTTAGCAGTCGTAACGCTTAACCACTACGCCACCAGGGTTTCCTTATAAGACCCATGTAGGGTAAATACAAAGAAATTCATAGTAGGACTGCTGAAGCTAAAGACAAAAAACCCCACAAAAAGCAAATAATTGAACACTACTAAAAGATTATCTTTAAAGGACAAAGAAACTGACCGATGACTTCTGTACAGAAATAGTGAAAACCGTAAGACAATAAGATGGTATATTTAAATTATAGAGAGAAAATCCATGGCAACCCAGAACTCTATGCTGAGGAAAAACATCCTTCATGAACGAGCAAAGACCTTTTGTTTTCAGACAAACAAAACCTAGATAAGTTAACATCAGCATGCCCACATTAAAGAAAATTCCAAAGGTATTCTTCAAGCAGAAAGAAAATAGGGTGAAAGGCTTAAGATGCAAGAAGGAATGAAAGTTAATGAAATGGGTAAAAATAGAGGATTACTGACTGCATAACATAATAAGAATAGACTTTATTGGGTTTAAAATATGTAAGAAATTAAAATGTGTGATAACGACAGCATTTTGACTTTTATGGCTTTATGGTCAGGAAACATGCTGTGTAATATTTTGATGTCTTGGATTCTGTTAATGCTTGCTTTGTGGCCTAATACGTGGTCTATTCTCAAGAATGCTCCATGAGCGTTAGAAAAGAAAGTTTACTTGACTACCGTTGGGTGAAGTGTTATGTTTAAGTCTATGAGATCAAGTTGGCTGATTGTGGTAGTTAGATCTTCCGTGTCTTTATTGAGCTTGTTTATGGATATCCTGTCTGTCATCAGAAGTGGTATGTTGAAGTCTTCGACTATTATTGTGGAGCTATTTCTCTTTTCAATGCTGTTTGAGTTTGTTTTATGTATTTTGGAGCCCTGTCATTGGGTATGTAAGTATTTATTATGATTTTGTCTTCCTGGTATATTGACCCTTTAATCATTATATAGTGTATTTCCTTTTCCTTTGTGGCGGATTTTACTTTAAAGCCTGTTTTATCAGAGATTAATATTGCCACTCTTATTTTTTATTGTTGTCTGCTTGATATATATATATATTTCCATTCTTTGAGATTTAGTTTGTTTATGTCTTTGAGTCTATGGTGTGTCTCTTGCAGTCTGCATACAGAAGGATCATGTTTTTTAATCCATTCTGCTACTCTCTGTCTCCTTATTGGTGCAATTAAACCATTTACATTTATCGTAATTATTCATAGTTATGAGTTTAGTGCTGTCATTTTCGTCTTTTTTGTGAATGTCTTGTTGACATTTTCCTTATTCCACCTAATTTTCTCTGTTGAGTCGTTGTTCTTTGTGCATTTTCTTTCCATCCTCTTCATTTTTGTTGCCTTTGTATTTACTGCTAATTAATTTTTTCTGTGCTGAATCGTTTTTCTTTTTAGTCTTTCATCTTTTTCCTTGTTGTTGCTTTTGTATTTGCCGAAAATTTATGTTTTCCTTGTTTTTTTTATTTTAATGTGTAGGATTGCTAGTTTCCTTTGGGTTACCTTAACATTTACCTCTGTTTTTCTAAATTTAAACCAATCTTTTATTTCTTTATATCGTCTTGACTTCCTCTCCATATGAAAGATCTATGACTACATTATTTAGTCCCTCTTTTTTCTCTTAATGTTGTCATCTTTTACAGATCGATGTCTCTGTTTCTACATTTTCAGTGTTTTAGCTTTGATTTATTTGTGACATCCCTACGTGGGTTGATATCTGGTTGTTCTGTCCCGTGTTCTAGTGTTGGGTTGTTAGCTGATGTTATTGATTTTCTAACTGGAGAACTCCCTTTATTATTTCTTGTCATATTGGTTAGGTTTTTAAAAATTCCCTAAACTTCTGCTTATCTGGAAATGTCCTAATTTCACCGTCATATTTGAGACACAGTTTTGCTGGATATATAGTTCTTGGCAGGCAATTTTTTTTTTCCTTCAGGGCTTTGTATATGTCCTTCTTGCCTGCATGGTTTCTGCTGAGTAGTCCGAGCTTAGTCTTACTGACCCTTCTTTATAGGTGACTTTTTGTTTATCCCTAGCTACTCTTAAAATTCTCTCTTTATTTTTGGTTTTGGCAAGCAAGATTATTATATGTCCTGGTGACTTTATCTTGGCATCTACCTTGGGTGGGGTTCAGTAAGCATCTTGGATAGATATCTTCTTATTTTTCACAAGATCAGTGAAGTTTTTAGCCAAAAAGTCTTCAACAGTTCTCACTGTGTTTTCTGCTATCCCTCCACCCCCTGCCGCAATTCTGGTGTTCCAATCACTCTTGATAGAGTCCCGCATAATTCTTAGAGTTTCTTCAATTTAAAAAAATTACTTTATCTGATTTTTCCTCAAATAAGTTGGCGTCAAGAGCTTTATCTTCAGTCTCACTAATTCTGACTTCCAGTGCCTCAATTCTGCTCCTCTCATTTTCTATTGGGTTGTCTAATTCTGAAATTTTATTGTTACTCTTTTGGATTTGCTTGCTGTCTTTCTATGGATTCTTGCAGCCTGTTACATTTGTCATTATATTCTTGTGTAACTTTCTTAAGTTCCTCTATTGTTTTATCTGTGTGTTCCTTGGCTTGTTCTTCGTTTTGCCTGATCTCCTCCTGGATCTCTTGAAGGGCTCAGTCTATTAATCTTTTAAATTCTACCTCCAGTAATTCCTGGAATTTTTCTTCATTTGGAAGATTTCTTGATTTGTTGTTTTGGGAGCTTCCTGAATCCATCATGGTCTGCCTCTTTATGTTATTTGATATTTACACTTGTCTCTGAGCCATCAATAAGTTATTATATTCATTTATTTTATGTTTGCATACTGAGTCGGAACCTACTTGATGGCACTGGGTTTGGTTTTGTTGTTGTTGTTGTTGTATTGTGTCCTAGTTTCTTGTTTTATTTTAATATGCCCAAATAGGCTGCTTGGTTGAGCTAGTTTGATTATTGGCACCTTTGAAGCTCTTACATCCAGTCACCAGCTGATCAGAGCTGTTACTAGGTATGTGAGCCTAGGAGCCCTTTTACTTTTCTTGTATGGATTCAGCTCAGTTGTCCACGTAGTCGGTCACCAAGTGTGTGGTGTAGGCTCTCACCTACAGTCCTGCACAGACAGGGTTGATTGGTGTAGGTACAGGTGTCTGGCTACTGTGGGGGGAATGACTGCCCCTGAGTGTCTGGGAGGAAAGCATGTCCCTGTTCCCTAGAGCACATAGGTGTGTGGGTTTTACAGCCAGACCATGGGCACCCAATGCTGTTGGTTGTAAGGACTGGGATTCACCACTTATTCTTGGACTCCTGAATTGGGTGGCTAGGTGACGTGGGTGGAGCCACCAACCCTCAGGTCACTGATGTGGGTAGGTGAGGACCCTGTTTAATTGGCAGAACATTGTCAAATATCCCGAACCTGCCACTCCACTTTATAGCTGATAGAGTTGAAAATAGGCTTCAGGTATATACCCTGTTGTAGTGTGCTAATGAGGGCCTACGCTGTTGAAATGGGCCCACACAGGTCTATGCAAGGGTGAAAGTCTTTGGACCCCTTATGTCTGTGCCTTTCCTGAGTTCCTGGCTTAGGGAAGCTGGCAGATTATTTTTTGTTGTTTGTTCCTGCTCCAGGGCATGTGATAGTTCCTACTTCTGGCCCAGGGGACCCAGAAATAGCCGAAGCTGGTCTAAGACTAAAAACAGAGAGGGAGGAAGCAGGTAAATGGGAGAGATGTTCTTCCCAAAGGGGATGATTTTTGATTTGTGTGGCATTTTAAATGCATGTACTTATCTTTTGCCAACTTAGCACTGCTTTTCACTGGTTCTGGAGACTTGTGTAGACTTTCTACCACTCAGTCTCTTCTGATGTGAAAAACATGTCCCGAGCGTCACTGCTTGTGTCACCGCACATGCCATCCGATCCAGCCTGCAGGGTGCTGGTTTCTGCCGGGTCAGATCTGTCCACCTCTCACTGCTTCTGAACCATATCCCCCTCCCCCTGCCACTAAGTCCAATTCTGTAACTTCACCTTTGATGTTCAGGGCTCCTAGATTGTCATATATAATCGATTTACTTCTCTGGGTCTTTGTTATAAGAGGGGCTACACAAAGCATCTGACTATTCTGCCATCTTGGCCCCACCCCTACAAGAGACATTTTTCATCACATTCCTGAATCTGACACTATCACAGAAACTTATCTCTGAGAAAATGAAATAGGGATGAGGCAGTAGGCAGAACAAACCTGTTGGGTTGGAGTCGATTCTGATGCATAATGACCCTATAGGTCAGAGTAGAACTGCCTCATAGGGTTTTCAAGGAGCGGGTGTTGCATTTGAACTACTGGGCCAGAGTATATTTGGAGCACTGGTGGTGCAGTGGTTAAGAACTCAGCTGCTAACCAAAAGCTTGGCAGTTCGAATACATTAGCTGCTCCATGGAAACCCTATGGGGGCAATTCTATTCTGTCCTATAGCGTTGCTATGTGCTGAAATCAATTCACCAGCAATGGGTTTGGTTTTTTGGTTTACACGCCTACATGAGTAAAATTTGTCTTCAATCTCTAAACTTAATTCTAATGTAAGAATGAAATTGTAGCACTTCTCCATAAAGGTTTATCTTAAGTCATCAGGATAAAAACCAAACCCACTGCCGTCGCGTCGATTCTGACTCATCCCGCCCCTATAGGACAGAGTAGAACTGCCCGATAGAGTTTCCAAGGAGCGCCTGGTGGATTTGAACTGCTGTCCTCTGGGTTAGCATTCGTAGCACTTACCCACTGTGCCACCAGGGTTTTCTCGTCAGGATAAGCCTGTGCTGGTTTATTGGGTACCTTCAGGAATTCTTCATCAGTTATATTCACATTAAGAAGGAAAAAAATATCAGAAGGAACTTCATACATCTTCACCCTTCATTTCATGCAAGATTCAGGTGTGTCAGTGAGGATGGTTGTGTGAAATTGATCCCTGGCACTCAATACTTCTGGAGCATTTCTGTCATTTACTTGTTTCTTTTAATGCTTCTGCAACAATAAACTGCTTGATAATCAGTATTTGGCAGTATTTGTTTTATTGTGTTTTCAAAATATTCTCTTATGTAAATATCTTGTTAATAGCTGGTAGAGATCCATGCATGTCTATAAATTTACTTCTGAATCTTGGAGAATTGACTCGTCAAATGAAAATAATGCAATATATTATTATACATAACAAACATAAATATATGGGCTGTGTTTACATTTTGTTGGTGACGTTTTAAGCTTCTGTTCTGGTATCTCCTTTTTGTGACTGGTCTTCAGCAATATTCTCTATGGCACCTAGAATCTGAGTGTGTGATTCCAGGATTGCACTCGTTGCTATAGCATGTGCTTCCCAGTGGGTATTAGAAAGACATTTTAATGCTGATCATTTCCTATGAAGAGCTCATCGGTGAATAGAGATGGCAAAAAATTTGTAAAATATCTGAATAGAAGAAAAAATCATTTTTTTGACAAAAATCCATTGTGATACATCCTACAAAATTAAGTGAATATGCAGCACCTTGGTATGAAAATGGCATATTCATTACATTCCAGAATTTTCTGTTGCATGCCTTTATAATGCAGTGACATTTCACAGCATTGTCATAGGATTGGTCTCTGCACTTAGAAAAATCAATTTTGCAAGTTTCTCCTAATTAGTGAAACACTTGGTTTGCAATGTCTTTGAGGGCTAATGCGATGTGTTCTCCTGACTCGCTTGGTGCATGTTACGCCTTCTTTCCCTCAAGTTTCTTCAGTTTGTAATGCAAATGTCTAGCTTGTGCCTTTTATGCCATTGTACCTTTGGAAGCAGATAACTTGTGTCCTAGATTTCACAGATGAAGAGGGATTTTTGAATTTTGGACTTGGACTTGATTTAAGACTTTTTCTATGCTATGATGGGATGAGGAAACCCTGGTGGCGTAGTGGTTAAGTGCTATGGCTGCTAACTGAAAGGTCGGCAGTTCGAATCTGCCAGGCGCTCCTTGGAAACTCTATGGGGAAGTTCTACTCTGTCCTATAGGGTCGCTATGAGTCAGAATCAACTGGACGGCAGTGGGTTTGGTTTTGGTTTGTGATGGGATGAATATGTTTTCCATTTGCAAGAATGTGATTTGGGGTGGGGGCCAAAGGGTATAATGTCATGGATTGAATTATGTCCCCCCAAAATGTGTGTATCAACTTGGATAGGCCATGTGAGGTTGTCCTCCATTTTGTGATGGTAATTCTATGTTGAGAGGATTAGGGTGGGATTTTAACACCTCCCTGATCCGAGATACAGGGAGTTTCCCTAGGGTGTGGCCTGTACCACCTTTTATCTCTCAGGAGATGAAAGGAAAGAGAGTTGGGGACCTCATACTACCAAGAGCAGAGCATGTCCTTTGGACCCGGGGTCCCTGCGCCTGAGAAGCTCCTTGACCATGGGAAGATGGAGGACAAGGACCTTCTTCCAGAATCAACAGAGAGAGAAAACCTTCCCCTGGAGCTGACGTCCTGAATTGTAACCTTTTTTTTTTTTTTTTAGACTGTGAGAAAATAAATTTCTCTTTGTTAAAGCCATCCGCTTATGGTATCTGTTATGGCAGCACTAGATGACTAAGAGAGCGATGATTTTAGCTTCTGTTTTGGTGTTTCCTTTTTGTATCTGGTCTTCAGCAATATTCTGTGTGGCACCTAGAATTGTACTTGTTGCTATAGCATGTGCTTCCCAATGTGTATTAGACATTTTAATGCTCAATCATTGCCTGAATGTGTTTTAAGAACAGCTCATCAGTGAATAGAGGTGGCAAAAAATTTGTAAAGTAACTGAATATTAGAAAAAATATCAATTGCTTTTGGACAAAAAAAATCTATTGTGATACATCCTACAAAATTAAGTGAATGTGCAGCACCTTGGTATGAAAAGGGCATATTAATTTCATTCCAGAATTTTCTGTCGCATGCCTTTAAAATGCAGTGACGTAATGGCAGCATTGTCACAGGATTGGTCTCTGCACTTAGAAAAATCAATTTTGCAAACTTCACATAATTAGTGAAACACTTGCTTCACAATGTCTTTACTAGTATGATTTTTTAGATTTTTTAAGCTAGCAAATGTGATAAATCACCACACAGGTTTTCTGTCTGTTGGAGATATGGATCTTTAAACAATACTTAGCTGGCCTGTATGAGAAGGCTCAGAAGTGGAATCCACAGACAAAATAAAATATCGAGCTATACTTATTTCACTGACAGTGGTTGATTGAACTTCATCACTTATCAAGATTATAAATTTTTTACACATTATTTTAGAATTATAGGATGGATTGCCCTTTCCTGTGTTACCGTATTTTGAGATGTGACTCGTTAAAAATAGATCAAATGAGCAACAAGTTGAAGCCAACTTTAAAATTTTCCATTTCGTGGGGACCCAAAGACTTCATTTCTTTTTCACGAAGATAGTCCACATTCAGTGATTGTTAGGAAAACAAAGACACATTACAAAATGGCTTTTCAACACTGATGTTCATTAATTTGTGATTCCAGTTCATAAATTAAGCCAGAACAATGTGTTTGGTTTAAATATGATAACATAATCTCTGTGAATTGAACTATTTTCATGTTTACCGATCCTATTCAATTTGCACCAATTGCTAAATTCATCTGTAACAATTCGAGAATTAAATGAGGATGACGGGTTTGTTTGTTTGGTTAGTAGGTTTGCAAACAAAACAATACACAGAGCTGACTGATGGAGATTGCAGTAGCCACTCCCTCTTATAATTTTCATCATTAACATTGCACTCTAGAAAAAATTCTGGCTACAGAAGTTTGTTTACCGTCCAGAAATTTTCAACACAAATTTACAAGTGGACAAATGTGATGTTGACAATCACTTGGGCCTCTTTTGATCCAGTAATTTACTTCATTGGAAGAAAATTATTCCACAAGGCAGGATCTGCATTTCTGTTATTTATGGGGTCTGCAGATGTGACAATTTAATACTCTTAGTTTCACTTTCTAGATCATTACTAATTTCTTTTTTTTTTTTACTACAGCAAGAAATAGTTGCAGAATTTGGAACAAATTCTGTTATATTTGTATTGCCATCGTTAATTTCAGCACTAGTGGTACTAGTAAGATGATTTCCACCCATTAAGCACGTACCTTTAATGCAAGAAGTCTCTGCTGATTTATTACATTCTAAAAACGAATTTTGGAATAGTCTTTAGGGATTCACAGATCATTTTCTTTTTATCTTCTGCAGGCTTCCATTTTTGTACAGCACTTAGTTATTGCCGTTTCATTTTGCCTGGATTGAAAATTAATGTCACTTTTTAAATTTGATTCTACCATAACAATAAATTTGAATAATAGAAAATAAATTTATAAAACCGGAAGTTTATAAAATAAAATTTACTTTAGAATTTAGATATTAACACAAAAAAATTTATATTTGAAAATTAAATAACTCATTGCTGTGGATTAAATTTTAACTAACAGTGACCCTATTGGACAGAATAGAACTGCACAGTAGGGTTTCTAAGGAGAGGCTGGTTGAGACCTTTTAGTTTCAGCCAAGCTCTTAACCACTGTTCCACCAGGGCTACATTTGAAAATTAGTAAGTAAAAATGTTAATTTGGACCATGAGATTTTGTTCTTGAGGTCTTAGATAGTCCAAAGAAATAGTACATGATATCCTTCTCCATGGACTAATTCCTTCTGAAAACAGGTCCAAAGTATTGTAGGATGTAGTCTAGCCAGCCATCTTTGCTTCTAGGCTAGGGTACATTCTCGTTATACTTCTTTCAGGATAGATTTTTTCCTTCTTTTGGCAGTTCATGGTATATTCAGAATTCTTCACCAACACAATTAAAAGGCATCAATTCTTCTACGGTCTTCCTTATTCATCAGCCAGCTTTCCCACACATACGAGGCCACTGAAAACACCTTGGCTTGGATCGGTTGCATCTTAGTTTTCAAGGTGATGTCTTTGCTTTTCAACACTTTGGAGGTCTTTTGGGCCGATTTGCCTGATGTCAGTGCATCTTTTGATTTCTTAACTGCTGTTTCCATGGGTGTCGATTGTGGATCCAAATAAAATGAAATCCTTGACAACTTCAGTCTTTTCTCCGTTGATCATGATGTTGCTCATTGGTCCAGTTGTGAGGATTTTTGTTTTCTTTATGTTGAGGTGCAATCTCTACTGAAGGCCGCGGTCTTTGATCTTCATCATTAAGTGCTTCAAGTCCTCTTATCTTTTAGCAAGCAGGGTTGTGTCATCTGCAAAATGCAGGTTGTTAGTGAGTCTTCCTCCAATCCTGATGTCGTGTTCTTGGTAAAGTCCAGCTTCTCACATTATTTGCAGATTAAATAAGTATTGTAAAAGAATACAACCCTGATACACACCTTTCCTGACTTTAAACCACGCAGTATCACCTTTTTCTGTTTGAACGTCTACCTCTTGATCAGGTTCCTCATCAGCACAATTAAGTGTTCTGGAATTCCCACTCTTTGCAATGTTATCCATAATTTGTTATTACCCAAGCAGTCAAATGCCTTTGCATAGTCAATAAAACACAGGTTTAAACATCTTTCTGGTATTCTCTGCTTTCGGCCAGAATCAATATGACATCAGCTGTGATATCCCTCCTTCCATGTCCTCTTCTGAATCCTGCTTAAATTTCTGGCAGTTCCCTGTCAATGTACTGCTGCAGCTGCTTTTGCATGATTTTTAGCAGAATATTACTTGCATGTGATATTAATGATATTGTTTGATAATTTCCACATTTGGTTGGATCACCTTTCTTAGGAATCGGCATAAATATGGATCCTTTCCAGTTCGTAGGCCAGGTAGCTGTATTCCAAATTTCTTGGGATTAGACAAGTGAGCGATTCCAGTGCTGCATCCATTTGGTGAAACATCTCAGTTGGTATTCCACCAGTTCTCGGAGGCTTTTTTTTCTCACCAATTCCTTCAGTGCAGCATGGACTTCTTCCTTCAGTATCATCGGTTTCTGATCATATGCTACTTCCTGAAATGGTGGAAGGTCGACCAATTCTTTTTGGCATAGTGACTGTGGGTATTACTTTCATCTTCTTTTGATGCTTCCTGCGTCATTTAATATTATACCCGTAGAATCCTTCAGTATTGCAACTCAAGGGTTGAATTTTTTCTTCAGTTCTTTCAGCTTGAGAAATGCTGAGTGTGTTCTTCCGTTTTGGTTATTCATCCCCAGATCTTTACACATGTCATTATAATACTTTTTCTTCTCAAGCCACCCTTTGAAATCTTCTGTTCAGCTCTATTACTTCGTCATTTCTTCCTTTCCCTTTAGCTACTCGACATTCAAGAGCAACGTTCAGAGTCTCTTCCGACATCCATTATGGTCTTTTCTTTCTTTCCTGTCTTTTAAAGGACCTCTTGCTTTCTTCATGTGTGATGTCCTTGATGTCATTCCACAACTCACCTGGTCTTCAGTCATTAGTGTTTAACACATAAAATGTATTCTTGAGGTGGTCTCTAAATACAGGTGAGATATACTCAAGGTCATACTTTGGCCCTTTTTGACTTATTCTACTTTTCTTCCGTTTCAACTTGAACTCCCATATGAGCAATTGATAGTCTGTTTCACAATCGATCCCTGGCCTTGTTCCGACTGATGATATGAGTTTTCCCATCTTCTCTTTCCACAGATGTAGTCAGTTTGATTCCTGTGTATTCCAACTGGTAAAGTCCACGTGTATAGCTGCCGTTTATGTTGGTGAAAAAAAATATTTGCAGTGGATGAGTCACTGGTCTTGCAAACTTCTTTCATGAGATTTCTGGCATCATTTCTATCAGCAATGCTGTATTTTTCAACTACTTTTCCTTCTTTGTTTCCAACTTTAACATTCTAATGACCAGTAATTATCAATGCATCTTGATTGCACGTTTGATCAATCTCAGACTGCAGAAGTTGTTTAAAATCTTCAATTTCTTTGTCTTTGGCATTGGTGGTTGGTGCATAAATTTGAATAGTCATATAAACTGGTCTTCCTTATAAGTGTATGGATATTAGCCTATCAGTGACAACATTGTACTTCAGGCTAGATCTTGAAATGTTCTCTTTGATGATTAATGTAACGTCATTCTTTTGACTCTGGTGGAATATCCGTGTTTGTAAAACTGCTCACAGACTGTTTCACCAGAGAGTTTTCTGGTACTGCAATATCTACCACTAATCTCTGTGATCCCTGTGAATTGGCAAAATAAGAATAGTGCTATAGATTTCTTCCAAATACAGAAAACATAATTATGAAAATGTTCTTGCTATTGATTATGTTCTTTACCAATCCGTTCTGATGGGATTTTTGATACTTCACTCGAAAAACGAGTCCAAGGTACTGTGATGTGATTGTTTACTTTGTGTGGCCTTTCTAGCCATGGTCTTATAACATCTACCCTGGTACTTGGGCAGGACTGTGTGATAGGGTAATTGTGGCTCACCAAGGGGATTGTTTAGTTTTCCCTTCAAAGAGAACCAGTTCCAGAGCAAAGAGGAGGATTCAACTCCCATCAAGGAAGAACAGCCAGGAGCTGAGCATATATTATGGACCTGAGATCCCTGCACTGAGAAGCTCCTAGAAGCAGGAGACTGAGATAGAGAGAGGAAGCTGTAACCCTGAAGACGGTAAGATGCCATGGCAGGAGAGACCAAGCAACAGGGACCCGGGTATAGGAGATGATGGCCCATGGAGAAGGAAAGCTGAGTGCCTTTGGAGAGAGTCCCAAGGCCAGGCAGAGGCACACCTATGAGCACAGGAGGGAAGAGGCTGTCCTAATAGAAGAACTGTATTCTGAGTATCTTTGAGCCTGAGTTATAACTGTTACTTCCCTAATAAACCCCATAATCATGAATATGGACTGTGAGCTCTGTGTGGCCGTTGCAATGAATTATTGAACCCAGCAGAGAAGTAGGGAGTGCTGTGTGAGGGACAGTTGGTGTCAGGGTTAGTGAAGATGGTGGAGAGAGGATAGTTTTTTCACCAATGCCTTCAATGCAGCTTCGATTTCTTCCTTTTATACCATCAGTTCTTGATCTTATGCTACCTCTTGAAATGGTTGAAAATTATCCAGTTCTACTGCAGTACTATATTAATATCAGACAAATTATACTTCAGAAAAAGGAGTATTATTGGGAATAGGTAGGGACATAACAAAATAAAGGTTCACTTCTCCAAAAAGATAAAACCATCCTAAATGTGTACATATTTAACAACAGGGCTCCAAAATACAAAAACTAATAAATCTGAAAGGGGAAATGGACAAATACGCATTTGTAATTGGTATCAGTACTTTTCTATCAATAATTAATAGAGCCCTGCTAGTCGAAGTCCAAAGCATCTGTATGAACCACTCATGGATGTCTATGTGTGTGTGTATGTATATAGTATAAAGAGAAGTAATACAGAAATAAACATAGAGTCCTTGGGAGGTGCAAACGGTTAATGCATTCAGCTGCTAACCAAAATGTTGGAGGTTTGAGTCCACCCAGAGGCACTTCGGAAGAAAGGCTTGGCGATCTACTTTTGAAAAATTAGCCGTTGAACTGACACACTTGTGTGTCACTACTACTCTGACACACATGGGGCGAGGGGTCACCATGAGTCAGATCAGCTTGATAGCAATCAAATGATTTTTTTATTCATTCTGCCAGTGTTTGTCTTTTAATTGGTATCTTAGGCTGAGTTCTCTAGAGAAGCAAAACCAGTGAGATATATATATGTATGTATTTATATATAAATAGATTTATATCAAGGAAATGGTTCCCGAGGCTGTAGAGGCTGGTAAGTCTCAAGTCCATGGGTCAGGCTGGTGGCTTCTCCTGACTCACATAGATGCAGGGACTGCAGAACTCAAGATCTGCAGGTCATACAACAGGTCTGTGGCTCACAGGCTGCAAAGGCTGACAAATCTCAAGATCGGCAGGTAAGCTGGCAGGCCGCGGCTCACAGACTGCGGAGGCTGATGAATCCCAAAATTGGAAGGTAAGCTGAGAGTTCAAGTCCCAAAAACTTGAGATCAGATGAAGAGGAGACAGCTGCAGGATTCAGAGTGAGCAAAAGCTCAAGAGCCTTGCCAGAAAGTCCACCTATATTGGATGCAGTCCACACCCCTGAGGAAACTCCCTTACATCTGATTGGCTACTCACAGCAGATCCCATCATGGAGGTAATCACATTATATCACATCTCATCATGGAAGTGATTGCATCGTTTTACGACTGCTAAACTACATCATAACTGCCAAAGCACTGAGAATCATGGTCCAACAAAGTTGACACACAACTTTAATGATCCCAATTGTGAATTTAATCTATTTATATTTAAAGCGATTAATGATAAGGAAGGACTTATATCTTCTACTTTGTAATAGTAGGTGATATACGTATTTTGTTTCTCATTTTCTTCACTACTGTCCACTTTTGTGTTTGAATGATTTTTTTTCAAGTGTACAATTTTGATCCTCTCCTTGTTTCCTTTCCTTATATTTTTTAACTTCTTAGTGGTGAGCATGAGGATTACAATTAATATTTTATATTTATAACAATCTTCTTTTAATTAATACAAATTTAGCTTCAACAGTATAGAAAATTCTGCTTTTATTCAGCTCAGTTACCTCCCCTACTTACGTTGCTGATACAAAAATTGCATCTTTATACATTGTGTGTCCATTAAGAGAGATGTGTAAGTATTTTTATGCATTCGTGCTTTAAATCATATATGAAAAAAAGAGAGGCGTGATATAAAAATATTACTGACTTTGTTTTATCTAAGTAGTTACCTTTACGGAGTCTTTGTTTCTTTTTATGGCTTCCAGTTACTGTCTAGTGTCCTTCCATGCCAGCCAGGATGATTCCCTGTAGCATTTCTCATAAGGCAGTTCTGCTGCTAACATACTCCCTCAGGTTTTGTGTATCTGGGCATGTCTTAATTTCGCCTTCATTTTTGAAAGATAATTTTGCTAGATATTGACATCTTGGTTCATAGTTTTGTTTCTGTATTTTTTTTCCAGTATCTTAAATACATCATCCCACTATTTTCTCATCTCAATGGTGTCTGATGAAAAATCAACAGTTAAACTTGTTGAGACTCTCTTCTTGTACATTAGGGGTCACTTATCTCTTGCTACTTTCAAGTTTCTGTCTTCGTCTTTTGACATTTTGATTATGTCTCTCTGTGGATATCTATGTATTTATTGTCATTTGAGTTTATTGAGCTTCTTGGATATCTAGATGACATTTGGGAAACTTCCAGTCATTACGTTTTCAAATATTCTTTCTGTCCTTTCATCTTTCTTTCCTTTCTGGGACTCCTTAATGAGTATATTGGTATGCTTGATGTTGTCCCGCAGGTCCCTTAGGCTCTGTTCATTCTCTTCATTCTTTTTCCTTTATGCTCCTCAGTTAGAACAATTTCAGTTGTGCTTTTTCAAGTTTACATTTTCCTGCTTTCTTGCTCAAATCTGCTGTTGAGCTCCTCTAATGAAAATTTTATTTCAGCTATTCTACTTTTCAGCTCTATAATTTCTATTTGGTTCTTTTGTATAATATTTCTTTATTAATATTTTCTACTGGTTCATACATTCTTCTTTTGGTTTCCTTTTTTTTTTTGTCTATGGTTTCTTGAGCTCTTTGAGGAAATTTAAGACAATTGGTTTAAAATCTTTGTCTAGTAATCCCAGTATCTGTGTTTCCTTAGGGATGCTTTCTGTTCATTCTCTTCTTTCTTTCTTCTTAACAAATGAACCATCCTTTTCTTTTTCCTTTTATGACTTAAAATAGTGTGTTGAAAACTGGATATCTTAAATATTATAATGTAACTCTGGAAATCAGATTCCCTCCAGTCATTAGGGTTTGCTTTTTTTTTTTTTTAATTGTTGAGGGCCAGTCATCCATTTGCTTAGTGATGTTTCCAAACTATTTCTGCAAAGATTGTATGTCTTCTCATGTGTGGACACTGAAGTTCTGTTCTGTTATGACAGCAGTCAGTTCATGACCTGACAGTGATTTCTTTAAATACTTGTAGCCAAAAAGAAAAAGTAACATTATCCCAGTCTTTGCAGATTGGCTCTGAACTGGGGTGTTCTTTCAGTGCTAAGCAAGAGCGCCTAAAACTCTGCCTTAGCCTTCACTTCCTGCCCCCGTGGAGCCCAAAGATCAGCCAGAGGTGCAAGCCTAAAGCTTTGTCAGGATCTTTATGAGCATGTCTTCATCCTTAGGCAAGAATATTGCACTCCAGATTCCTCAGTATATGTGGTAGCCCTTCAAAGCCCTTAAACCACCAACCATTGTCCTCTCAGCCCCCTTTTTTCCAAGCTTTTGGATGTCTCTGCTGTTTTCTCTGTCCTTCATCCTTTGACCCTGGAGGTAGGACCAATTCTTATACCTTTGTACTGCTCAGTTTCCATCACATCATACCTTTTTTCTTATGTGCTGTTGAGTCAGTTCTGACTCATAGTGACTATAGGATGGAGTAGAACTTCTCCAAAGGGTTTCTAAGGCTGTAATCTTTATGGAAGGAAACTGTCATATCTTTCTCCTGTGGAATAGTTGGTGGATCAAATCAAAAGATTTAACAGCTGAGTGCTTAACCACTGCACTACTGGGGCTCCTTTTGACATCATGCATCATAATAGATTTTTAACACACCCCTCAGAAACATAGAAGTCCATAAATTGTCAAGGATACAGAAGATTTAACATGTATAAAAATACCAAATTGATATATGTGTATGTGTGTGCATTATCTAACCACTAAAGAATATACATTCATCTCATGCATATACATAGTGTTTATAAAAATTAACTGTATACTGTGTTATAAAGCAAGTCTCAACAAATTTCAAGAGTCTGCAATAATATAGAGGATACTGTGTAAGTACAGCATAATTAAAAAAAAAATCTTAGAAAAAGAAAATACAAAATCTCCATGTGCTTGGATATTTTAAAATACTAGGCGTTAGAAAAGACATCATAATGAAAATTAGAATATATTTTGAAGTGAACAATTATGAACATAGTGCATATAAAAATTGGTGCAGTACAGACAATATAAAATAGGAAACTTATAGCCTGAAAAATATAATTGGAAAGAACAAATTTTGAAAAATAAGTGAGTTAAACATCCATTCAAAATGTTGGGAAAAAAACAGAAACAAACATTCATAGGAATTTTTGTTTCTATTAATGATTGGATACATGCAAAAGACGATCAACGAAGACTAAAGTTGATTCTTAGAAAATGCTAGTAAAATTGAGAAACTTTAGGCAAGATTGATCAAGTGAAAAAGAATGAAGGTATAAATAACGAATATCAGGAATTAGAAAGAAAATGACTACAGATCTTGCAGAACTTAAAGATAATGTGAGAATGTTATGAACCATATTAGCTAATAAATTTGCAAATTTAGGTAAAGTAGGCAAACGTATCATACCATGTAAGTTAATAACAACGATTCAAGAAGAAACAGGAAGCAAAAGTAATTCCACAATTGTTAATAGAATTGAATTGGAGCTCAAACTATTCTCAAAAAGAAAACTTCATGTCAGATGGCTTTTCCTGCAAATTCTGCCAAATATTCAAGAAATACTTCACAAATTCTTCAATATAAAATGAAATATATACCCAAACTCATTTTATAAAGCTTGTAGAATGAATATTGATACCAAAACCTGACAAGAGCAGCACAAGATGGGAAAATTACAGGCCAATGTCACTGATGAACATAGATGCAAAATATAAAAATAAATAGGCAAAACAAATCCAGCAATACTCTAAAGAAGAATATATTATGACCAAGTTCGGTCTATCCCAAGAATTCAAGGTTAGTTTAACATTCAAAAATGAATCAGTATAATTTGCCATATGTACAGGAAAAATAAATGTGATTATACTAATAGGTGTAATAAAATAAGTATTTGATAACCTCCAGCATCCACTCATGTTTTTTAAAAGAACATCTAGCATGCCATGAGACCAGAAGAACCAGAAGGTTCCCGGCTACTGTCGCTGAACATTTTGATCAAAGAGTCCATAGAAAAGCCCTGATCAAAAGGGGGAAAATGCAGAACAGAATTTCAAATTCTCATGAACCCTAGACTTTTTGGAGCCATTGAGGGTGAATGAACTCCTGAAACTATTGCCGTGAGATAATCTTTAAACATTACACCAAAAGCATTCCGTTGAATCATCTTAAAACTGAAGTATAAAAAAGGAAACACCATACTGTTGCTGTTGAGTTGATTCCGACTCAGAGACCCTGTAGGACAGAATAGCACTGCCCCATAGAGTTTCCAAGGTGTAGGTGGTGGATTCAAACTGCTCTTCTTTTGCTTGGCTACCGTATCACTTAACCACTGTGCCACGAGGGCTCCAGAACATTAGCTACTTAACGAATAAAAATGGTCTACCTTGAGCATATGCTCTTTTAAGAACTGTCTATATGGCATCAGATTGACAACAGCTACTGAAAAGATTAGATAGGAACCTTAAGGAGCAGTGGGTTTATGCTAATGACAGAGGAACTACTCAGAAAAGGAGGGTAAGAATGGTTGCACAACTTGAATGTAACCAGTGTCGTTAAATTGTACAGGTAGAAACTGTTGAGTTGGTGTATGTTTTGCTGCATATATTCTCAACCACAAAAAATACATTTACAGGTAATAATTAACAAAAAATGTCAAGGAGAGCTAAATATTTTGAAAATAAGACAGAGTTGCATGTGAGGGAATGAGTGGGGTGAGCTGTTTTAGATTAATAGTTAGTAAAGGCTTATGGGATCAGGATATTTGAGGAGATAACTGACCTATATCAAAGGAGAGAATAGCTGTATGAAGTTCTGGAGGGAGGATATTGCCAATAAAGGAAAGAGTTGTTTCTGAGGCCCTTAAATAACCAAGTGTTCTGGCATGTTTTGAGGAAGCTCAGGAAATAAGTCATGGCTAGTGTGGAGTGAACCGAGGGAAGACTGTTAGGAAATGAGGTTAGTATGGTGGGCAAGCCCCGCATCATGAAAGACCATGGGAAGGATTTGGGAATTTTTCCTAATTGCCATGAGAAGCCACTGAGGTGATGCTGTTATGTAGACTGTAAGAGGGAAGATCGGTGGCATGGAGTCCAGTTTTAACCAAGAGATGATGGTGGCTGTAAGGTGGAGGTAGTGAGAAGTGGATAGAGTCAGGATTTATTTTAAGGTAGCGCCAAGAGTCCAGAATATGTGTCAATGGATTGGATACAAGATTTGAATAAAGGAGAGAAATCAAGGATGATTTCTAGGTTTTTGTCCTGAACAACCCAGACGATAGTGAGAACATTTGCTGAGATAAGGAAGACTGGGAGGTAGATAAGACACTTGGACGAAGAATTTTATTTGAACCACATTAAGTTTGAGATGCCTAGTAGACATTCAAGGGGAGATGTGAGGTCAGCCATTTGTGAAGGAACAACAGGGCAGAGTATGTAAATGAGGGTATCCTAGGGCTCAGGTGGAATTGACTGCCATGAATTGGCTCAGATAACCTAGATAGTGAGAAGTAATGAATGATGTTACTTAAACAGGGCATGGAAATCAATGAAAAAGGTGTGGGAGTGGCAGGGAGGCTAAGGTAGAGAAGTTTCTCTCTCCCTAAACCTGATTAGCTGGATTTGAAGACATCATAAGTTCCTGTACGAGAAATATCCAGCAAATTACCAGTTGATTTAATAAATTGATAACAAAGTCTACCTTTCAGCCAAAGATTGAAAAACAAACAAACCAATTACCATCCAGTGAATTCTGACTCTTAGCAACCCTCTAGGACGGAGTAGAACTACCCCATACGGTTTCTAAGGAGCAGCTGTTGGATTCAAACAGCAGACCTTTTGGTTAGCAGCTGAGCTCTTAACCACTGCACCACCAGGCTCAAACCAAGAATAACACACATGAGGAACTTACTCCTTAGTTCAATCAAGTATGTAGAAATTCAAATTTGTGATTTTGGAGATTCCCCCTCTTTTTTTTCAAAGTGGGGGGCATTGAGATGGAGGATTTTCCTATGCCCACCATCCTAAGGGATTTAATTAACCCATAGTTGAGACATTGTACACATCTCAAGAAATTATTACCTTTGAGAAACTTGAGGGTGAGTAGGCATATCACCTGGCTCCTCTTAAACTCCTTTTAAAAACCTGACTTGAAGACTCACCTGCCTTTTTGAATAAGTGCCAGCTTGAATAGGCAGGGTTCAGGGAATTGCCAACCAAAGGTATGGTTTCTCCAGAGGCCTCCAAGGGGTGTAAAAGAAGAGTGGAGCCAGACCCCGTGCTTGGGACACACCGTTGGTATGAAATATTTGAGTGTGTGTGTGGTGAGGGGAGCACTCGGTGTGGGAGAGTGGGGTGGGTGGGTAATAGGGAAATGCCTGTTTTTTTTGTTTTTTTTCTGGTTTTAAGAAACAGTTTTTTACTTTTTTTTTTTTAATTACAACGAACAGTTCAGTGGAGACGTGTTCCTTATCTGCACGGGCTAGTGGAATTGCTGATAGCTGAGAATGTAGCCTGCTCCCCAAGTGCGAGTTGGCATTTTGGAGAGAAATCTTGATGTTTGGAGCACTGACTGGCCCTGCCTTTTCTAAATAATTAAGGGTGGTGGGGTGGTGGTAAGAGAAAGAGGATGGTCTATGAACACTGACCCTGGAAAATTAACTCCCAAGTGTGTGGGTTGTGGATAACAGGAAAAGAACATCACCCGCAAATGACAGCAGCGCCTTTATTTATTTATTTATGTTTCTTTTTAGTTCTGAGTTGTTTTTAAGCCACAAATTAATGGGGCCACCATGAGTTTTCAGAGAATGAGTTTTACAAAAATCTAAGTGTTTTAAATATTGCAAGGATTTACTTATATATGCTGTATATGAGAAAAGTCCTTACAGTTACAGGGAGGAGAAAGAAAGTATATTCAGGAATTAAATTTTCACAGTTCTCTGAATTCTTATATTTCTCTTGTTGTCCATTTTTCTTTTTTTGTCCTTCATCCACCTCTTCCACCTTTACCCACTGTCTTCATCATCTAGTGCTGCCATAACAGAAATACCATGAGTGGATGGCTTTAACCAAGAGAAATTTAATACCTCACATTAAAGTAGGCGAATAGTCCAAGGCATCAGCTCTAAGGGAAAGTTTTCTCTCTCTTTCGGCTCTGGAAGAAGGTCCTTGTCCTTAGCCTTCCCATGGTCAAGGAGCTTCTCAGGTGCAGGGACCCTGGGTCCAGAGGACATGCTCTGCTCCTGGTGCTGCTTTCTTGATAGTCTGAGGACCCCAACTCTCCGCTTGCTTCCCTTTCCTTTTACCTCTTGCGAGATAAAAGGTGGTGCAGGCCACACCTCAGGGAAAGGTGACCTGAGTGAGGGTGGTGTTACAATCCCACCCTAATCCTCTTACAGTAAAATTACAATCACAAAATGAAGGACAACTATGCAATAGTGGGAATCATGGCCTAACCAAGTTGAGACACACATTTTTTAGGGTCATAATTTAATCCAAACCAAATCAAACTTGTCACCATCAAGTTGATTCCAACCCATACAGACCCTAGTTGATATTAACTCATAGAGACCCTATAGCATAGAGTAGAACTACCTCATAGAGTTTCCAAAGACTAGTTGGTGGATTCGAACTGCTGACCTTTTGGTTAGCAGCTGAGCTCTTAACCACTATGCCACCAGGCCTCCTCTTGATACACAGTCCACCCTAATACACCACTGTGTTAGAAAAAGGTTTTGCTATTCTGAAATAAGAACTTTTTACTATACTTTTGTGTTCGTGGTTGCTTTTGATATGTCTTTAAGCACTGAACAGTTAACTCATACCCATTAAAAACCCATTGCCACTGAGTCTATTCCAACTCATAGCGGCCCAATAGGGCAGAGCGGAACTGTGCCATAGACTTTCCAAGGAGCGCCTGGTGGATTTGAACTGATGACCTTTTGGTTAGCAGCTGTAGCTCTTAAACAGTACACCACCAGTGTGGGAGGGGTTTAATTGATAACATGATGTCTGGGCTCCAAGGGAGATGGAATGGATGTGCAGGAGAAGGGCATGCAGAGTCAGCCTGTATAGTCCCCTGAACTCTGTTCAAGATCATAACACACCTCAGTAATCACTTGAATCTAAACATACAACTTTAACAGTTGATGTAAATGACTTTACACATGAATTTTGGAACGCAACTATTTCTCGATGGAAGTTTCTTCAACTAAGCTGTTTGTATTCCCTTAATAATTATGAAAGCTAACATTTATTGTGTTCATTCTGTGTGTAAGGCCTTTTTCTAAGTGCCTTGTGTGTTTTATTTAACCTGCGTAACAACCTTTTGAATAAGACCCATTTTAGAAATGGGAAACTGAGGCAGTGAGAGGTAAAGTAACGTGCCCAGATCAACCAGCTGATAGATTGAGTTAGGATTTAAACCCAGGCAGTTTGTTTCAGAATTTGCTTATGTAATCACTGTACATGACAGCAGTGAGCCCTAGTGGCTGTGTGGCTAAAGAACTTGGCTGCTAACTGAAAGGTCAGTGGTTCGAACCCACCAGCCTCTCTGCAGGAGACAGATGTGGCAGCTTGCTTCAGTGAAGACTTACAGCCTTGGAAACCCTATGTGGCAGTTTTACTCTGTCCTTTGGGGTCACTATGAGTTAGAATCGACTTGATGACAGTGGGTTTTGGCACATAATACTAATGTGCAGTGTATTCTGTATGCCGTGTATATGTTCAGAAACTAATTTTCCCAACATTTATGCCATATATAGATTACCAATCCAGTTGCCGTTGAGGAGATTTTCACTCATGACGACCCCGTGAGTTTTCAGAGTAGGACTGCCCTCCATACGGTTTTCAATAGCTGTGACCATTTGGAGGTAGATTGCCAGGCCTTTCTTCCAAGGCAACTGAGTGGATTTAAACTGCCAACCTTTCAGTTAGTAGCTGAGCACTTAACTCTTTGTGCCACCTAATACATATATATACTAGGAGGTTTTCCTCCTTATTTGTACTTTAATGTTTTGTAGCCTCTTATGAATACTTGTTCCTGGCAGTGAACTAGATGCTAAAGAACAGAATAGGCACATGTAACCCTCTCTCACCTTCTCCCTCCCCTCTTGCACAGAGATGAAATGAAAAGGAATTAATGAGGACAGATTATTGGATTAGGGCCCACACTCAGGGCTCTAACAGCATGGGGAGTTTCTCCTGTCACTTCAGTTCTTGTTCAGGAATTGGCACCTGCTTTTTGTGAATCACAAAGACCAGTGCTTTATATCAAGCCATTTAGATTTGGGGTATGGAGCAGTGACTTAAAAAAATTAAATTTTATTTTCAGAGATTTTTTCTATTAATTGTTTACATTTATTTTAATTGTATATTCTGAAACCGCTACAAAAAGGCATGAAATAATTGTTTAAATTTTAATTCGTATGGGTCAAAATGTATGTTAAACTACCTATCGTCGCCTTCACAGTCGTTGTTATGTTTGAGCCGATTGTTGTGGCCACTTGTTACCAAGTATGACTTTCTTCTCCAGGGACCGATCTCTCCTGACAACATGTCCAAAATATGTGAGATGAAGCCTCGCCATTCTTGCTTCTAAGGAATATTCTGGCTGTACTTCTTTCAAGACAGATTTGTTCATTCTTTTGGCAGTCCGTGGTATATTCAATATTCTTTGCAAATACCGTAATTCAGTGCCTTCAATTTTTCTTTAGTCTTCCTTATTCATTGCCCACCTTTCGTGTGCGTATGAGGTGACCGAAAACACCATGGCTTGAGTCAGGGGCACATTAGTTTTCAAGGTGACATCTGTGCGTTTGAACACTTTAAAGAGGTCTCTGGCAGCAGATTTGCCCAATGCAACGTGTCGTTTGATTTCTTGACTGCTGCTTCCATGGGTGTTTATTGTGGATCCAAGTAAAATGAAGCCCTTAGTGATGTCAACATTTTCTCCGTTGTCCTGATGTTGCTTATTGGTCCTGTTGTTAGGCTGTTGGTCTGTAGTCTTTGATTTTCTTCAGTAAATGCTTTAAGGCCTCTTCA